>NC_134873.1:1853333-2162222 GCF_049852395.1 Peromyscus maniculatus bairdii | reverse complement strand
CATTCATTTTACATATCAACCACAGATCCCCTTCTCCGCCCTCCCTACCCTCCCCCAGCCTTCCGCCCCAACCCCTCCCCCAATCCTACCCTTTCCAAGGCAAGGCTTTGCATGGGGAGTCAGCAGAGCCTGGTACATTCAGTTGAGGTGGGTTAAGCCCCTCCCCCTGCACCAAGACTGTGTAAGGTGTCCCACCTTAGGCACTGGGCTCCAAAAAGCCTGCTCATGCACCAGGGATGGATCCTGATCCTACAGCCAGGGGGGGCCTCTTAAACAGTTCAAGCTATGCAGAGTGCTTAGTCCAGTCCCATGGGGGCTCCATAGCTGTTGGTCCACAGTTCATGAGTTCCTACTAGTTTGATTTGGTTGTCTCTGTAGATTTCCCCATCATGATCTTGATGCCCCTTGCTCATAGAATCCCTCTTCTCGTTCATCGACTAGACTACTGGAGCTCAGCCTGGTGCTTGGCTGTGGATCTCTGCATTTCCTTCTATTAGTTACTGGGTGAAGGTGCTATGATGGCAAGTATTCACTAATATGATTACCAGAGTAGGCCAGGTCAGGCACCCTCTGCACTATTGGTAGCAGTCTAAGGTGGGCTCATCCTTGTGGATTCCTGGGAACTTCCTTAGCACCCTGTTTCTCCCTATTCCCATGCTGCCTCCATCTATCATGGTATCTCTTTCTTTGCTCTCCCACTCTGTCCCTGTTCCAGCTTGAACATCACATTCCCTAATATTCTCATCCCCCATCCCTTACTCTCTAATTGGCTCCTTTCACCCCCAGTCTGCTCATGGAGATTTCATCTATTTCCCCTTCCCAGGGCAATCCATTCATCCCTCTTAGGGTCCTCCTTGTTAGCTAGCTTCTCTGGAGCTGTGGGTTGTAGTCTGATTATCCTTTGCTTTACATCTAGTATCCACTTATGAGTGAGAATATACCATGTTTGTCCTTCTGAGTGTGGGTTACCTCACTCTGGATGATATTTTCTAATTCCATCCATTTGCCTACAAATTTCATGATGTCATTGTTTTTTACTGATGAATAGTACTCCAGTGTGTGTGTGTGTGTGTGTGTGTGTGTGTGTGTGTGCGCGCGTGTGCGTGTGCGTGTGTGTATTCTTCATTCATTCTTTGTTTGAGGGGCATCTGGGTTATTTCCAGGTTCTGATTATTACAAATAATGCTGCTATGAACATAGCTGAGCATGTGTCCTTGTGGTATGATTGAGCATTCCTTGAGTATATGCCCAAGAGTGCTGTAATTGGGTCTTGAGGTAGATTGATTCCCAATTTTCTCAGAAACCACCATACTGATTTCCAAAGTGGCTGTACAAGTTTGCACTCCCACCAATAGTGAAGGAATGTTCCCCTTGCTCCACATCCTCTTCAACATAAGCTGTCATCAGTGTTCATGATCATAGCCATTCTGATAGTCGTTTTGATTTGCATTTCCCTGATGACTAAGGATGTTGCCAACTTGTCCTTCTTGATCCCTCATGTCCCCATCTCCCTCCCCTCCCCTCTACTCCTCTCCTAGTTTACCCAGGAGGATTTAGCCATTTCCCCTTCCTGGAGTGATCCATGTGTGACCCTCTTAGGGTCCTCCTCTTTACGTAGCTTCTCTGAGGTTGTGGATTATAGCCTGGTTATCCTTTGCTTTGCATCTAATATCCACTTATGAGTGAGTACATACCATGTTTGCCTTTCTGGGTCTGGGTTACCTCCCTCAGGATGATTTTTTTCTAGTTCCATTCATTTGCCTGCAAATCTCATGATGTCATTGTTTTTTTACCACTGTATAAAAATACTCCATTGTGTAAACGTACCACATTTTTTACAAAAAAATCTGTTCTTTGGTTGAGGGGCATTTAGGTTGTTTCTAGGTTCTGGATAATGCTGCTATGAACATAGTTGAGCAAATGTCCTTGTGGTATGGTTGAACATCTTTTGGGCATGTGCCCAAGAGTGGTATAGCTGGGTCTTGAGGAAGATTGATTCCCAGTTTTCTCAGAAACTGCCATACTGATTTCCAAAGTGGCTGTATAAGTTTACACTACCACCAACAGTGGAGGAGTGTTGTCCTTACTCTACATACTCTCAAACATAAGCTGTCATCAGTGTTTTTGATCTTAGCCATTCTGACAGGTGTCAGATGGTATCTCAGAGTCATTTTGATTTGCATTTCCCTGATGACTAAGGATGTTGAGCAATTCCTTAAATATTTTTCAGCCATTTGAGATTCTTCTGTTGAGAATTCTCTATTTAACTCTGTAGCCCATTTTTTAATTGGATTGTTTGTTATTTTGATGTCTAGTTTCTTGAGTTCTTTATATATTTTGGAGATTATCCGTCTGTCTGTTGTGGGGTTTGTGAAGATCTTTCCCCATTCTGTAGGCTAACATTTTGTTTTATTACTGTGTCTTTTGCCTTACAGAAGCTTCTCAGTTTCAGGAGGTCCCATTTATTAATTGTTGCTCTTAGTGTCTGTGCTACTGGTGTTATATTTAGGAAGTGGGCTCCTGTGCCAGTGTGTTCAAGACTACTTCCTACTTTCTCTTCTGTCAGGTTCAGTGTAACTGGATTTATGTTGAGATCTTTGATCCACTTGGATTTGAGTTTTGTGCATGGCCATGCAAATGGATTTATTTGCAATCTTCTACATGTCGACATCCAGTTATGCCAGCACCATTTGTTGAAGATGCTTTCTTTTTTTCATTGTACAATTTTAGCTTCTTTCTCAAAAATTAGGTGTTCATAGGTATGTGGATTAATGTCAGGGTCTTCAGTTCGATTCCATTGGTTCACATGTCGGTTTTTTATGCCAATACCAAGCTGTTTTTAACTACTGTAGCTCTATAGTCGAGCTTGAGGTCAGGGATGGTGATCCCTCCAGAAGTTGCCTTGTACAGGATTGTTTTAGCTATCCTAGGTTTTCTGTTTTTCCATATGAAGCTGAGTATTGTTCTTATGAGGTCTGTGAAAAATTGTTTTGGGATTTTGATGGGGATTGCATTGAATCTGTAGATTGCTTCTGGTAAGATTGCCATTTTTACCGTGTTAATCCTACCTATCCAAGAGCATGGGAGAGCTTTCCACTTTCTGATATCTTCTTCAGTTTCTTTTTTCAGAGACCGAAAGTTCTTGTCATACAGGTCTTTCACTTGCTTAATTAGAGTTACCCCATGTTATTTTACATAATTTGTGGCTATTGTAAAGGGTGAGGTTTCTCTGATTTTTTTTCTCAGCCCATTTATCATTTGTGTGCAGGAGAGCTACTGATTTTTTTGAGTTAATCTTGTATTCTGCCACATTACTGAAGGTGTTTTTCAGCTGTAGGGGTTCCCTGGTAGAATTTTTCTGATCACTTATGTATACTATCATATTATCTGCCAATATCGAAAGTTTGACTTCTTCCTTTCCACTTTGTATCCTCTTTATCTCCTTTTGTTGTCCTGTTGCTCTAGCTAGAACTAGGTTCTGGTGGTGCACTAGGAGCACTGGCGCTTACCCTTCTCTTTCTCCAATAGATGCAGGAGGTGTCTGTGTCTGAGGCAGCTGCTCTTGGTCCAGTCTGTACTTGCTGTGTCTGTGTCTCAGGGGGCTCCTCATGGTCCAATCGGAGCTCTTGGTCTAACTGGAGCTGGCAGATTCTGTGTCTCAGGAAGCCACTGAGGTCTCAGGGGGATAGGTGGGTTTAGGGTAGGGAGTGGGTCTTGTAGATTACAGGGTTCAATGAGACGTGTTGGTGGGATAGCCTGCCTGCAGGAATCTTCCGTGCTAGCCTGCAACTGGGGAAGCCATGGGTGGGGGTGGGGGCACACTCACCTCTTGGTTCAGTCAGAGCTGGTGGATTCTCTAATAATGTTTCTTTTACAAATGTATTTGGGGCATATATGTTCTGAATTGAGACTTCATCTTGATGGCTTTTTCCTGGGATGAATATGAAATTTCCTTCTCCATCTTTTTTGATTAATTTTAGTTTGAAGTCTATTTTGTTAGATATTAGAGTAGTTACACCAGCTTGTTTCTTAAGTCCATTTGATTGGAAAATCTTTTCCTAACCCTTTACTTTGAGGTGATGTCTGTCTTTGAGGTTGAGACGTGTTTCTTGTATGTAGATCCTGTTTTCGTACCCATTCTGTTAGCCTGTGTCTTTTTATAGGCGAATTGAGTCCATTGACATTTAGAGATATTAATCACCAGTGATTATTAATTCTTGTTATTTTTGGTTTTATTGTTGTTGGTAGTGTATGTGCTTATCTCCTTTCTTAGGGATTTGCTGGTGTGGGGTTATCTATTGCTGGTGTTTTTGTGTGTACAGCTAACTTCCTTGAGTTGGAGTTTTTCTTATAGTACTTTCTGTAGGGCTGGATTGTAGATATGTATTGTTTAAATCTGGTTTTGTCTTGGAATATCTTGTTCTCCCCATCTATGATGATTAAAGCTTTGCTTGATATAGTAGTCTGGGCTGGCGTCTGTGGTTTCTTAGTGTCTGCATTACATCTGTCCACGTAAATTGTTTGATCCACACTGCCCAGTTACAGTAATGTGTTACTTGGGATCTATGAAATAGCATCTTTTAAAGATTTTTATAGGCCGGACGGTGGTGGCGCATGCCTTTAATCCCAGCACTCGGGAAGCAAAGGCAGGCGGATCTCTGTGAGTTCAAGGCCAGCCTGGTCTCCAAAACGAGTTCCAGGAAAGGCGCAAAGCTACACAGAGAAACCCTGTCTTGAAAAATCAAAAAAAAAAAAAAAAAAAAAGAAAAAAGATTTTTATAAAAATAATCCAGTGTATTGCCTAAAGTTACCTCTTAAAATCCTATAGAGATTGTCTTTAATGCTTTTATAGATGGCATATGTAAAAACGACCATGGAAATAGAAGCTGGTTATAGAATTGCTCAATTGTTATTACTCCCATATTTAAAAGGCAAAGCAGCTCTAGTGAGTAGGACAGGAGGTTTTGGAAATACTGGGGAAAAGGTATTTTGGCAAATGATCGTTAATGATGAACGGCCTAAATTAAACATAAAATTAAATGGGATTGAGATTGAAGGATTATTGGATTCTGATACTGATGTATCTATAATTTCACAAGAATCCTGGGATCCCAACGGGCCTTTATAAGAAGTCTCCCCTCAATTTGTAGGCATGGCATAGTTGGCATAACTTTATCTCAAGTAAAACAAGAATGTAGAATGGATTAAATGTATAGGGCTGGAGGGACAGGAAGGGATATCAAAGCCTGATGTGGCTGATAAAGCCATGAATTTATGGGGGAGAGATTTGTTACAACAATGGTGGAGCTCAAATTAATATTACTATAATTTCAGAAACAGCTCATAAATTGACGTTTAAATTGAGTTATATATGGATGATATTTAATTGGCTGCTTCAGATACAGATATCTTAGAAAAAATGTTTAATATGGTACAGAAAATTTTACCCTATAGAGGATTACAAATTTTTTTTCCTGAAAAATACAAAGACTGGATTCTCATAGGTATTTATGCTAGAAATTCAGTAAACAGAGAATTCAGCCACAAAAAGTGCAGATTAGGAGAGATTGACTGCAAACTCTTAATAATTTTCAAAAATTATTGGTTGATATTAATTGGTTGAGGCTTATAATTGGATTGTGTACCCCAGAATTAACTAATTTGTTTCAAATTTTGCAAGATGACTCAGATTTAAACAGACCAAGACAGTTAACAGCTGAGGCTGAAAAAGAATTAGAACAAAAATTACAAAATGCCTATGTGGATAGATTAAACCTCACAAAGAGGTGTGTTTTAGTAATTTTACCTTCAAATCATTCCAGTACTGGACTCATTATGCAGAGAGAGGATTATATTTTAGAGTGGATCTTCTTAGCTCACAAACAGTAAAAAAAAATTAAAAACTTGTGTAGAAAAAGTTTCTGAACTAATCATAAAGGGAAAGTTAAGACTGTCAATTGTCGGGTATAGATCCAGTTGAGATTGTGGTACCCTATACCAATGTTGAAATTAGGCAATTGTGGGAGATTGATGATTGGCAAAGAGCTTGTAGCAATTTCTTAGAAGAAATTAACAAATATGCAAAAAGTAAGTGAATTCAGTTTATGAAAAGAACTGAATGGATTCGTCCCCACATAATAAAAAGGGCACCTATTTCTGGGGCTCTTACATTCTATACTGATGCAAATAAACCAGGAATGTCTGGTAAAGAGGCAGCAAATATCAGTAAAATTGTTCAAAGTCCATATGATGCAGTTCAAAAATCAGCTGTATGCCATTCTGATGGTTTTGTTAGACTTTAAGGAACCTCTTAACATAATTATTGATTTACAGTATGGTAAAAGGGTTGTATTGCATATAGAGACTGCTGAATTAATTTCTGATAATTCAGAATTAACTTTATTATTTGTACAACTACAACAGACAATCCAAGGAAGTGATTGCCCACTGTACATTACCCATATTCGATCTTATACTGGGTTGCCTGGGCCATTAGCAGCAGGAAATGTGGAAATTGATCAATTATTGATAGGGTCTGTGTTAGAAGCCTCAGAATTCCATAAGAAACACCATGTTAATAGTAGAGGCTTAAAGAAAAAATTTTCTATTACTTGGAAACAAGCTAAGGAAATTATAAAATACTGTCCTGCTTTTTGTTTTTATAATCAAGTTCCTTTACCTGCAGGAACTCATCCTAAAGGTACACAAAGGAATGAAATGTGGCAAATGGATGTATTTCATTTAGTAGATTTTGGAAAATTAAAATATGTTCATCATACCATTGACACTTATTCTGGATTCCAGTGGGCATCTGCCTTAAGTTCTGAAAAGGCAGATTCTATAATTACACGTTTATTAGAAACAATAGCTGTAATGGGCATACCAGTACAAATTAAGACTGATAATGCACCAGCTTATGTCTCCAGTAAACTGAAACTTTTTTTTTTTCACATGTTACAACATAAAACATGTTACTGAAAACCATACTGTAACATCTGTGGTTACAATCCTACAGGACAAGCAGTTGTTGAGATATCTAACCTCACCCTAAAGAGATGCTTGCTAAACAGAAGAGGACCCCCAGAGATAGACTGCATAATGACATATTAACCTTAAATTTTCTAAATGTTAATGAAACAGAGACAACAGCAGCAGAAAGGCATTGGACTGTAGTAAAAACTGCTGATTTAAATCAGCCTGTGTACTACAAGGATGCCATGACTTCTGCTTGGAAAAAGGGGGAGGTGTTACGATGGGGCTGGGGTTATGCTTATTTTTCCACAGGAGGTAATAAATTGTGGATTCCATCAAAATTGATAAAAACCCACCATGAGCAAAAGACATCTCCAAGATGCTGTAGATGCAGGGATGCCTCTGTCAAAATCCAGACACAGGATACCTTTGCAACAAACAACTAATCCTCCCACCTGTATATAGCTTAAGAGTTTGTGTGACAAAGGAGAGATGATACTTTGCATGACTCACAAGCCTCTGAATGCTACAAACTTATTTCTTGCCATACTTTATGTGGTAATGGTACAAGTAAAAGGGATGGGTCATAATTACCTGGCATTTATCCCCATTCCTCCAATTAACTTAGCAGTAAGTTGGGGAGATATGAATATTCCTGTAATGGTTAATGAATCTTCTTGGCTACCTGGTCCTTATGATAACCAAGGTCCTGCTCAGCCAATGGAGGAGGGTAAAGTAATTGACAATTACACTGAGGAGTTCCTATTTGCATGGGAAATGGAATTCAGTGCCTAAATATAACCTCTCAAGTATGGCTGTTCATAGTCAATACTACCTAAGATTATCATAATAAGTTTTATAAGCTTCATGCATCTGGTTTTAAAGGACAGGAGATTAATGCTACTAGTCCCATAAATCTACCATTCTGTGAGATGAGGTTTTCCAACAAGGAATCTTGACTGGATACATTGGCAACAGTGTAAGAGTGAGAAACCTTGAGTGCTCATTAATATCTCCAATGGAGAAGTCATTGATTGGAGCCCTTACAGCTCCCCTCAAGGGAGTTCCCCTCACTCAGAGTTAAGGTAGAAATGGTATAATTTAAATGGAACTGTGAAAATTAGTGCTTCTATTAATGAACCTATTCGGTGGCATGGAGTTAGAATGGCAAATTCTTTCCTGCAATTTGGCAAGTCACTTCAGACTAACTTTTGGAAATTGGCAAGTGCCTTCCATGCTCTTAAGGTGTGGGAAAGAAAATTAAACATCAAGGATGATAAATACACTCTGTCTTTTAGACTAAAAGTGATCCTTTTATACCATTACCTTACTTGCTACTGAAAAGGCCTGTACAATGGCTCTCTAATAATTATAGCATCACTTGTGAATGCTATATCCTTCATATCTGTGTTAATTCTTGTATATTTTTAAATTTGACCTTTCAAAGTTTATATATACTGACAGCAAGGCCTGGATACCAGTAAAATTGTCAAGGCCATGTCAAGGCCATGTCAAGGCCAAGACTCTACTGTGATAATCCTGGTACAGAAGCTCACTGAAAGAATATTAAAAAGAACATGTCAAATGCTTGGACTGGTCATTGCAGTTAATATGGGAATCATTGCATTGACAGCTACAGCAGCAACAGTGGAGTGGCACTTCATAAGAAATCCAGACCACTGAATTTGCTAGAGATTGGAATAAACATTCAGAAGTGTTGCTTGGATTCTAACGGCTCCCTCAGGGGAGGGGTGAGAAGGTAAGAAGGCTCAGCATCAACAGCATAGACACTGGGCGTCCATTGAAGGCAACTAATGGACTCATTTATTCAATAACTAGGAAGGCCTTATATACCCTCCTCCCAGCACCCAGTCTGTATGGTCGTCCCTCATTGACTGGGCATGATTAGAAACTCTGATATCAATTAGGAACTCTGATAACTCCTGTTGCTAGGCCAGGTTGGCTCATAAGGAGTATGTTATCTGCATGCCTTGGCAAGGGGTCTGAGCCAATTTCCTCGACCCTATGGGCCTGTCCTACTACATATCTACCCTTTTATTACATGGGCACTCAGCAGGAGTCAGAGTTCTTTTCTCCAGCCTTATTGACCCAGCCTCAGGGGGGGGGCTCAGCAACTGGACTGTGCCTGACTTAGGTTGGCTCCCCAAACAAGCTCTTAATCATCTTTGACTGCCAACCCTCGAAGAGCATCCATCCCTGGGGATTCACCCTGGGTGGGGAGTTTCAGGTAGTAGCTTTTTGAATTTCAGAAAGCCAGACATGCATAACCTCCTGTGGAGGGCTATGAGTTGGATGTTTAAGAGCTATTAACACCTATAGAGTCACCTTTGTGGCCACCTGTTGTTGTTGGAAGTGCTGTAGGAGACATGTAAAAAGTAGAAAGATCAAAAGCACCGCCCCACCAATCAAAACATAAGTGAAATCCAGGAGGGATCAAACATCCTCTTTATATCATGCCAAACCTTTTAAAAAATAAAGAGTCAAAGTCCATAACCTGCACTCTTGCTGGAAAATTTCATGTTAGCTGTAATGGATAATATAGAAACTTAGCTGACCATGGGCCCTTAATATATTTAGCTAGCTCCTGGCCTGCTAAACTAATTAATGTTCCTCATCTCAAAAGGCATCATACATATTGGTGCAGTGGCACTCTGAGGTAACACACAACCATACCCTCTCCCACGGGTTAGCAGGGGGCTGCAAGCTGCCATTGGAGGGAGATTGGATCTCTCCATCTCACCAGGAGCAGGGGCATGTTCCTTGGCAGAGACACCCAGTGCTTGTAGGCCAGGCTGAGACCCTTGTCATTAAATCTGAGAAAGTTCATATGGAAAAGGACCTCTGTTAAGACCAGATGAGGATCTCTCCTAGCCTCTGGTGAGATAGTCCTAATCAACAGCTCCTTAAGAGCTCTGTTGGTCCTCTCCACAATGGCTTGTCCCTGTGGATTATAGGGATCTTAGTGGTATGGGAAATCTTCTAGGACCCCAGAAAGTCATTAAATTGTTGAGAGGCATAAGCAGGGCTATTGTCAATCTTAAGTGCCCAAGGTACCCCCATAACTACCATGGCTGACTTAAGGGCCTTGGTAGCATTGATTGCCTTCTCCCCAGAAAGGTTGAGGACATAAACAAAGGAACAGGTATCTATTATCACATGAACATATTTAAGATTGCCAAAGAGGGAATGATGCATGACATCCATCTGCCAGATGGTGTTAGGCAACAAGCCCCAGGGATTAACCCCTGCACATTGAAGCAGTCCTAAGGGGGCAAGAGGAGCACAAGTGGCACATGTCTGGGACAAAAGTTTACATTGGAAAACAGGTAATTCTGGAAGAAGTCTGTGCAAATTCTATGGAGACAGATGGAACTGCTGGTGAAGAGACCTGGCTTGCTCTAGGAGATCCATATGATGGTGTCTATGACCTCATTTCCTTGAGACAATATTCTGGGTAATTTGGAATGAGATCTAATATGTGACAGGTACCAAGGCTCAGTCCTCTGATTTAGGACATCTTGTATGAGCAACATGGTGCTGGCAATGGGGGTCAGTGAGTCTTTGACCTGAGAAAAGGCCAGCACACGAACTGCCTGTAAAGCATATTGGCTGTCAGAAAAAAATATTAATGGGCTCTATCTGGCACTCTACTAGAACTTTGAGGAGGGCCAATAGCTCACCCAATTGAACAGGGCCAGGGTTAGGGGTAATATATGTAATGTCTTTGAAGCCCGGATGCTGGATAAGAACACCATATCTGTTTTTATTGGAATCTGAAAAGACCAGAGTGGTGTGAGGGATGGGAGTGGAGGAGGGGACTGCATAGGGCTGTATCTGCATTAGAAGTGTGGGGAGTTCTGCTAAGATCTTGTTTTTTGGCAAATGATTGTCAGTAGTTCCTGTGAATCCTGCAACCATTTCCTGGAATGAGATAGAATCTGCGCAGAGGAACTGGGTATTCTTTAAAGAAAAGGGGAAGACAAGATTATCTGGCTCTTGTCTATATGTTTTCCATGCCAGCATCTGTGCCTTATGGCCAAGTTGGAAGGACAGACCAAACTTAGAGGTGACCTTGTGCAGGTCAGAATGTGCTTGAATGTATCCATAGAAGAGGCCCAGATTGCCATAATACTCCCCCAAACCCCCTGGGTGTCCAGAGGACCATTGCCAATAAGGCCTTTGGGGATCATGGCATTGCAGGCTGGAGGTGGCTAGAATGGCCAAAACCTTTTGTAGCAACTCTTTAGCTTCTTGGGTAAGCCTGACCTTAGTGGAAGGACAGGTGAGTCCCTCCAACAATGAAAATAGATATCTCATCTCTTGGTCAGGAATGGGTAAGAAAGTTTAAAGCCAATTAACCATGCCCCATAATTGTTATAATTCTGACAGTGAGTACAGTTCCTTCAATTCCAATTTAAAGGAAAAGGGGCTGACCTGCTTAGCAATAGAAAATCCTAAAGGCAAAGCGGGGTACTATTTGGACTTTATCTGGAGCCACCATCAGATATAACAGTGCAAGATCTTCTAATACTCCCTTGGCAGTCTTTTGCAGAAAGGCTGCATCTGGGTGTGCCAAAAGGAGATCATCTGTATACTGGATCAAAAGAACATCCCTGGGGACATTAATCAAGGCTTGAGAAATGTATAATTGGCAAATCGTGGGGCTATTCTTCATTCCTTGGGGCAAAACAGTATATTGATATCTCTTAGCTGGTTTATGCATATTAGGTTCCCACACAGTAAAGGCAAAATTATCTGGATCCTGTGGCACCAGGGGAATTTGAAAAAAGCAATCCTTAATATCTAAAACTAATACATAATAAGATGAGGGGACAGCACTAGGGTGGGGGAGGCCTGGCTGTGCAGACCCCATTTCTTCCATTAGACCATTAACTACACAAAGATCCTGCAGGAGGCGATAGCATCCCTGTTTCTTGGGGATAACATGTGGGGGTATTATGTTTACTTGGAGATAGTTCAATGTGTCCCATCTCTAACTGATCTGTAACTAATTCCTTTAGGATTGACAGCTTGGGTTCAATTATAGGCCACTGTTCTACCAAAACTTCTTGATCCAAGAGCCAATGGAATGGGGCTAGGGGGCTTGATGGTGGTGAATTGCATAGGGACAGCAGTGGCAGTTAGAATTGGGGGTGCAGATCTCGTGCAGGGTCGTGGATTTCAAGACCTACCTTTTCATGGAGCTTGATGTCATCAAAAAAAAAAAAAAAAAAAAAAAAAAAAGGCCCTGTCATCTGTAGTTAGGATAACACCTATATCCTCCAAAATGTCTCTGCCCCACAGGTTCCTACATTGGAATGTACACAGGTACATTGGAAATGATAGAGTGAATGGCTCCCCAATTGCCATCAAGATCCTTCCAGTGGACTTAGAATCTTGTTGGCCTCCCACACCACTGATGGGGGGGGGGGCTGGGTTTAAACTTCAAATGAGGGAAGTGCAGTATCTCAGTCTTGGTTAAAATGGTAGCATCTTCACCCATGTCAACCAAACCCTTGAAGCTTGTCCATCAAGGTAAGATGGTTAGCATTGGTGAGTGTGGAAAAATGGTCATTGTCCAATAGATTTTTTTATTACTAGAGCCTCCTCTTACTGGTGGGGCTGAGGAATGCCCTACCTGGAGTTTAAAGGGGCCGGTGTTTCAGCAGGCTGTGATTTGCAATCCTTTGCCCAATGAAATCCTTTATTGCATCTGGAGCATCAGGTCCTTGGTTTTGCCCTGGGGCAGTCATGCCGCAAATGGCCTGGTTTGTCACATCCTCAGCAAGTTCTATCTACCTGGGGGCCCTTGGGAGTGTCATTAACATGCTGCCTGTCAGTGAGGAGAGCATCCAGGCAGGCAGTAAGAGCAGCAATGGGACTGGTGCTGGGGTCAGGATCTCTGGTGGCCTGCACCCATTTGTGTATGCCTTCATTCCTCACGGCTGCAACTGCTTTATGGGTTTGGGCATTGAGCCCCTCCCAAGTCAGTTTAGTCAGCATATCTCTAGTTGGGGCATGCATCCACTCTGCACTCTACTGCCTCATTGACATAGGCCATGTAGTCAGGGAAGAGCTCCCTGGGCTGTTGGATAAAATTGCAAAAGTAAGTTGAGGAGTTCTGGGGAGTAGAGGCTCTGAGGGCCATGAGGGCCAGGTCCAAGACCTGTTGAAAATAGGCATTCAAGCCAGTCTGTGCCTGGTGCACAGGATGGGCATATTGCCCATGCCCTTTTAGCATATTATAGGTCACTGAGACATTAAGATGTTCATCTGGGCCTGGGATTCTGCCTGATGATCATAGACTGCAGGCTCCAACACAGCTTTAAGCAAATGGTACCAATCAAAATAAGTTTGTAACTGCATGGACCATTGAGCAGTGACCTGCTGAAAGTAGGAGGAATCTGGGCCTGACTCATTGGCTGCCTTCCAGATGAGGGAGAGATCAGCTATGGGGGTGGGAATCCAAGGCTGGGCATCGGCATTTGGGCCCATATTGACTTTGAAGGCTTCCATGGGTCTATGGATTGTCAGTGATGCAGGTTTCAAGTGTTGTAAGACATCTGGCATCATGGAATAGCAGTTGCCCCTGAGGCAGGCTAGTATTGGGGTAGATTGTCCCAAGAGTACTGTGGTGGAGGGGTAGCTGCCAGCAGTGGTGGAGCAGAGGGGATAGCTGCACATGCCTTAATGACAGCTGCCTTCTCTTTGACAGATTTTGTGGGACCCAAACTGACATCTACATTATCCGTGACAAATTTCAGGGGGCTCAAACTGACAGTTACGTTCTCTTGTCAGATTTTGCAGGGCTTAAATGGACAGATTGCTTGGAGCCCAAAGTGACAGCTACATTCTCCTTGACAGATTTTGTGGGGCCTAAACTGACAGATTTTTTTCTGGCCCAAAATGTCTGTTTCCTTATCATCAGATATCATAGAGATATCTGATAGGGAAGTGGTGGGGGTGATGAAAAGATTACCCATCTTTTCAATGGGATGAAAATTTATGTCAGACCCTTATGTCCTGTGCTTAGTGGGGGACTTTTGTGGTTTTTTAGGCCATGACCTTATGTCCACATGGTGTTTCTGGATAAGGGATGGCGATTGGGAGCCGAGCCTTGGTTCCACCTCGTGGGGGGTCAGTCCTTACGTGGAGGTGCTGGCTAACCAAAACAAAAAAAAAAATGTGCCTTGCTAATGGGATGGGCAAACAAACATGACAGAGAACACAAAAGAAGGAAATAAATGGGGGTCTCAGTGTTTACTTACCAAAGGGACCAAAAGAACACAACACAGAGGCCTTCTCACCAAAACACACCATTTTGGGGGCACTGTCAAGCACTGGAGAGTGAAGAGAGGAGATGATCAGAACCTGCACTGGGAGAAACAAAGTAGCAGAAGCCCCAGTTCAAGCCCCAGTTGCTTGGATTCTAATGGCTCCCTTGGACAAGGGGGTGAGAAGTCGCGGCATCAATGGCATAGACACGGGGAGTCTATTGAAGGCAAATAATGAACTCATTTATTCAATAACAGGGAAGCCTTTATATATCCTCCTCCCAGCACCCAGTCTGTGTGGTTTTCCCTCATTGACTGGGCACGATCAGGAACCCTGACAGTGACCAGGAACTCTGACAGCTCCTGTTGCTAGGCCCTCAGGCAAACTCCAGGTTGGCTCTTAAGGAGTATGTTATATGCATGCCTTGATAACTGGTCTGAGCCAATTTCCTCCACCCTATGGGCCTGTCCTACTACACAGAAGAGCTTTGGACTGAACAAAATAAGACTGATAATGAGATAGTAAATGAATTAGCCAAGTTAAGATAAGGTGCTGTATTGTTAGGGAATCAGTTAGAAATTTTGAAGGTGCAGATAAAATGTGATTGGAATGTTCCTTCTTATTGTATCACACCTTAAGATTTAATGAAAGCCTGCCGGGCGGTGGTGGCGCACGCCTTTAATCCCAGCACTCGGGAGGCAGAGCCAGGCGGATCTCTGTGAGTTCGAGGCCAGCCTGGGCTACCAAGTGAGCTCCAGGAAAGGCGCAAAACTACGCAGAGAAACCCTGTCTCAAAAAACCAAAAAAAAAAAAAAAAAAAAAAAAAAAAAAGATTTAATGAAAGCAAATATGATTGAGATAAGGTTAGGATGCATTTGTTGGGTCACCCTAATTTTTCTCAAATGGTTTATGATTTACAGAAAGAAATTAAAGAAACTTTTGCGAAAAAGTTACCTGATACAACTGGAACAGACATTATGGAAAGTCTAGCAGATACTATAGCCTCATTCAATTCTATGAATCACTTTAATAGATTTCTTATCCTAGCAGTTGTTGCTCTTGTTCTAGCAATTGTAACTGTATTTGCTTTAAAATGTGTTTTGGTCCACTTACATAAGATTGTAAGGAGAAGATAGAAAAAAGGCTATATTTACTGTGAGGCCACATAGCTTTCAAGATAATTGATTTTTGTACATAGAAAAGGGGATCTGTGACTGCATTCCCACTGGGCTACTCCTGGCCTGGGCACCAGAGAGTGGCACCTAGCCCTAACCCATCTTTTGTTTAGCAGACACCTTTTGTTTCTCTTGTTGCCTATGAGAATCTTGTCTCAGAGTCTCCCAAGGATACAAAGGCCTATGTAAAACTTGGCTCAGGAAACCTGGAGAACCATGGTACTTGATGAATCGAGGAATTTGCGCTTGGCTTTGTATCTTTGGGAGCTTCTTTCAGGTTGTTTTGAACATATGGAAATCAAATGGCTAAACTGTAAATATAGAGAAAAATAAAAATGCCCTGGGCAAAGGGAAAGTGCTTCATTCCTTAGATGCTGGATTCCCCCTGTAGCCGAGAAAGGCTAAATTCTTTCTTAAGGTGCCTCTGAGTCTTCTTTCCATAGTTTCAACTGAACCCATACACCCGTGCCGTGATGATTTGAGACATAAATGCTAGTTGAGATTTCATTTTTGAGAAATTATAAATACATCAGTGTTAGTCTCTACTAGGCCTGAAATCTCAGTGCCATTTATTTATAATTTTAGCTTTGGCTTTTCATCATTAATAACAATTTGTGAAAATACTTTCTTTCCAGTACTTTTAAAACCTCCTGTTCTATACACTGGAGCTGCTTTACCTTTAAGATACAGAAGCAATAGTAATTGAGCAATTCTATCACCAGATTCTATTTCCATAGTCTTTTTTTTTTCATGTAAGTCATAATTTTAATTTCTCCCTGGTAATTTTCATCTATAATTCCTGGTTGAAAAAATAAATCCTTAAGATATTAAACTACTTTTTCCCATAATAATTCCAGTTGTCTCTGGGGGAAAAAGAGCATATACTCCAGTGGTTATTTTGTAACAAGCAATTTGTGGAGATAATGTTAAATGTTTACCCACTAAATCCAAAGCAGCACTTCCTGAGGTAGCATACATTAAATCTCCAATACTGAGCCTAATTTCCCTGGTTGCTCTATTGATGAGCCATATCATTGCTGACATATGTTGAGCCATATATTGCTGGCTCATGTTGTTTATTCCTGGGCCCCAGGCTAAGCCCTTTATCTGGTTTCCCAATGGTAAAAGATTGCTATGTACATTTCTGACTGATCTACGAATATTAGTCCAATGATTGCCTGTTTCACACCTCTTACAAACTTTCCAAAGTTAAGAACCTTTTCCTTGATTACGTTGAAGGGAAACATTTCCTTTTGAAATTCTTGCTGACAATCCTTCTTTAAATGCCCCATTTTCCCACTGTGAGATCAAAGTCTTTTAGCCAAGGCCTGCCCAATAATATTGGCATTGCAAGTAGTTGATCTAATATCAGCAGTGGCCTTAATCTAATCTTCTAGAAGAGCTCCCTGAGCTTTCAAAGGCCTTATTTATGGCTCTCTCACATTCTGTATTTGCATTTTCAAAAGCCAAAGACTCAGCCAAAACCTTTCTAACATCAGGATTAGCCACTGCTCTATGCACTGCCAAGGTTATTTTTTGTAAAAAACAAAAACAAAAACAAAAAAACCGTGTAAGCTTCTCTTGAACTTTGTGTAAATTTTGTAAATGAGGTAGTTCTTCTCCCTGGCTCTTCAGCCCTATCCCAAGCCCTTAAAGCTGTTAGAGGACATTGTACAATAGTTGCATCATCAAACAGTACTTGTCTTTGTAAGTCAACATCCTGGCCCTCACTCAACAATTGGTCCTTCAGTTTATTTCCTCCTCTAGCCTGATTATGCTGTTCTATGACTGTTGTTGCTGTTTTGCATCAGGTGAGTCATTGTAATTGAGGACCAGCGTCCAGTATAGCATTCATGTGGTCCTTTCAATCTTGTGCAGTAATTCTATTCCGTATGGCTCAGTTACTTAAAACTGTCTTATTTGAGGTGAATGTGTTTGGGGAGTGGGGTGGAGCTTGTAGATTACAGGGTCCAATGGTGGATGATGATAGTCTGGCCTGTCTACAGGGGTCCTACCTCCTGGCCTGAAACTGAGGCTGCAGTGGGTGGTGGTAAGGAAGTGCGTGGTTGTGCCTCTGGGCCCAAAGCCTAGAGGCTGGGGTGATTGCCTAGGAGAACAAAGACTTACCTCTTAGTCCAATGGGTGCTGGTGGACTCTGTCTCAGGGTGCAGCTATGGTCT
Organism: Peromyscus maniculatus bairdii; assembly: GCF_049852395.1. Taxonomy (NCBI): domain Eukaryota; kingdom Metazoa; phylum Chordata; class Mammalia; order Rodentia; family Cricetidae; genus Peromyscus; species Peromyscus maniculatus. The sequence goes on along the minus strand of NC_134873.1, from coordinate 2,144,599 downwards.
CGAAGGATGTGTGGGTTTGGGGGTGGTGGGGCTTGTAGGTTACAAGGTTTGGATGGGCATGGTGGTAATCCAGCCTGGCTGCAGGAGGCTTGCCTATTGCCCTGAAACAGGCTGTAATGGGTGGTGGTGTGGGGGCACAGGGTTGTGCTCCTGGGCCCAAAGCCTAGAGTAAGCAGCTGGGGTCCTAGAGGGTGATGCTGGTCTTTTCTTAATCTTGCTTTATTCTTAATCATTTTTATTTGTTATTTATTCTTAATCATTCTATTTATTTGTTTGTTTGTTAGACACAGGGTCTCACTGTGTAGCTCTGCCTGTCTTTTAAATCTCTACGTAGATCAGACTGGCTTCAAAATCACAGAGATTCACCTGTCTCTGCCTCTTGAGTTTTGGAATTAAATGTGTATACCACCATGCCTATCTTGTTCATTCTTTTTGAAGTTAAGAATTTTGATACAGTTTTACTGATGAATACTCAGTAGTGTTGCTGTGTTTGCATGTCTATCTATATATCTGTAGTAGTCATTTCTCTTGCAATGCCATGTACTGTTGTGGGCACAGAATCTAGAGGTGTGATCTTCCTTTTCTGTTTCCTTCTAAAATGACTTGGTGACTGCATTTGAAATTCTGTGACATGGAATAAATATATGGAGCCAACAGAATCATGTAAATGTACTTTCAATGAAATGTATTTTTACACTTCAGTCAGACTCACCATTTCTATTACATACATATGTGGGATACTTTAGGATACAGTGACCTTTGAGGATGTGCATGTGAACTTCACCCATGAAGAGTGGGCTTTGCTGGAACCTTGCCAGAAGAGTCTCTACGAAGATGTGATGCTGGAAACCTGCAGGAACCTCACTGCTATAGGTAGGAATGCTAGTTTTTTTTTGGTCACTTTTTCCAAGAAGGGGACAAGCATTTCTTGATCCTTGATGCTTTCCTGTGATTTCAGTTGTGATAAAGGAAGAACGTGGTGAATAAGTCAGGCATGGTTCTCAGGTTCAACAAAGATAGTGACTTAAAATTTGTATAATTTCCTATAATATATCATACATTTTGTGGTACTGTATTTTAGGCTACAAATGGGAAGACCAGAATATTGAAGAACATTATCAAAGTTCTAGAAGACATGAAAGGTAATTTACATATGCGAGATGATCCATATGCATCTCTGAAGAAATTTCAGTGTGCCCTGAAGCTTTAAGAAAAGACAACACTGTAAGCACAGCTTTATGATGACTATTAATTCTCACAAACCAATGCACCTCAATGTCAGGTAGGTGATCCATGTTTCCAAGGCATTCTTGTAAGAAAGAAGACAATAAAACAATGTGTTAACACATGGCACTATTTTAATCATAGCCCCGTGAGATTCATTTTGTAGAACTGTCTATCCCTTTCATACCATTTAAGTATCATATAGGCATACACATTGATCAGGGGGCTCAATGTATGTCCAAGGCCTTTTGTAAGCAAATAGTCCATAGTAAAGCTAGTGTTGCTCATATACTTATAGAAACTTACAATAGTTTATTGAGAGGGGCAGTTTATGAGAGCCAAGAAGGTTGTCATGGTGGAGATACTTTAATCTCTATACCACATCTCTATGAGGAACAAAAAATTAGATTGTGTGAATGCAATGTGAAAACCTTTTCTTTGTTATTCTTCCTTTGATAGGTATCTCATCTGTCCTTCTGGCTACAAACCATTTGAACATAAGGGATATGGGAAGAAGCAATGTACCTCTCTCTCTCCTACAACAGTTAGAAGATATGTTGGAGTGCCCACTATGAGTAGACTTGGTGAATGTGATATAAGTTTACAATTAATTGGTTTTCCAACTACACTGGGAATATATCAACAAACTCACACTGGAAAAAAGCCTTATGATTACAAGGAATGTGGGAATTCTCCTGTCTGTACTGGTTCACTTTGCAAATGTAGTGTGACCCAAAGTATAGAAAAATGTTATGCATGCAATCAGTGTGGTAAAACTCTGAGTTCTTCCAGTTGTGTTCAAAGATGTTATAAAACTCATATGGGAAGAGGAAGTGATAAATATGAACCATCTACTATAGACTTGAACCATCATTGGTATCTTCAGACAGACAAAAGAACCCATAATGAAGAGGATCTTTATGAATATAATCAACATGATAAAGACTTTAGATCTGATTCCTCTTTACAATTACACCAAAGAACTCATTTGGAAGTAGAATCCTATAAATATAATCAAGATGCAAAAGACTTTGAACATTACAGTTGCTTTCAAGTACATAGAATACATACTGATGAGCAACCATGTGAATGCAATCAATGTGGTAAAGCCTTTGCCAGTTGCCATAATCTTAAAATACCTGAAAGAATCCTTACTGGAGAGAAACCCTATGTATGTAATCAATGTGGTAAAACTTTTGTAAGTCGCCATAATCTTAAAATACATGAAAGAATTCATACTGGAGAGAAACCCTATGTATGTAATCAGTGTGGCAAAGCCTTTGTATATTTAACTAGTCTTCGAAATCATGAAAAAACACATACTGGGGAGAAACCCTATGTATGTAATCAATGTGGTAAAGCCTTTGGCTGTCGCAGTAATCTTCAAATACATGAAAGTACTCATACAGATGTGAAACCCTACAGATGTAATCAGTGTGGTAAAGCCTTTGCACATATCATTTATCTTCAAAGGCATGAAAGAAGTCATACTGGAGACAAACCATTTGAATGTAATCAATGTGGGAAGGGCTTTACACAATTTAGTCATCTTCAAAAACATTTCAAAATTCATAGTGGAGAGAAACCCTATGAATGCAGTCAATGTGGTAAAGCCTTTGGAAGTCGCAGTAATCTTCAAACACATGAAAGAATTCATACTGGAGACAAGCCCTTTGTGTGTAATCAGTGTGATAAAGCCTTTGTAAGTCGCCGTAATCTTCAAATACATGAAAGAACTCATACAGGAGAGAAACCTTATGAATGTAATCAGTGTGGTAAAGCCTTTGCACATTTCACTAGTTTTCGAAATCATGAAAAAATTCATACTGGAGAGAAACCCCATGTATGTAATCAGTGTGGTAAAGCCTTTGCATGCCGCAGTAATCTTCAAATACATGAAAGTACTCATACAGATGTGAAACCCTACAGATGTAATCAATGTGGTAAAACCTTTGCACATATCATTTATCTTCAAAGGCATGAAAGAAGTCATACTGGAGACAAACCATTTGAATGTAATCAATGTGGGAAGGGCTTTACACAATTTAGTCATCTTCAAAAACATTTCAAAATTCATAGTGGAGAGAAACTATATGAATGTAATAAATGTGATAAAGCCTTTGGAAGTCACAGTAAACTTCAAGCACACGAAAGAATTCATACTGGAGAGAAGACCCATGTATGTAATCAATGTGGTAAAGCCTTTGTAAGTCGCCGTAATCTTCAAATACATGAAAGAATTCATACTGGAGAAAAACCCTATATATGTGATCAATGTGGTAAAGCCTTTGCACATTTCACTAGTTTTCGAAATCATGAAAAAATTCATACTGGGGAGAAACCCCATGTATGTAATCAGTGTGGTAAAGCCTTTGCCTGTCGCAGTAATCTTCAAATACATGAAAGTACTCATACAGATGTGAAACCCTACAGATGTAATCAATGTGGTAAAGCCTTTGCACATATCATTTATCTTCAAAGGCATGAAAGAAGTCATACTGGAGACAAACCATTTGAATGTAATCAATGTGGGAAAAGCTTTACCCATTTCAGTCGTCTTCAAAAACATTTCAAAATTCATAGTGGAGAGAAACCCTATGAATGCAGTCAATGTGGTAAAGCCTTTGGAAGTCGCAGTAATCTTCAAACACATGAAAGAATTCATACTGGAGAGAAACCTTATGTATGTAATCAATGTGGTAAAGCCTTTGTAAGTCGCCGTAATCTTCAAACACATGAAAGGAGTCATACCGGAGAGAAACCCTATTTATGTAATCAATGTGGTAAAGCCTTTGTAAGTCGCAGTAATCTCAAAATACATGAAAGCACTCATACAGGAGTGAAACCCTATGGATGTAATCAATGTGGTAAAGCCTTTGCACACATCATTTATCTTCAAAGGCATGAAAGGAGTCATACTAGAGACAAATTATGAATGTATTCAATGTGACTTGCCTTTGCAAGTCACAAAAGCCTTCAAAAACATGAAAGGTGTCATACTGGAGAAAAACCCAATGAATGTAATTGATGCAGTAAAACTTTGCAGGTCATTGTAATCTTCACACATCAAAGAAATAATAGTGAAGAGAAAACCTATAAATATCAATGTGATAATGCCTCTTTATGTTACAGTCATTTTCAAAGGCACAACAGGGTTACTCTTGGAGAGAAACATCATGAATCTAGTAAATTAAGTAAAGCTTCACACACCACATACATTGTTCTCACTGAGCTGTCTCACTGGTGCTCAAGATTTGTAGAAGCATTCTATTAGTCAAATATTGTCTTTTTTCAGATTGTAAACAAATTGTCATCCAAGGATAGAGGAGTACAGAATAATTGCTGTTATTGAATAATAAAACTTATTTGAAGTGTCAACTTCACTTCTTTACAAATGAAAATAGTATTTATCCTGCCATCCAGTTTTTTAATTGTGTTAGTTTATTCTAAGGGCTAAATGCTTGTTCCTAACACTTGCTCAGATACACAAATGAATGGCAGAGAATTGTCTCAGTGTGTGGAGGTTGTTGCTGCTAAGACTGATGACCTGAGTTCAGTCTCTGGGATATACACATTATTCATACCAGTTTTTCTCTGATTACTACACTTGGGCTGGGACATATGCACAACACACACCCACACACATCAATATTTTTGAAACTGAAATAAGAAATTAGTGAGATCACTCACCTGCTTAAGGCATTTGCTCCCAAACTTGACTACCTCAGTTTGATCTCTAGTAGTGACATAGTGGAAGTAGAGAATACACACTTGTAAGTTGTCTGTTGCCTGGCACATGCACAACATGGCACAATACTGGTAAAAGTTTCAAAAGAGATGAAATTAACAAGCAAAGAAAATAACCAAAATATTGAGAACACAAATACATTGTAGCATTGCATGACATGTCACTGTTTAATATAATAATGATAGTTTCTGTTTACATCTTACATTATTTGTCTCTGAGTAAAAGATAGGTCATTTTATAAACATATTTGAACTGGGTGTAGTGGTGCATTTTGGAGACAGGCAAATGGATCTTGCTGAGTTTGAGGCTATCGTGGTCCACATAATGAGATCCTGGATACTCATGGCCATATATTGAGATCCTGTCTCAAAAAACACAAAAGAAAATTTAAGTAACTGTAACATATCACATTATAGAATTTTCCTAACTTAATCTGGCTTCATCTCTACTCAACTTAACCCTTCATTGTCTTCACTCACATCAAGAGAACTATATTAAGAATGACTATAAGAAGCAATGTGCAGAGTCCATTCTCAGAAATAAAACCCAATGAGTCCTTCAATGACCATGTAGCAGGGATTTTCATTAACTCCAAGTAAGAGAAGATAGAAGGACTCATGGGACATCTTGATCTTCTGAATTATAATGACCTATTTGGGCCATGAACAGTTGCCTCAGTACTTCTGGTATAAGGTATTCAAGCACCTTTTTGTTTCCTAGCACCCAGATCAGATGGCTCAGAACTACTTGTAATTCCAGTTCTAGGAGATCTGATGCATTCATCTGGCTTCCTTGGGTAACAAATATGCAAATGGTATAAAGATATAAACATTTTATATATTTTTATATATTGTAATTTTTTCAATTATAAAACTTGAAGAAAGTCCTTTTAAAAATATGGAGTCATACACACACACACACTCACACACACATATCTATGTATGTATAGTTCAGATACATCTGTGAGAGAAACTACATATTGTAAAAAGGGCCTTCATTTTTTTCTTTTTTTACAAGTTTAAATAAAAATTTAACTTATGTATATTGTCGGAACATGGTCCTGGAACTGAATCATGTGAGATTTCTGAATGCTTGTGAGAATACTCCTAATAATAAAAGAAATGAGTCTTGTGACTTCAGTTTCCTCAAATCACAAAATTGTTCTTGAAACTGTTTTTGTGCTCATATCAAGTGTGGCAGATAAGAGTGAGTTTACTTCAGATTACTAATTATTGCTTGCTGTTGTTATTCAATTAAATGTTTAAACTATTCTTTATATGCCTGTATGGAAAAACATGTTTTCCATGTCTGGCTTGTCCTTATCATTGTATACAGCTGAAGTTATGAGAACCTTATTCATATGGCCTTCTTCAGCCTTAAATAGGGGGATGTCTTTTTGTATGCTGTGAAAATATGTTGCTCTGATTGATTGATCAATAAAGCTGTTTGTCCAATGGTGAGGCAGAATAGGATTAGGCAGGACATTCTAACTAGAGAGGAGGAAGGAGAAAGGCAGAACAGTCTTGCTGTCAGCCACCGCCATGAGAAGCAAGATGTAAAGATACCGGCAAGCTATGAGCCATGTGGCAAAGTATAGATTTATAGAAATGGGTTAATGTAAGATGTAAGATATAGCTAGTGAGAAGCCTGAGCCAATAGGCCATACAGTTCATAATTAATATAAGCCTCTGTGTGTTTACTTGGGTCTGAGCAGCTGCAAGACTGTGAGGACGTGGGAGCCAGCTGGGCACAGGAAAACTTTCAGTTACAAGTATGAAGTGTGTTGTCTATGGTGTGAGACTTTTGTCTGCCTCAATTATCAGCTCCATTCTTCCAGATCCCCTCTAGAATGGTGATGAGTTACACCTGATCAGGGGCCAGGTCAGCTGCAACAGAAGAGAGTGGGGACCCTCAGAAGGAAGTGACAATAATGGGGCAGAAACCAGGGAAGACTTATTTTCTCAAGCTTGTGAATCATTTCTTTTAATGTGCATTGAAGTTTTGCCATGGGTGTCAGGTCCCCTGGAACTGGGGTTACAGTTGTGAGCTGCCACATGGCTATTGGGAATCAAACCTGGGTCCTCTGCAAGAGCAGTCAGTGGTCTTAACCACTGAGCCATCTTTCTAGCCCCTGACTTTGCCAAGCTTGTGCATCATTTTTTAAAGAAAAGAGCAGCATAAGCATCAAAACCATAGCTATGATTAAAACTTGCTTGCAAGTTGCTTATGATTATAATCCCTGGTTTCCAGAAGGAATTTTAGATGAAGTATGGGACAGAGTCAGAAATAATATTGAAAAAGAAATATGAACTAAGTGAAAAGCCTTCTTTCAGGCTTCTATTGTTTAATATGTATGATATCGTCTTAGTCACCCCCAAAGAGGAAGAGCTGCAGTCTATATATGACATGACTCAGGATATGCTACATAAAAATGGGCTCATTATTACACTGAAAATGTTGAAAGATTAGATAATGTGCAATATTTGGGACAACTGGTTACTAGAATGACTTAAACCACAAAAAAATGTCCATAGACAATACAATTTAAAAACAGTTAACCTTCAGAAATTATTAGTGGTATTTAACTGGATACATCCTACTTTAGGAATGCCCAGTTATGCACTAACAATGCTGTTTAAACCCTAGAAGGTTTCCTTGCACAGTGCTCTTCACATATTATCTGTGAGGCAAGAAAACAACTACAGCTATTTGAATCCAAAGTTGAAGAGGTATTTTTGTGTTAGGATTTTTGCTGCCTTTAAACTTACTTATTTTCCCCACTAACTTGTCTCCTATTGGTATTAGAGCACCAGAGGATAAACCTCTGTAATGGAAATATTTATACTAAATTGGTCAGAAAATATTAAGTGCTCTCCTTACTCTTCTTGCTGTGTTATATTACCCATAACAATCAGTGTTTAAGAGTGTTATACAGAGATCACTCCAGCCTCTAGGCTTTGGGCCCAGGGGCACAACCCTGCACCCCACACTACCACCCATTGCAGACCTAATCTCAGGCCAGCTGGCAGTTTTGCAGACAGGCCAGAGTACCCCCCGCCCCAACCTACCCACCCTCCAAGACCAGAGCTTCTCCCTGAGACAGAGCCTGCCAGTGTCAATTAGACTGAGGTGAATCTTTGTCCTCATAGACGATCACCACATCCTCTAGGCTTTGGGCTCAGGGGTACAACCCTGTGCCCCCACACCACCAACCATTGCAGACCTAGTCTTAGGCCAGCAGGCAGGTCTCCTGCAGGCAGCCTGGACTACCAACATTCCCCACCCCACCACCTAAACCCACTCACCCTCTCAGACTGCAGCTTCTCCCTGCCAGCTCCGATTAGACTAAGAGACCCAGTTTCAGGCCAGCAGGCAGTTCTCCTATAGGCAGGCTGGACTACCACCATGATGATAGAGGCCTTCAAAGAGGAAAGGAAAAATTTCCTTACAGAAATTGAAGAACAACTGTAGCTAGAGTTATCTCCAGTCCTGCCTGGGCCCGCAGCCACTCAGAACCAAATAAACACACACAGGTTAATATTTAAAACTGCTCGACCATTAGCTCAGGCCTACCAATGCCTAGCTGTTACATATAAACTCAGCCCATTTCTGTTAATCTATATGTGGCCACATGTTCCGTGGCTTTACCTGTGTGCCTGTTACTTGCTCCCTAGATGGTGGGATGGAGTCTCCTGACTCAGCCTTCCACTTCTCAGAATTCTCTCTCTTTGTCCTGCCTATACTTCCTGTCTGGCTACTGGCCAATCAGCATTTTATTTATCAATCAGTTATAGCAACACATTCACAGGATGCAGATATCCACAGTAAACAACTAAGTGTATCAGGTTCTGCTGACTCCCTGTGTGAGGCCTTGCCTTGGAGGAAGTGGGAATGGGGGTTGGAATGGAAGGGAAGGCTGGGGGGGTGAGAGGAGGGAGGGGAGGGAATCTTTGGTTGGTATGTAAAATAAGCAGAAAATTTCTTAATAATAAAAAAAATTTAAAAAGAGTGTTATACAATTCTATGGATTTTCAGATTTTATTTGTTGATTACTATAGAAGGATATTAAATCATCCATCTGGCCAGCAATTAGATTTTCTTCTAAGAACTGAATTTGTGACTACAAAAATTGTCCACTTTCTCCCATTCCACAGGCAGAAACTTATTTTGATGGCTTATCTAATGATACAGGAGGGATTCATGGTCCTGATACCCATCAGTTTATTAATACTTCTTTTTCCTGATCTCAACAGGTAAAACTGATGTTTTGATTCATCAGTTATGGTTAATTCATTAACCCTTAATTACCGTCTCAGATTTGCTTATGTGGTTGGATGGTTTCCAGCAATAGAAACTGCTTTAGTTTTGTCTTCACATCCTGTTATGCTCCCATCACTACAGGAACGACATCAGCTTTAAATCTCTACACATCCCTTGTTTATTAACCATGCTCATGCACACTTTAACCTCCCTGTTTTTGTTGCAGAGAGAAGTAAGCAAGCTTATGCATTAACCTGCCTGATTTTTACTTCTCCAGAACAGGGGCATCAGCACCTACACACTAATACAATTGACCTCATGTATGGTGCCACAACCTGTTTAAACAAATGAGGCAAATTATGCAGGAATGTCCTATTTGTGCTCTCTTACACTGTCATGGCCATATAGCTAAATTCAGTTATTCCCAGAGTTAAAAAGACTAATGAATTAAGGCATATGGACGTCATCCACTTTCCTCTTGTGCCTTATACCTGCATACAGTTGTAACTATTTCTAAGATTCTTTGGGCAGTTCCTCAATCCTCAGAGAAGAGCTTCTGCATTTTGCTCTTCTCTTATACAAACTTTTGCTGTTGTGAGAGTGCCTACCTGTATAAAATCTAGCAGTGGACTCTTGTGTAGTACACAAATTTAAGAACTTCTGTAAAGAATGGAATGTTAATCATATTACAGGCATTCCTTATAATCTTCAAGGCCAGGATATAATTGAAAGAGCATATAGAACATTAAAACAATGATTATTTAAAAATAAAAGGGGGGGACTGGGCAGTGGTGGTGCACACCCTTTATCCCAGCACTCCGGAGGCAGAGGCAGGTGGATCTCTGTGAGTTCAAGGCCAGCATGGTCTACAGAGTAAGTTTCAGAACAACCAGAGATACACAGAGAAACCCTGTCTCAAAAAATTGGAAAAAGAAAAAGAAATAAAAATGAAAAGGGGAGCACCAAAAGGTATTCTTGCATTTATTTACTCTCAATTTTTAAAATTTGCCTGCAGCCAAAATTAACCTACATCCCGAATGAAAGGCACTGTGGATATCCTGTGTTTAAAAAATGAAAAGGGGGAGATCATGGAACATAGTCCAGGAATGGAATGATGTCTCTTCCCACCCTGATACATGTGTGAACACACATATGACCACAGGGAATAAATACAATTTAAATAAAAATAAATATATGTTAAAATGCCCCAGTGTTCTAAGTGATGATGTTACAGGCATGAGCCAAGGTGCCTATTTTTGTCCCTGAAAACTAACAGACTAGTAGCCTAAGGGAGGACTATTTCTATATTTGATCATTTGTGTATTAAATAAAAAGACCCCAGAATGTAAATTAATTTGTCATGAAGTCCTTGGCCAAGTGTGGTACATTAACACTGTGTGAGGAACAGAGGGATGTGCAGAGAGAGGCATTAAGATTAACACATGAAAGAAACCAGGAGCTGTGGCTGTGGCTCAGTTTGTAGGCTGCTTGGCTAGGATGCTCAGAGCCCTGGGTTCCATCCAAGCATGACGACTCATGACTGTCATCCTAACACTCAGGAGGGAACAGTGGAGGGCTGTGGAATTTGAGATTATCCTTAGCTGCATGTGTAAAAATGAGGCCACTGGATGCTGCTCCTCATATGGTGCAAAAGTCAGATGGCGGCCTGTGGGACCCAGTCCTCACCTACCATATGGATTCTGAGAACCCAACCACATCCATCCAGCTTGGTTTTGAGAGCCTTTACCCACTAAGCCTTGGTCTTTTTTTTTTTTTTTTTTTTTTTTTTTTTTACACCATTGGGTTTTTTTTGGGGGGGGAGGGGGCGGTACAGGCTTAACCTTGAGACACTGAAATTTCCAATTAGGCAACTCTCTTCCTCCCCTCCCTGCCCCCAAAAAGAGTTTCTCTATGTAGCTCTGGCTGTCCTGGAACTTGCTCTGTAGACCAGGCTAGCCTGTAACTGAGAGATCCACCTGCCTCTGCCTTCCAAGTGCTGGGATTAAAGGCATGCATCACCACTGCCCAACTAGAGTTTATATTTATAATGGGCTCATGTAGTCCCGATAGACTTTGAATTCAAGAGTTTCCTGCCTCCACCTCCCCACTACTCAGATGACTAGTGTCATCATGTCCTGTTTATGCAGAGGCCTAGTGAATGCTGGGCCAACCCTCTACCCACTGAGACCCAACTGAGCTGAAAACATTAATATAGTGGACTTGGTGATGTACAACTGCACACTGATATCCTATCTCAAAAACAAACCACAATAAAAAACAACAACAAAACTTAGTTACCAGCAATTGTGTTTGTGTGTTTTGAGATAGTCTAAGTTGCCTGGGCTGCTCTTGAACTCCTGATCCTCCTGCCTCAGCCTCCTAAGTACTGGTCAGTGCCACTGAGTGAGGAACTAGGACACAAGTTTCCCTCCAATTCCTTTACTCCCCTCCTCTCTTCTTTCTCTCCTCTTCCTCTACTCTCCCCATCTGCCTCTTTGCTCCCCAACTGTTCCCTTCCTCCTTTCTTCCTTTTCCACCTTTCTCTTGTGATGGGGTCTCTTGTAGCCCAGGCTGACCTCAAATTCACTATGTAGCTAAGATAACATTGAACCCCTGGTTCCTCTGCCTTCCTCCACCCTGTGTCCACAAGAGGCTCAGGAGCATGGTGTTATTTTGGCTTTATAGCAAAACCATCTCCTGTATACTATTCAATGAGTCCCCTGACTCCTGACTCCATTTTGGGGTGCCCACCCTCCTTCAGCATTCCTCTGCCAATTCTTCAGCCTCAGTTTCCCCTTATATTTAGGGACAGCCTTGTGATTTCTGGGAACATCCCAGTGTATGAACCTACCTTATGGACTGTTGACTCCCTTGGGTTTGATTAAGGGGACTTACAGGGACAGGGGATCATCCAGCAGGTGCCCCAGGGTGTATCTCTGCCCTGTCACCCTGCCCCCACCTCAATGAAGGCATGCAAGTACATACCAGTTCCTGTAGATGTAGCTGCTGTAGGCACAGGGTCCCTGATGACAAAGCTCAGCTGTTCAGCCTTCATCTTTCAACCTCTGCAAGTTGAAGCCACAGGGACCACCTCCCAAATATCCAGGATGATGAATGGGACTCAGAAAGTGATAAATGTGAGCCATTTACTAAAGGCTTGAACCATCACAGGTATCTTTAAATACACAAAGGAACCCATAATGAAGAGGAACCCTATGAATGTGAACAACATGATAAAACATTTAGATCTGATTGTTCTTTACAATCACACTAAAGAACACATTTGAAAATTAAACCCTATGAATATAATCAAAGTAATAAAGCCTTTTGTAGTGGGTAGCCATTCCAGCTTTGATCTGGAAGTTCCAACCCCCATTAAGGCTTCAGTAACTGTCACACCTACAAGGTGGGCCCTAGAGAGGACCCTGAAGACCCAAGATCTGGATGCACTGGCTCTCTTGGTTCCTGGACCCTGGACGCTGGAGGTAAACCAAGCAGAGTTCTCCAGAGAACACTGCCGGACTGCGCTATACTTTTCCCAGATCCTGTTACCTATCCCTTCACTTGTAAGATACCCAACAAAATAAACCTCCCTTTTAACTACATGGAGTGGCCTTAATAATTTCACCAATAGCCTTTGCATGTCACAGTTGTATTCAAGTACTGAGAACTTATACTAGAAAGAAACAGTATGAATAATAACCAATGTGATGAAGATTTACACATCCTAGTATTCGTAAACAACATTGGAAAGAAATCCTATGAATGTAATCATGTGGTAAAATCTTTACACATTCATTTTCTTAAACAACATGAAAGAATTCACTGGAGAGAAACTTTATGAATGTAATCAATGTGGTAAAGCCTTTGCATATAAAAATATTCTTCACAGACATGAAAGAATACTGACTAGAGAAAAATCCCATTTATTTAACCAATGAGGTAAAGCTTTGCAAACCAGACTCTATCATTTTAGAGATTTCAGTACCATTGGGTGTCTACCAAGATTATCAACCATGGTGAAGTGGAACCGCTTAGAGCATAGAAGAAAACGTGTGTACTTCAGAAGGCAGAGCCAGAAAAGTGACCCAATCCTTTGGAGAAGGCCTGAAGATAAAGAATGGATCCCATCATTAGATATAGAGTTATTTATACTGTTGGAATTTATTTTTACTTTTTTCAGATTGTGACTGCCTTTTTTCTTTGGTCTTGAAGGTATTTTAATTTAATTTTGAATTTTACATGAGCCATAGTCTAAAGACTTTGAACTTTGAAAAAAAGATTTTGGAGTTTTAGTGAGAATTGATATTTTTAAAGAGAAAATTTAATGTGTTTGAATTTATAAAGATTGTTCAACTTATTAAAATCATTTTTGTTTTTAATGTGAGATCTTGTGGATGAATAAGGAAGGAAAGGTTGTGGTTTAACAGTGATGTGTTTTGTGTGTCAAGTTGACAAGTGGTCAATTGTACTGGCTAGTCTTATGTCAATTTCACACACAAAGTGGAATTATCGGAAAGCAAGGAAAGTCAATTAAGAAAAAGCATCCATTAGAATTGGCTGTAATGGCTTTTCCTAATATTGTTTGATGTGCAAGTATCCTAGGTTGTATGAGAAAAGAAACTGAGCAGGCCACCGGGAGCAAGTCAGTAAACAGCATGCCTCCATGGCCTCTGCATTAGCTCCTGCTTCCAAGTTCCTGCCCCATTTAGGCTTCTGTCCTGACTTCCTTAACTGATGAAGAGTAATAGGGAAGTATAGGACAAATAAATCTCTTCTATCCATCTTGCTTCTTTGTTGTGGTGTTTACATTGCCAAAATACTAACTAAGACTTCCTGTCTCAAAAATCCAAAATCAGGGTTGTGGTCAAATGGCTTAGCAATTAAACACACAGCTATTTTTCCAGAGGAGATAGTTTCAGCTCCCAGTACCAACATTGAAGTTGAAAACTATAAGTCCTGTTCCAGTGTATCCAACACCCTCACACAGACATACATACAAAACACCTATGCATGTAAAATAAAAATAAATTATTAAAAAAGAATATATCACATTATGAAAACTTCCTTAACATAATCTGGACTCATTCTTACTCAACTAAGTTTTTTGTTGTCTTCCTTTACATCAAGAGAACTGTATTAACAATTATAATAAGAAGCAATGTGCAGAGCCCCTTCACAGAGGGAAAGGACTCATTCATTCAACCCTTCAATGACCAAATAGGGAATTTCAGCACCTCCAAGTGATAGAAGACAGAAAGAGTATTGGTACATCTTCATCTTCTACATTAGAATGACATATTTGGGAGTATGGAATTTGACTCAGTAGTAAAGGTGCTGTTTGGTACCCAAGTTTGGTTCCTAGCATCAACATCTGATGGCTCAGAACTACTTATAAAGCTAGAGATCTGATGCACTCTTCTGGCTTCCTTGGGCACCAGTTATGCAAATGGCAAAATATGGACTTCTTTCTTTCTTTCTTTCTTCCTTCCTTCCTTCCTTCCTTCCTTCCTTCCTTCCTTCCTTCCTTCCTTCCTTCCTTCCTTTCTTTCTTTCTTTCTTTCTTTCTTTCTTTCTTTCTTTCTTTCTTTCTTTCTTTCTTTCTTTCTTTCTCACTCTGAATGCATATGTGACTCCATGTTTTTAAAAAAGCTTGAATTCATGTATATTTTTTGCTTTTTTTTTCTAAATAAAAAAATAAATTTAATTTAGGTGTATTGTCAGAGCATGGTCCTGGAAAGGAGTCATTTGAGGAGAGTTCTGAATGTTTATGCGAGCTGACTTCAGATTTCTTAATATTATTTGCTGTTTTATTTGGTTAAATGTTGAAGCTATTCTTTATATGCCTGAATGGAAAAATATGTTTGTTTGTCCCATGTGAACTGCTTTTATCATTGTATACAGCTTGAAATCATGAGAACTTGACTCATCTAACCTTTCTTAACTCACAGAGTATAAATTGTTTTTGCCAATAAGTAAATTTGGATATTTTATGATATTTTAGTCCTCCTCACTTATCAACTCCATTCTTCCAGATCCTGCCACCTCTAGAGCAGTGAAAAGTAGCACTTGAGAAGAAACCAGAAGTCAGCTACAAATTAAGAGATTGATGACACTCAGTGAAGGAGGTGAGTGAGAATCATGGGAAAGAAACTAGGGAAGGCTTTGCCTTATGTTGAAATAGTGCATCATGTTTTTTTGTGTGTATGTGTCTGTACATATTTTTCTTTTTATTGAGAGATTTTCTGTTTGTTTTACATATCAACCACGAATTCCTCTGTCATCCTCCCCCCCCCCCGCATTCGCCCCCAGTGCATCATGTTTTCAAAGAAAGGAGGCATACAAGTATTAAAACTGGAAATGTTAGATATCTTGAAAATTGATTATGATTATTATTCATGGTTCCCAGAAGATGGAATTTTAGATGAAGTATGGGGTAAAGCCCAAAACGACATTGAAAAGGCATAGAAAAATGAAAAAAAAAATCCCTGTTCAATTTTGTGTCCTTTGGTCATTAACATGGACTGCTATCAAACTAAGAAAGATAAGGAGGACATAAATCATATAGGACTCATTGTGAATTCCTTCAATGAATATAAACTTCATGATCAAACTTTTAAATTGGCAAAAGAGGAAAAAAGGTGTTTTTTTCTTGTTCAGACAAAATCAAAAGTAAAAATATCATCACATATATGTGTGCAGAGGATAGTTCCCTCAGCTCCCTCACTGGAACCTCCTTTACATACTTATCCTCCATTTTCTGAAAATGACCCTGAAGCATGGTGTGAGTAATTTACTGATAAATCTAATCTTGAATTCTCTCCATTTTGGTGAAGACTTAGGAGAGCCTATGATAAAGTTGACTTCATTTACCAATCCATCCTGGTTCCGTGAAGTGCAATTGGAATTTCTAGTGAAACTTCAGCAAAATCAAAATGTTTAACATCTAATTATTCACTAACCAATCTATTTAAACTCTAAGAGATGGCATTGAACTGTTCTAGCTTACTATCTCAAGAAGCAAAAAATAACTACAGCTATTTCAATCTGGACCAAAGATGTATTTGTGTATCCTTTGGATCCTTTCTTGCCTTCAAATGTACTTATTTACCCCACTGAAAATTGTCATATACCAGTTTTATAGCACAAGAGAATAAACCTTTGGAAAGGCATTTTCTCTTTTCTGTTCCCTTACTCAAACATAATGGCATCTACTCTAATTTTAATGGGCTTTATTTTCTCAAGGCATGACACACTCCCCTACTATGTATAAAGACTATATAGGATATATGTTAGAGTCTGTGTGGCAGGCCTTCCATTAGTCTTAGATTATTCAACATATAGATGATATCCTGTTGACTTGATCCAAAGAGGAAGAGCTACAATTCATATATGACATGACTCGGGATGCCAGAAAACAAACACAAAATAATGGATTTATTATTGAATCAAAATGGTACAATAATCAGGCCCTGTCTAATATTTAGATAAACTAGTTACTAGAACAACTGTTAAACCACACAAACACAGAAATGTCCATTAGAGAAGATAACTTAAAAACATCTGATGACTTTGGAAATTATTAGGGGCTATTAATTGGCTGTGCTCTTCATTAGGAGTAACTAATGATACACTAACCTTTGTATTTAAAATTGTTGAAGGATAGACCACATTGTATAGTCCTATCTACACTAAGAGGGGCATTTGTATATTCCGTGTATCCTTGGTTCCTGTTAAACTTACTTATTTGACCCACCAAATTGTCTCTTACACTTATTATAGCACAAGAGGAGAACCTTTGAAATGGATTTATTTACACCATAAGGGGTAAAAATACTAGCAGCTCACCTTACATTTATTGCTCAATTAGTAAATCAGGGCAGGACCAATTGTCAAAAATTATACATATTTGGTTGTTGCTGTATTATATTACCCTTAGATAACAATCAGTTGAAGTGTTTTAAAGAATTGCATGGACTTTCAAATCATTTGAACAGTACTATGGAAAGATAGGAAATCATTATCTAGCTGTCAATATAGGGTTTTCCTAATGTGACCTTAATTTGTAATTACAAAAATTGTCCAAACTTCTTTCATTCTACAGCCTGAAACTTATTATTTTATTGATTGCTCACTAATGAATTAGGAGAGATTCATAGTCCAGATATTCATCAATCTATTAATATCTTTTTCCTGAGCTCAACAGGTGGAACTGGCTGTATTCATTCATGTATTACAGTTAATTTATAAACTGTCAAGCTGGTGTAGCTACCCTAACATCTAACAAAAGAGACCTCCAACCAAAATTAATCAAAAGAGATGAAGGACATTTCATACTTACCAAAGGAAAAATTCACCAAGAAACATCTCAACTCTCAATATCTATGCCCCAAATGCAATGGGACACACATTCATAAAAGAAAAATTAATGAAGCATAAATCATACATTAAATCCCACACATTAATATTGGGAGACTTCAAAGGTTTTATTAATTAAAAAAACCCATAGCCAGATATTGGCATAAAACCTGAAAGATCAGAGAGGCAGAGAGCAATCCACTATTTCTTACCCCTACGAAATCCTCCACCAAAAGAGAGTGGATTCCTGTTTCCTCATACCTTATATACCTTTCTGTGTCATGTCATATTACTTCCTGAGATTAAAGGCACGTGTGTTTCCCTAGCAACGGCCTGAGATCTCAAGTGCTGGGATTAAAGGTGTGTGCCACCATGCCTGGCTCTGTTCCCAGTGTGGCCTTGAATTCACAGAGATCCAGATGGATTTCTCCTGAGTGATAGGATTAGGGATGTGTGCCACCACTCTCTGGCCTTATGTCTAATCTAGTGGCCGGCTATGTCCTCTGATCCTTAGATAAGTATATTAGGGTACACTATATATCAGCACATTTTCCCTTTTCTGTCTAAAATAATAAAATAAGGTTATAACTAATATAAGAAAACTATATACAATAAGTTCAATAAGTATATACAATATATACAGTCAAAAATTACATTAACAATGTCCAGTCTATTAACTTTAACAAATTCAAACAAAAACTCCATTATTTATCATATCTTGATGAGTCCAAAACATTGTACCTAAATCACATTCTACCCTAACTTGTTTTTTTAATTTTATAATTAATTTAATTTTCCATATCAGCCATGGATTACCCCTGTCATCCCTCCTCCTACCCCTCCCCGACTTCCCCCCAAACCACTCCCCATTCCCACCTCCTCCAAGGCAAGGACTCCCCTGGGGATTCAGCTCAGCCTGGTAGATTCAGTTGGGGTAGGTCCAGTCCCCTCCTCCCTTCACCTAGGCTGAGCAAAGTGTCCCAGCATAGGTCCTAGGTTCCAAAAAAGCCAGCTCATGCACTAAGGACAGGTCCCGGTCCCTGGGGGCCTTCTAAATAGTTCAAGCTATCCAGTTAGCCTAATCGAGTTCCATGGGGGCTCCTCAGCTATTGGTTCATAGTTCATGTGTTTCTACTAGTTTGGCTATTTGTCCCTGTGCTTTTTCCAATCTTGATCTCAATATCTCTTGCTCATATAATCCCTCCTCTCTCTTGCCGATTGGACTCCAGCAGTTCCACCTGGAGCTTGGCAGTGGATCTCTGCATCTGCTTCCATCAGTTACTGGATAAGAGTTCTATCACGACAGTTAGGGTGTTTGGCCATCTGATCACCAGAGTAGTTCAGTTTGGGCTTTCTCTCAACAATTGCCAGTAGTCTATTGTGGGGTATCTTTGGGGATTTCTGGGGACCTCTCTAGCACTTTGCTTCTTCCTATTCCCATGGGGTCTTCATTTATCATGGTCTCCTATTTCTTGTTTTCCCTCTCTGTTCTTGATCCAGCAGTGATCTCCCGCTCCCCTAAACTCTCTTTCCCCCTACCCTTGCCCTTCATTACCCCCCTCCCATGACCAGTTTGCTCATGTAGATCTCATCCATTTCTCTGTTGTTAGGCAATCCCTGTATCTTTCTTAGGATCCTCTTTACTAGGTATCCTCCCTGGAGCCGTGAGTTGCAGTCTAGTCATTCTTTGCTTTACATCTAGTATCCACCTATGAGTGAGTACATACCATGTTTGTCTTTCTGAGTCTGGGTTACCTACCTCAGGATGATATTTTCTAATTCTATCCATTTGCCTGCAAATTTCATGATGTCATTGTTTTTCTCTGCTGAGTAGTACTCCATTGTGTATATGCACCACATTTTGTTTATCCATTCTTCAGTTGAAGGGCATCTAGGTTGTTTCCAGGTTCTGGCTATTACAAACAATGCTGCTATGAACATAGCTGAGCGTGTGCCCTTGTAGTATGATTGAGCATTCCTTGGGAATATGCCCAAGAGTGGTATAGCTGGGTCTTGGGGGACATTGATTCCCAATTTTCTAAGAAAGTGCCATATTGATTTCCAAAGTGGCTGTACAAGTTTGCATTCCCACCAGCAGTGGAGGAGTGTTCCCCTTGCTCCACATCCTCTCCAACATAAGCTGCCTTCAGTGTTTTTGATCTTAGCCTTTTTGATGGGTGTAAGGTGGTATCTCAGAGTCATTTTGATTTGCATTTCCCTGATGATTAGGGATGTTGAGCAATTCCTTAAATGTCTTTCAGCCATTTGAGCTTCCTCTGTTGAGAATGACCGCAATGACCAGAGAGGCTGCAGCCGCCGCAATGACCAGAGACACTGCAGCTGCCGCCATGACCAGCAGCATGTGAAGACACCAGTAAGCCACCAGCCACATGGCAAGGTATAGATGTATGGAAATGGATCAATTTAAGATAAAAGCACAGTTAGCAAGATAAGGACAGTTGGCAAGAGGCCTGCCACGGCCATACAGTTTGCAAGCAATATAAGTGTCTGTGTTTATTTGGTTGGGTCTGAGCGGCTGTGGGACTGGCGGGTGACAAAGATTTGTCCAGACTGTGGCCAAGGCGAAAAAATCAAGCTACATTTAGCTCTATAGCCCATTTCTTAATTGGACTGTTAGGCATTTTGATGTCTAATTTCTTGAGTTCTTTATATATTCTGGATATCATCCCTATTTCAGATGTGGGGTTGATGAAGAACTTTTCCCATTCTATAGGCTGTCACTTTGTCTTGTTGACCATGACCTTTGCTCTATAAAAGCTTCTCAGTTTCAAGAGGTCCCATTGATTGATTGATTCTCTCAGTGTCTGTGCTACTGGTGTTATATTTAGGAAGTGATCTCCAGTGCCAATGCATTCAAGACTACTTCGTACTTTCTCTTCTATCAGGTTCAGAGTAACTAGATTTATGTTGAAGTCTTTGATCCACTTGGACTTAAGTTTTGTGCATGGTGACAGATATGGATCTATTTGCAGCCTTCTACATGTTGACATCCAGTTATGCCAGCATCATTTGTTGGAGATGTTTTCTTTTTTCCATTGTACAGTTTTGGCTTCTTTGTCAAAAATTGTATGTTCATAGGTGTATGGATTAATGTCAGGGTCTTCAATTCAATTCCATTGGTCCACATGTCGGTTTTTATGCTGGTACCAAGCTGTTTTTATTACTGTAGCTCTATAGTAGAGCTTGAAGTCAGGGATTGTGATACCTCCAGAGGTTGTTTTATTGTACAGGGTTCTTTTGACTATCCTGGGTTTTTTGTTTATCTGAATGAAGTTGTGTATTGTTCTTTCCAGGTCTGTGAAGAATTGTGTTGGGATTTTGATGGGGATTGCATTGAATCTGTAGATTGCTTTTGGTAAAATTGCCATTTTTACTATGTTAATCCTTCCTATCCATGGGCATGGGAGCTCTTTCCATTTTCTGACATCTTCTTCAGTTTCTTTTTTTGGGGGGGACTTAAAGTTCTTGTCATACAGATCCTTCACTTGCTTAGTTAGAGTTACCCCAAGGTATTTTATATCATTTGTGCCTATTGTAAAGGGTGATGTATCTCTGATTTCCTTCTCAACCTGTTTGTCAATTATATATAGGAGAGCTAATGATTTTTTTTGAGTTAATCTTTTATCCTGCTACATTGCTGAAGGTGTTTATAAGCTGTAAGAGTTCCTTGGTTGAATTTTTGGGGTAACTTATATATACTATCATGTCATCTGCAAATGGAGAAAGCTTGACTTCTTCCTTTCCAATTTGTATCCCCTTGATCTCCTTATGTTTTCTTATTGCTCAGGCTAGAATCTCAAGTACTATATTGAATAAGTATGGGGAGAGTGGACAGCCTTGTCTTGTTCCTGATTTTAGTGGATTCGCTTTGAGTTTCTCTCCATTTACTTTTATGTTGGCTGTTGGCTTGCTGTAAATTGCCTTTATTATGTTTAGGTATGTTCCCTGTATTCCTGATCTCTCAAGACCTTTATCATGAAGGGGTGTTGGATTTTGTCAAATGCCTTTTCAGCATCTAGTGAGATGATCATGTGTTTTTTTTTTCCTTCAGTTTGTTTATATAGTGTATTACATTGACAGACTTTCATATGTTGAACCACCCTTGCATCCGTGGGATGAAGCCTACTTGATCATGGTGGATAATTGTTTTGATGTGTTCTTGGAGTCTGTTTGCCACTATTTTATTGAGTATTTTTTGCATCAATGTTCATGAGGGAGATTGGTCTGTAGTCCTCTTTTTTTTTGTTTGGCTTGGGAATCAGGGTAATTGTAGCCTCATAGAAGGAGTTTGGTAATGTTCCTTCTGTTTCTATTGTGTGGAACAATTTAAAGATTATTGGTATTAACTCTTCTTTGAAGATCTAGTAGAATTCTATGCTGAAACCATTTGGTCCTGGGCTTTTTTTTTTTTTTTGGTTGGGAGACTTTTAATGACTGATTCTATTTTCTTAGGGGTTATTGGACTATTTGAATAGTTTATCTGGTCTTGATTTAACTTAGATATGTGGTACCTATCCAGAAAATTATCCATATCTTTTATATTTTCCAGTTTTGTGGAGTAGAGGTTTTTGAAGTATGGCCTGGTGATTCTCTGGATTTTCTCAGTGTTAGCTGTTAAGTCTCCCTTTTCATTTCTGATTTTGTTAATTTGGATGCTCTCTCTCTGTCTTTTGGTTAGTTTGGATAAGGGCTTATCCATTTTGTTGCTTTTCTCAAAGAACCAAGTCTTTGTTTCATTGATTCTTTGTATTATTGTTCTCTTTGTTTCTATTTTGTTGATTTCAGCTCTCAATTTGATTATTTCCTGGCATCTATTCCTCCTGGTTGACTTTGATTCTTATTGTTCTAGAGCTTTCAGGTGTGCAATTAAGTCACTAGTGTGAGATTTCTCCAGCTGCTTTATGTGGGCATTTAGTGCTATGAATTTCCCACTTAGCACTGCTTACATAGTGTCCCATAAGTTTGGATGTGTGGTATATTAAAGACTCCAGGAAGTCTTTAATTTCTTCCATGACCCACTGGTGATTCAGTTGAGCATTATTCAATTTCCATGAGATTGTAGGCTTTCTGTAGTTTTTGTTATTGTTGAAATCTAACTTTAAATCATGGTGGTCTGATAGAACACAGGAGGTTATTCCAATTTTTTTTATCTGTTGAGATTTGCTTTGTGGCCAAGTATGTGGTCGATTTTAATGAAGGTTCCATGGGGTGCTGAGAAGAAGTTAATTCTTTTTTGTTAGGATGGAATGTTCTGTAGCTATCGATTAAGTCCATTTGAGTCATAACATCAGTTAAGTCTTTTATTCCTCTGTTAAGTTTCAATTTTTCGTATCTGTCCAGTGGTGAGAGAGGTATTGAAGTCTCCCACTATTAATGTGTGGGATTTTATATGTGATTTAAGCTTTAGTAATGTTTCTTTTACATATGTGGGTGCCCTTGTGTTTGGGGCATAAATGTTCAGAATTGAAACTTCATCTTGGTGGATCTTTCCTGTGATGAGTATGCAATGTCCTTCTTTATCTCTTTTGATTGGTTTATTTTGAAGTCTATTTTTCTGGATATTAGGATGGCTACACCCGCTTGCTTCTTAAGACCATTTGATTGGAAAGACTTTTCCCAGCCTTTTATTAGGTAGTGTCTATCTTTGAAATTGAGGTGTGTTTCTTGTATGCAGCAGAAAGATGAGTCCTGCTTTCATATCCATTCTGTTAGCCTGTGTCTTTTTATAGGTGAATTAAGTCCCTTGATAGTAAGGGATGTTAATGACCAGTGATTGTTCATTCCTGTTATTTTTTGGTGGTAGTGTGTGTGTACTTGTCTTCTTTGGGGTTTACTGCTGTGGTGTTATCTATTGCCTGTGTGTGTATCTGACTTCCTTAGGTTGGAAATTTCCTTCTAGTGTTTTCTGTAGAAATGGCTTTGTGGATAAGTAGTGTTTAAATCTGGCTTTGTCTTGGAATGTCTTGTTCACTCCGTCTATAATGATTGAAAGTTTTGCAGGGTATATTAGCCTAGGCTGGCATCCATGGTCCTCTTAGTGTCTGCATTACATCTGTCCAGGTCCTTCTGGCTTTCAAAGTCTCCATTGAGAAATCGGGTGTTATCTGATGGGTTTGCCTTTATAAGTCACTTGTTTTTTTCCCTTGCTGCTCTTAATATTCTTTCTTTATTCTGCATGTTTAGTTGTTTAATTATTATGTAGCAAGGGGCCTTTTTTGGGGAGGTGGTCTAGTCTGTTTGGTGTTCTATAGGCTTCTTGTATCTTCATAGGCATTTCCTTCTTTAAGTTGGGAAAGTTTTCTTCTATGATCTTGTTGAATATATTTTCTGTGCTTTTGAGTTGGTATTTTTCTCCTTCCTCTATCCCTATTATTCTTAGGTTTGATCTTTTCATGGTATCCCAGATTTCTTGGACATTTTGTGTTATGACTTTTTGGCATTGATATTTTCTTTGACTAACGAATCTATTTCCTCTATTGTATCCTCTACACCAGAGATCCTCTCTTCTATCTCTTTTATTCTGTTGGTTATGCTAGCATCTATGTTTCCTGTTCATTTATTCAGATTTGCTATTTCCAGCATTCCCTCTGTGTCTTCTTCATTGTGTCTATTTCCCTGTTCAGGTCTTGAAACTGTTTCCCTTATCTGTTTCATTGCTTTGTCATGGTTTTCTTTAAGGGATTTATTGTTTTCTTCCACTTTTTTATTTGTCCTCTAGTTCTTTATAGATTTCTTCCCATTTTTGTTTGACTTTTTCTTATTTTCTTTATTGTTTTCCTCCATTTTTTGTTTATCTTTTCCTTAATTTCATTTTTTCTTGAAAGACCTCTAGCATCTTCATGATGCTATTCTTAAGGTTCTTTCTTCTGCTTCTTCCACCTTGTGATATTCATTGTCTTGCTGTTGGAGGAGGGCTAGGTTCTGGTGATGCTATATTGCTCTTTATGTTGTTGTATGTACTTCTGCCTTGACATCTGCCCATCTCCTCATCTAATAGGTATGAGAGGTGCCTGTGTCTGAGCAAGTTGCTGTTGGTCCACTCTGTGTTTGTTGTGTCTGTGTCTCAGGGGGCCCTTCTGGGTTTAATCTTAGCTCTTGCCCTGATTGGAGCTGGCAGCTTCTGTGTCTCAGTGAGCTGCCCTTGGGTCAACCCAAGCTAGTTGATTCTGTGACTCACGGATTCATTCTTTGTCTTATCAGGGCTCTTTGTCTAGTCAAAGCTAACAGATTCTTTATTTCTGGAAGCCTCTCTTGGTCCAAAGAAAGGTGGAAGATTCTTCTCAGAAAGCCACTCTTGGTTTAATCAGGGCTGGCAAATTCCCTGTCTCTTTAATTTACTTTTGGTCCAATGATGGCTCTTTGTCTAATGAGATCTCTCTCTTTCTCTTGGCCAGATGGGAGTTGTATGGGCCAGGTGGGAGCTCTCTGGGCTGGATGGGAGCTCTCTGGGCTGGATTGGAGCTCTCTCTGGGCCAGAATGGCACCCTGGGCCTCTTTGGAGCTTGGGGTTGGTCTCCAAGCCTCAGGAAGTGGCTGGGGTCTTGGGTGGATGGGTGTTGGGGCAGGACATGTAGATTACAGGGTCCACTGGGGGGTCTTGGCGAAGGGGAACATTCCCACAGGAACTTGTTTGTTGGCAGCAATTGGGGCCGAGTTGGGCGGGTCTTCCCCGGGAACGTCTGGGGCCCAGACATGGGACCTAGGGGCAGGCCTCCCTGGGTATGTACCAAGTCACTCATGTCTTGGGCCAGATGGGAGCTCTGGGTCGTTGGGGAGCTGGGGGTTGGTCTCTAAGTCTCAGGATGTGGCAGGTGTCTCGAGCGGATGGATGAGGGGGTAAGGCGTGTAGATTGCAGGGTCTGTTGGGGGGTCTTGGAGAAGGGGAGCCTTCCTGCAGGTGCCCTGCTCACTGGTCAGTAACCGGGGCTGAGCTGGGTGTGTCTTTCTCTGGCATGAGTCTCTACCCTAACTTGTATTGCTAATCAAAAACTATCTTTTGATGTCTTTCAAATTTATATATTTTACACCTTTTTAGTGAGTTTCTTTTCTGAATTTGTTAACAATAAAAACTGTAACTATAACTATCTATTCTTCAACTCCCTCAGAGAACCAAGAAGGAAACAATATTAACTAAATAAGCAGGAAGTGCAAACAAGCAACTTCCAAAAAATGTGAGAAATGACAGAAACAGCTAGCTGCCTGGAAAGTCACCCAAGATTACTCTACAACATTGGGCCATCTATCTTTGGCCTACAGGCTTAGCATATCTGACAGACTTTTCTGTGAAGCAGGATTTTCTAATGAGCCTTCCTACCTTGTCTTGGCAAGGATTGGCAGTCCTTTCTTTTGTGTTCTTCTTGTCCATTTTAGACAGCATACTGTTGGCAGTCTAGGCAAGGGCACTCTCTTGCTCTGTGGCTAACTTTAGCCACACTGAAAGGAAACTCATAAGGAATTTCTTCAATGCCCACCATTTTCTCTGAAGGAGACTGGTGCTTCCAGGAGCAGACATGTCTCAGTTATAAAAAAAAAAGAATCTATGTTATTAAATCTATGTTGGTTATGCTTGCATCTGTAGTTCCTGTTTGTTTACTCAGATTTTCTATTTCCAGCATTCCCTCAGTTTGTGTCTTCTTCATTTTTTCTGTTCCAATTTTCAGGTCTTGAACTGTTTCCTTCACCTGTTTAATTGTTTTTCATGGTTTTCTTGGATTTCTTTAAGGGATTTATTGATTTCTTCCAATTTTTTTTGTTGGCCATTTCCTCAATTTCTTTAAGAGAATTTGTCATTTCCTCTTTAAAGGCCTCTATCATCTTGATAAAGTTATTTTTAAGGTCACTTTCTTCTGCTTCTTCTATGCTGTGATGTTCAGGTCTTGCTGTTGTAGAATCACTAGGTTCTGGTGATGCCATATTGCTCTCTATGTTGCTGTATGTATTTTTGCACTGGTGTCTACCCATCTCTTCCTCCAATAGGTGCAAGAGGTGCCTGTGTCTATGGAAGCTGCTCTTGGTCCAATTATGTTTGTTGTGTCTGTGTCTCAGAGGTCCACTCTGGGTCCAATCTTAGCCCTTGGTCTAATTGGAGCTGGCAGATTCTGTGTCTCAGTAAGCTTCTAGCGTCACAGGGGGATGGGTAGGTTTGGGGTAGGGCATGAGTCTTGTAGATTACAGGGTCAGATGGTAGGTTTGGTGGGGAGCCTGCAAACAGGATCTTTTCTGCTGGCCAGTAACTGGGGTAGCAATGGGTAAAGATTCCCAGGGGCTTTACTTTCAAAGGTCTTAGATGGCTCTTTCTCTCTGCAATTTCTAACACATCTCATCTTTGCATATTTCCACTCTCTACATGCAGCTATTCACAGCAGGTGTCTCATCGGTTTGGTATCTCAATGTAATTGTGGTCTCAAAATGCAACTTGACTTCATGCTCATGGCTTGGTGAAATGAACTCTGAGTCTCTTCACTGGGGCTATGACTTTGCAAAACAGGTGGCAGAAACAGTTTTGAAATGAAACCACAGTGGAAGAGTCTGTGACCTTTAAATTTTGTATCTTTCTCATTTCAAGGACCAAAAATAGCATGTAGATGATATCACCATATAGTCTTCTAGCTTTGGATTAAACAGATTTCATTGGAGCAGAGCAGCAGCAGGTTCTGTATGAAGTTGTTTTCTGGAATTAGGAATCATCTTACCTTTTCATTGTGAAGAAACACTATAACCAACATGATATTTCTTCTGATTTCAGAGCAGAGCTTAAGAAACTGGGCTAAAATGGTTCCAGACAACATTTTGTGCTTGGGGACTGAGAAGTAGGTGAACAGCTGGATGACAACCCTTTGCTTCCACAGTTACAAGTGTAGTAACATATGGATGGACTCAACTGTCTCTGCTTGATGCCAACAAATTCTACCATCTCATCCTTTGTTGTTTGCCTAAGCCATAGGGGCCATCTTCTATATTTATGCTGACCTCACTATATAGACATTGTAAAGAAATGGGTAAAACACTGTACATTTAACCCCTGAGCTACGTGGAACACATCTGGACTTTTACCCAATTGAGGATGAACTCACTTGAGTGGGAAGCTGAGCTAACCTTGACCAGAAAGGAACCATGTGATTTGCTGTCATATTGGCTTGTGATCTTATTAGTATAGATGCAGTAATGTGGCATGGCCCTCATTTTTGATAATGGTTTAATATTAAAAATAGGCCAATGCCATCTGACTACTTTGTTACTGAAACCACATAGAATGAACCAAAATGAAAACATCCAGAAACATCATGGAAACTGAGCTCTCGGGGGATTACCCCATTTAGACTCTGAAGATGACATCTGACTTCAGTGGTATGTGTTAGTTTTGATTTACTGTTGACACATTGTATTACCTAACATATTTACTGGACTACAGAGGGGAGTGAAGATTTTTCTTAACCATGTCCCTTTAGCACTAGCCAAGTATCAAAGGAAGTTTCTAACACTTTGCAAGTCAGAAGGCTCATGAGAATTTGCATTAGTCTTGAGCCAGTTCTGGGAAAGCACCCATCCCAAGAGAGTCAAAAGAATAGATTGCAGGGTGCTAGACAAGCTTCTGCCAGTGAGAATCTAGGATATCTGGAGGCTACAAATTGAAGCTATCCTGGGTCTTATTACCTCCCATCATGTCCATGTCCCCTACTTAGAATCACCACACCTGTTCTTCCTTAATATTCTTGTGATTGCACTGCTACGTTTCATGTTCATTCTTGTGTCTGCCCAAGCATGCCCTGGGAACCCATGCTTTTATTTCCATTTTCTAGTTTCTTTGACATAAACAAGTTGTGGAAAATAATTTTTTCAATAAATGATTTCTATATGTAACCCTAGATGTACTAGAACTCACTTTGTAGATCAGGATGACCTTGAACTTGCAGAGATCCACGTGCTTCTGACTCCCGAGTGCTATGCTTAAAGGCATGTGTCAAGATCACCCTGCTCAGAAAAAGAACATTATAATATTGTTTATTTTCAGTTATTGGGGCTGGAGAGATGGCTCAGCAGTTAAGAGCACTGGCTGTTCTTACAGGGGACCTGAGTTCAATCCCATTAACCACATAGTGGCTCACAACCATTTATAATGGGATCTGATGCCCTCTTCTGGCAAGCAGGCATACCTGCAGACAGGGAACTCATACATTAAAAAAATCTGTCTATTCTCAGTTATTTTATTTTTTTTCTATTTTCTGCATCCTGAAATCTCTAAACTATGACTGCTTAATTCCACATTACTTATGGTAATTTATATTGAACCTTTTCTTACCTGGACAGCCTGATTTATTTAGAAAGCCATCTCTAAAAAGCAGAATTTAGCCTGTGTGATTTCATGTGCTTTGACTTCTTTGATCATGGGTGCTGACTGCCACACAGCATAATTAAAAAAAAGTATGAGGTGACTCTTCACATTCAAGTGTTTTGTCTGATATAGTACTTTAACTTTTATTACAGTAATCTCTGTACACCATTCACAACATAACATATAATAACACTCATCTAGACAAATCTACAAAGGTTATAAGGAAATAGGAAGACATGTTCATTCAGTCCCAATAATTGTCTCTGAATTCAATAGCAAGCCTCTTGCTGAATGTAAACCAAACTGGTGAAATTTATAAGGAGACAATTCCCTTTTGTATATTGCTATTTTTTCACATGCAAGATAAATATGTCAGTAGTAAAAACAACTGTACTTTTATTTTGAATTTTATAGTGGAGTTTTGCTGGATGTTGTAAGCATCAATTTGATGATGTTTTGGTATATATTTGTTGCTTCTGTGTATCTGTTATAGACAACAATTAAAAACTGTAATCATGGTTATGATAAAGATGCCATGTATTATATGGACAATGTCTTGTGTTTCCTGTCTGATTTATTTTAAATGTATGTATCAAGGAAACTTTTATTTATTTCCCTAGCTTATTATGTATTTTCTCTTTAGCTGTCTTTTATTAAAGTGGTATTTCACAGAGTCATCATCAGTCTAACAATTGTCAAGTTCCTAAATTCAGCCATGCCTGTGTATAAGAGATGACCATCACCAGGTTTGTTGATTGTTGATTTTCTTTTATAAAAAAAATCTGGTAATGAGGTTCACTGGACCATCATTCAGAGCAACCAGCATCTCTCCCAACAAATTGAATATAATTCTGCCCTGATTCATGTGATATCATGGGGTTTAGGAGCAGCTAGGCTTTATATGCAGGGAAGACA
Source organism: Peromyscus maniculatus bairdii (assembly GCF_049852395.1). Classification (NCBI taxonomy): domain Eukaryota; kingdom Metazoa; phylum Chordata; class Mammalia; order Rodentia; family Cricetidae; genus Peromyscus; species Peromyscus maniculatus. The sequence continues at coordinate 2,114,741 of NC_134873.1, read as the reverse complement.
AATGAGAAGGCAAGTTCCACATGTGCCACTGTAGAAAAGCCAGTATACAAACCAAGTGGAGACATTCCCATGTGGGTGCCTTTGGTTACTCACACTCCTGTCAGTATCCCCTTATCCATTATCAGTAAGTAAGCCCAAAAAACTCACTGGTTTCACAAAGTAGACTCTGGTGAAAGTGTGCCTTTATTTCTAATTGGAACTTAACAGGGAGGTGAAAGACATTCCTTCATCTTCCATGCACAGGCTTACATCTCATAACAGATCATAAATTTATTTGTTATTATTCCTATGTCTGATAGTTATGCAGAAAAGAAACTAAAAGTAAAAGAAAATGTTAGAAATATCTGAGTATGGAAATGGCCTTTGTAATGAAGGATTTAGATGGATGAAGATGCAGATGGCTGGATTTTTCCAGAATAAAAGATTAGAAAACATTTTGCAAGTTTTGAGATTCTGAGTAAGGTATTGATGGAACATAAAAAATGAAACTTAGACATGATGTACTGTGAATTAAAGTTGTCAAGGTCAGAGATCAAGTATTTCAAAGATTGACCAAAATGTATGTGAAATCAAAGTTTATTTAGAAATGTCTGACTATTGAAATATTATATATAGTTAAAAGTACTGGACTTGTGTCTTTTTGATCTTCTGGATATTCAGTAACCACACTTGGAGGCTATTTTAATGTGGTCAGAGGGATTAACAGCAAGAATATTTTCCATTTCATATTTACACATCAGGGTCAAAGAGGTCCCAGTGGGCTGTGGGCCACTGATCAATGTCCTATTAAGTCTGGAAAGTCACAAGTTCTCTTGTACTCAGAGGCAATGTAGAGCTCACTCAATGAATTTGAAACATTGTCCAGTCTATAAAAAATGACAATGAATGCCAGTTTCAAATGAAGCCACAGTCGGTGAAGCAAGGCTTTTGACTTATCCTCACATTGATGGACAACAAGCAAAAAAGGTTATAGAAATATGAGGGCTCTCTCAATCCCATGAGACATCTGAGGATCAGTTGCACAACCTACCTTGAGAGTACAGAGCGAAAAGTTAATTTTAATCATCTACATGGTCTTCAGCACTCAGCAGGATAGTTTAACCAAAGACTAAAAAATGGTTAACAACCCAAGGCATCAAAGTACTGATATATAAGATGTAACTCTGAAGGATATATTACTTACACAGATATTTCTCACTAATTTTTTTTATGAAAACATGTTGCCCATATGTAAGACATCATTCTTTGGCTCTCTGAAGCAGCTCCCTCCAGCCAAGGAAGACCAGCCAGTTTTGTTTTAACATAAACATGAAATGATGGTAAATATATATCTTCACCTATCTAGAATCCACATGGGAAGGGCATCATACACACTTCTGGCTGATGCAAGAGCCATCGCAGGACATGAATATGATTGAGGATCATCATCATCTCTGGAGAATAATCTTAGAAGTCAAAGGAAAATTAGGAGTTTAATAGATGGGGCTCTTGTGAGCATATCAAGAAAGCATAATGGATTTTGGATATTTTAATCTTTTCAAGACATCAATGAAGACCACCTTTCCTCTCTACAACTGACAGTTGGGATCTTTTAGAGAAGACCACTGGTGGGGTGCCCCAACACTGCCACCTGACATGCCAGATATAGTTGGAAGAATCCAGGTCAGTTCTTGCTCCGTTCCAGCAGACCTCTTCAGATGGCGTCGGAGGAGAACAGGAGGCAGAAATTGGATAGGCAGTTTAGAATAAGAAGACCTCAAAAAAATATGAACCAGTTGCTTTCTTAATTAAAACCCAGAAGTGTCATTGGGACTTTTAGCAGCTTCATCCTTGCCAGAGGCCATAGGTGCCAAATGTTGTACAGTTTCCACCAGAGGACACTGCTCAGTCAGCTGTTTAAGTCTCCAGTAAGTCATTATTAGCCATCCAGTGACTACCCTGGACAATCATATCCCAGTGCAGCCCCAGGCCTTTCTCAGTGTGAGTTTTGAGCACAAAGACATGTTATGGCTTGACATACCTCAGTTAACAAGAACAGTTTGATAAAAGCAGAAGTACAGGAGCCCAAAAGCAAGCTTAGTACATTCAGAGACTTAGAACTCTGGACTTTGTTGGATTTGGCCTTTACTTTGGTTTTGGCTGGTAGTGCTGTCTACTTGCCGAGTTTCACATCATGAATAACACTTCCATCATGGAGTCAGTTATGTTAAGGTGTGTAACATATGAAGATATGGGGCCCTGTTACATTTCCCACTGGTCTTAGTAAATGAGTCCAATAGTGGACTCTTCCTGCCCTAAAGAGGTGTAGTTGGTCCTAAACCACTAATTTTAATGAACTGATGCATAGTTAGCCAGCCACACAGTTTAAGATGCTGAGCCCCAATGTTCTGACCAGAATAAGAAGTAAAGAACTAGCTAGTGATAATAGCAGAGTAGTTAGCCCGAGGCACCAAAAGAACAAAGATTGATACCAATGATCAGATTTATGTCCTTATCACTTTCTCTTTTGAAGTTTTCCCCAGCCATAACTAGATTTTTGCTAATTGCTCTGTATTAATTAGTAGAGAAACAACAGATTTCTCCAAAAGCCATACATAATTTCTTTATCTCATGAGAAGTATGTCTATTCCTCTCCAGTTTTGTTGGACCATTTCTGTAAATAATCTAATTGTTGCTTTAATACAGAATTAGAAACATTTAATTCCTCTAGGTCCTGATTACACTGTCTATATAGTTTGGAAAGCATCAGATGACACACATTTAGTCAATCCCTTAGTACATGCCCACCAAGTAGTCTCAGTGGCTCAGTATATTGCTGTTATCCAGATGAATTAATCCATAAGGCAGACTAGCAAGCATCAATATGAGGGGATCTGACCAGGATAAATCCTCTAAAATTAATATGGGAAGCCCTCAGTTCTGATGAACTTTGTCAGTCAATGGTCAGACAGTCTAGTTAGTTCTTATCCCTATGTAATTGCTATAGGAGCCAGGTGTACCACAGCAATCTTGGCCAATTTGCAGATGGGAGTGATTAACTCTGTCCCTAGCACCCCTTCCTGTGGAATGGAGTCTGATTCCCCAGGTTTTTCTTGTTTTCCAAAGGCCAGAACCTTGGAATGGCTATTTCAGGAAGTCCCAGTTACAAAACCCCAATTTTTGCAATGGAAACTCTCTTATTAGTGGTAATTAGGGGGTTGAGTAAAAGGCATGCATAAAATTGTAAAGTGTGTGTTCCAACATCAAAAGAGAAGCAAACCCCCTACATCTTCCCCTTTTGCAATAGAAGCAGATGTGGAAAGTGGGCATGAAGAAGCAAAGGTCAAGATGGAATATGGGTTGCTGGCCTGCAGTCATACTAGCTAATACCTTCTCTCTATCTCTCTTCCTCAATTTCCAGTCCAGGCCTGAGAGCAGTGGGGGTTGGACGATGACTCCATACTCACAACCACAGGAGAAAATACAAGACTCAGGAGGAGATAGAGGGGCAGGGAGTGGAAGGGCCTGGGGCCCAATAAAACCTTAACTTCAATGCATGCATAGTCCAGAGATAGTCCTTTGGTGATCAGTGCCTGTGACTATTGCTTTCTTGACCAGGGTGTGGTGGATCCATGGTGTAATGACAGCTACATTCACATCCATAGGAGTGGAGAGAATCTCCATGCAGAGTCCTTTCTGTGTTGGTTCTTGGGCACATTTGACCACACAGTTGACCCAGATTGTGTCATTAGACCCCAAACCAGGGGAAACTGATGGTGGACTCATAGATTGTCTGAGTCTCTTTGGTAGTCAATGAATACCCATGGCGGAGAACTGGAAGACCTGTAGTGACTGGAGAAAGGAAGGGTGACCCAGATTTGCTCACTGCTGGTCTCTGAGCCTGGGAATCAGTGGGAGAGATCTCACAAACATACTTCATAGGCAGTGAATCCTTTCCTGTATGGAGGCCAGGATGCCAAGCACAGCAAGGGAAATAGGCCTAGCCACACTTTGCTGGACTCTAATGAGAGTTGTTAGAGCCTTTGTAACATCCTGTTCATTTTTCTACATGCCCAGAACTCTGAGGTCTACATGCACAAGGAAGTTTACAATTTATATCTTAAGCCTTAGCTATTAATGGAGAGGTTTTAGCTATGAAATCCAGGCCATTATCAGATCCCATTTTGAGGGTGAGGCCAAATCAAGGTATCAGGTTCTGGAGGAGCTTTTAAAGCTACTATTCAGGCAGTTTCAGTCTGAGTGTGGAATGTTTCTACCTATACAGAAAAGGTATCTAAAAAAACTAGCAATTATCATATACTGCCCTGGTAGGGTGGATCTTAGTAGAGTAAGCTTCCCAGAGTTCACCAGCATGTTGTCTGTAGCATGAATCTTAAAGAGTTCTATTAATAAAAACAAACCTGAGGCCTGTTATTGGGGCGAATGCTGGTAGATCAGAGAGACAGAACAAGCCACAGCTATCTCACCTTGCCAACTTCTCAGCTGGTCTTGTTTCCTCAGACTGGAAGTTTCTGTGTCCTCATCCCAATGGCTCTCAGCTGAACTGCTGCTCAAATGCCTGAAGCTTAACTAGCCAAATGCTTAACCAGCCAAATGCTTCTTGTTTTTGGTCTTCATGCCTTATATATCTTTCTGTTTTTGCCATCACTTCCTGGGATTAAAGGCGTGAGTCACCATGCCTGGCTGTTTCCAATGTGGCCTTGAACTCACAGATCCAGAGGGATTTCTACCTCTGGAATGCTAGGATTAAAGGTGTGAGTACCAACATTTTCTAGCCTTTGTATCTAGTAGCTGTTCTATCTCTGACCCCAGATAAATTTATTAGGATACACAATATTTTGGGGAACACAATACCACCAGAGTTGTCTTCACATTTGGACCTCTTTCTGGAATTACTTGAGCACACACCTTGCATCTGGGTGAAACTGCCTCTCCTAGGCTCCCCAGTCCAGGTATAACAAACCTTGGTCTCAGCAACTCAGAATGTTTTGAGGACCCCAGATGTGTAGCCTGGTAAAGGTCAGTTACCAGAGTCCTGCCAGCTGTTTCTGGGAGAATGATCTTTCCCTCTCGGTCCTCCATCAACATGTGGCTTTGAGCTGTAACTTTCTCTTTACCATGGGGAATCAGGCAGTATCCAATCAAGATACATTATCAGAATATCAATAGGCCCCACTGGCCTTACAGCCATTTGTTGGGCAGCCAGGTCAGTGGCCCAGAGAGAAGGATAGCATTTCATAGGGGAAGCCAAGTAGCCTTTAGGAGGACCAAGATTTTTAGTGCCACTTTTCCCAGCTGTGATAATCCATCTTTCTCTATACGTCATATTGTGGACATGCCAGTAGTAAATGCATAGTTATCATCCAGGTGTATGATGGAGGACTTTCCTTTTCCCCATCTGAGAGTTTGGGTCAAATTGATGATTTCTGCTTTTTATGCTGAGGTACCTGGCTTGAGACCAAATAGTTTCAGTTAAAGTAGCTATTGCAGGTCTCATGTACCTGGTTTCATCTTTCATCTCATGTTAGTTGAGGCAGAGCACCCGTGGGCAGTCAACAGTGAAGAGCAGGGTACATGGTGAAGGGATTCTCAACCCAGACTTAAGGGTGGTGAAGGAGTAGGGCCTGGTATTTTGCCATACAGAAAGTAGAGAACCATTGTTCTGGTGCTCCTTTAGGAGGGCCTCAACTGCATTATGGGGTGCTGTGAGTATAAGATCATGACCCTGAGTTTTATTTTAATTTTTATTAGACTAGCAGTAGCTGCCACAACTCTTAGACACATGGGCCATCCTGTAGCTCCCAGGTCCAGTCCTTCAGACAGGTATGTCCCAGAGCATTTCCATGGACCAATATTTGAGTTAAAACTCCTTTAGTGTTTTGTCCCATGGAAAATCATATAAAAATGTTTCAAAACATCCTGAAAGCCTCAAATGATTTTTGTTGTTTCAGTCCATATTAGGGGCTCTGTGATAAGAGGCCTTGCTATTTCCAGAAACTGTGGTATCCAGAAGCATCAATACCCAGCTGCACCGAGGAACCTTCCAACTTGTCTCTTAGTCTTTAAAGCTTGGATCTGAAGAACAGCTGTAATCCTCTTTAGAGCCTTGCTCCTTTGTCTCCCCTCTGCTGGTACCCAGGATAGGTAGCCTCTGATGCACAAAGTTGGGTTTTCTGAGACGAACTTCTGTAGCCCAAGATCTGTAAGTCTTGCAGCAGTTCCTCAGTGGCCCTTAAATAATCCATTTTCCTGGGAAAATTCTGACCGAAGCATAGGATCCAGATGAAGTGCTCTCAGCTTCCATGTCTGCCAGCATGACCCCATCCTACCCACCATGATGACAGTGGACTAAACCTCTGAAACTGTAATCAAGTCCAAATTAAATGCTTTACTTTATAAATGTTTCCATGGACACAGTGTCTTTTCTCAGCAATAGAACATTGACTAAGACAGATACCAATATTTGACGTTTAAAAGTGTTCTATTATAGCTAATAGAACACTTAGCTATATTGATTTTGAAGAAGATTAAGCCTTTTTCTGGAAGAAGGAATGCCATTAATAACAAGGAACTATATGAGCGTGTCTCTTGTAAAATGTTAGCTGCTGAGTGCTGTATGAGACACACAGGTGATATCCAAATACCATGTGGCTGAAGTGAGCTCACCTGTTTTGCACTTAACAGTATAAGAGTATTTCCTATTGAGGTTCACAAAGGTTTTCTAGTGAAATCTGAGTTTGCTCTACCCAGCAGGGCTGCATTAGAGGATTGCTTTATCATGTGTATGGTTACCAGGTGATTGGAAGGGTCTATACTTGGCTGAGCTAGGGGAAAGTCTTTTGCTTCACCCTTGGCTTTTTATAAATAGCCCTTTAGAAGAGACAGAAGGGGCCAGTGGATTTTGATCCATGCCCTCCCAAGGCTATCCTGTGTTTCTATCTGTTTCTCTCCTCTCTATCCTACCTAATATGTTTTACTTCTCCCCTCTCAAGAGTACCCTGGAGAAAAAGTGGGAGCAGGCCTCCCACAGAGAAATGGGTAGGTCTTCTAACATATGGCATCAGAAACAGATACCAGGGACTTGGCAAAAGGAGGGTTGAGGGCCCCACAGGAAGCAGATGGGCATGTCTGATTTTGTAGTAAAATTAAGGCAGGGGTATTCTATTTTATGGATTATAGATAAAGTAAGGTGGCTGAAAGAAATGCCAAAGTAAAAAGTAGGCTGTTTAGGGTTGAGGATTTATCTCAGTGGTAGAGTGCTTGCCTAGCAAGTGCAAGGCCCTGGGTTCGATCCTCAGCTCCAAAAAAAGTAGGCAGCAGTGAGTATCTCTCTCTCTCGGTTTCTTTCTTTTTTCTCTTTCTCTTAACTTCTATCTATAAAAATTAAGGAAAAGGTAGTAGAATATAGAAATACAGTGTCAAAAAAACTTAGGGTAAGAAAAGCAACAAGACAGAGGAGCTATGATCTTGATTTTCCGAATATGGGACTATAAACACAAACTCCTGGGGGAAGACTTGGAGAAATGAAAATATACCATGAAAAATCGGGAAGCAAAAGATTCCTGTGCAATTTTTCCTGAGGTAGAGGTGGATCAAATAAAACCCTTCACTTTGCTGACATTGCCACTGTATTAAAACATTGTACCATCAGAATTAGTTTCCTGTTGCCCATGAAGCCATATTTAGGGAACAGAAGTCTTGGTAAAAAAAAATTAGTAATCTCCCTCTAAAAATCTGGAAGTTTTTCAGGTCTTTCCTTTTCAGATGTTTTCCTTTCTGTAAGGGCAAAATTAGATTCACCTGGAAAGAATATCTCAGAATGGGAAAATCACCTGCAATTGCCTTGGAAAAAACAAAAACCTCTTGGAACATGGCATATCCTCTCTGCTAGTCCTCTCTTCCCTTCAAGATGGTATTAGAAAAACACCAGATACTTTAGACACTAGCCAGAGTCCCCAGTGGCTAGAATCTAGCAATAGACACCCAGGACAGTACAGGCAGAGAGCAGAGCAGGGACAGCAACTCCCCAGCGTGAATGGCAGCTGAGGAAAAGTTGCTGATGTGAAGGCAGCAGTAGAGGCTTTGAAATCGTCCCTGCAATGAAGGAGTCAGGGTCTAAATTCCTAGTAGTAATGACAACATGAGAAAAGCTAAACAAATGTTGACTGTACAGAACTTGGGACATAAGCCCCCCTAGAACAGAAAGAAGAGGGCTGGACCCATGGCCGAGGCATCAGGAACTCTGCATTTTGGGGGAAGGGTCTAGCAGGGGCAAGCAGGACATCTATGGGGGGATCTTTCTAAGAAAGCTCTTTTTTCAAGTACTCTTTTTACTTTTTCACTGACCTGGTAAGGTGGGGGGGGGGCAAAGAGTTACCAAATCCCTGTCTGAGTGCACGCAGGTGGACAGATGCAATTGGCTCTGGGAACAGTGTCAGGTGAAGAATCTGACTAGAGAGCTACACCTGTTAATTGGTAACACAGGCATTCTAATGCAAGCTTAAGGAAGACAAAAATCTCCCATGGTAAAAGCAGAAGCTTGATTTTGATTTCAGCATGAACACAGACCATGTGAGCAGAAGTTTTTTTTTTTTCTGGACCCAGAAAGGCAGCAGAGGAAATGTAGTTCCTTCATAACAGCATGATGATATAAAGAATGGGAGCTTGGGAAATGTAGTCCATAATGTAGTTTATAACAGTGTGACAATATAGAAAAGGGCAGTTTGGGAAATGTAGTTAGTAACAGAGATGCTGGTACTGCACTGCCCAAAAAACTCTGCCTTTTCACCTCAAAGCATCAAATTTTCCAAAATGCTACTAGGAAGTTTGGCTCTGGTTCCTGGAAATGAGAGACAGGTGAAGCTTGTCAGGAGGCAATTAAAATCCTGATGATGCTTCTCAAGTCATTTTGAAACCCTTAACAAATGAGGATAACCAGACAAGTTCTTTGCCTTTTGAACAGCAGTCTGTAGTGAGTGATTCCTGTGCAAATCTAATGGGGAAAAAGGAATCATGTATTCAGAAAGGAGTGACTGCTTTGTAGATGGGGACCAAACTAAAAAAAAATCTAGCTCTCTTACAAAAAGAGTTACTTCACTTGAAAGTTCCCTACAAGAAAACAATGCTAAATTAGAATGCTAGCTTAGTGAATGCACTGATGTTTGTGAGGACAGGAAAATGTGCCAACCACTGAAGGTTGAAAAGTTACAACTACAGTAGGAGCTGAATGACTCATGATCAGAGTGTATCACAGTTACTAGTAAAATGGTATTAGGGGTTGAGAAGCTAGTGAATGAAGTGAAAATACTAAATCATGAATATATTCTTCCTCAGAGTAAGCTAATGAAAGATGTGTTTCATGATAAATAAAACGACCCATCTATGTTCTTGACTCCTTTGAATAGTAACAGTTTCTGTGAACAAATAACCTTGTCAGAAACATTGGGCTAATAAAAATCTATCAAAGACAAGGCATTGTTGAAAGAGCTCATGGAAGTCTAAAAATGTAGCTTTAAAAAATTAAGAAGAGGGAATTTTACCCTGTCAAGCTTAGAGTCACTGATGAATTAGGCTCTGACTTCAAACTCTCAAGAAAACTTTCAGAATGATACCAAAACTGACTATAAACTCCAAACTTTAGAAACGATTTGTGTACTTCTTATCTTGTTGGAAGAAAATACAATATTTATGTAAAGAGATTCTTTCCAGTGTAAGTTAGTTCAGTTAAGAGATTCTTTCTAAATGTTTGCTACAGTTTGTAAAATAGTTCTATAAAGCTTCCTTTTGAATATAAGTTTGGTAAATCGTTATTTTAAAAAATCTCTTCTAGATATGTGCTAAAGGTTCTAAAATAGTCCTATAGAGTTTCTTTTTGAATATAAGTTTGTAAAAAGTGTAAACTTTAAATGTAAGTGTAAATGTTGGATGTAAGCTTGTATAGTGATTTTCATATTAGAATTGTTTTTATTACTCTATCAATATCTGTCTAGTCTAGACAAATTAGATAACTATTATTATTATTATTATTATTATTATTATTATTATTATTTTGGTTTTTCAAGACAAGGTTTCTCTGTGTAGTTTTGGTGCCTGTCCTGTCCTAGATCTTGCTCTGTAGACTAGGCTGGCCTCAAATTCACAGAGATCTGCCTGGTTTTGCCTCCCAAGTGCTGGGATAAAAGGTGTATGCCACTGCCGCCTGGCAGGTAACATTAACTTTTAAAGGATAAACCAAATCAAGCACATTAGAAGCATCTTGAAGTTTTTATTACTCTTTTAGCTTTAGATATATTTGAACACTTTTTATGATAGCTCAAAATATAATTTTATGGTCTCAGTGGCCCCTGGAAAACTTAAGTGAAGGTTTCATAATTAGGGGAGCTTTTCTGTCTTCTTCCTAAAAGTTTCCACTCCTCCTCTGTTTTGGTTTAGAATGGGTTAGGCCTCCCACAAAGGGGTAGTCCTCCCATATTTGAATTAGTTTGTACAGAAATTCTACTGCTGTCGTATGAACACATGTATATATGAGTTTACCAAATAGCTAAAAGTGATTTTACAATTAGCATGGGTTTTCATTTACTTGAGTGGATACTTTAAAGTGTTTTGAAATGACTGTTTTCTCCTGGGAATCAAAATAGTCTCTTGAAAATTTTATTGAACAACTGTTAGGAGAGAGTTTTGACTCAGAAAAAGGCTTGGTGAAGCTGTAGTCTCATTAGACCCATTTCAAAAGGGATATTCCATATCTATTATCCTCTGCTTCTTTACTGTGAGATGTGGCAGCTGTGGAGATACTGTGGATGTTTGCAAGGTCTTAGTAGGGACCTAGGTCAGAGCTGAGTTAAGCTCTGTAACCCCCCCCCCCCCACACACACACTAGAGGCTAGTAGCCAAAGACAGGCAACTTTCTTCTTGATAGTTTCCAACCTAAGCTGGAGTATGCTTGATGGAAAGTGTCTCTCCAAGATGGGTATGCTTGATGGAAAGTGAATCTCCAAGATGGGTAAGGAAGATTATTTAAGAAGGATGAACTAAGACAGGCACAGTCTATCTGAAGGGCCTAGGGGGCCCTTTAGTATATCAAGAAGGGGAAATTGTGGAGGCCAACAAAGGTTTCCTAATGAGATCTGAGCTTGCTTTACCCAGCACAGCGGCCTTAGAGGATTGCTTGACCATGTTCATGGTTACTAGGTGATTGGAAGGGTCTATACTTGGTTGAGGTAGGGGTCTCTTGCTCCACCCTTTGGCATTTCTATAAACAACCCTTTAGAAGAGACAGAAAGGACTGGTGGATTTTGATCCAGGCCCTCCTGAGGCTGTCCTGTGTTTCTGTTTCTCTCTCCTCTATGCTTCTACCTAATATTTCTCACTTCTCCCTCCTCAAGAGTACCCTGGGGGAAAAGTGGGAGTGGGCCTACTACAGAGAAATGGGTAGGCCTTTCTAAATGGGAATTTCATTGACTCAAGGTGACTTTCTCAAATTATACACTAACAAATTTAGTTTACTGTCATTTGTAGGGTATGAATTAATGCATGTTGGGAAAATACACAGAAAGGCACTTACCCTACCACATCAGATCCTTATTTCTAATAGAGATTCCTTCCACTCACTGACTTAAACTTACACAGATTGCTGTTGTTATTCAATTAAATGTTTATGACAGTATTAAAAAACATGGTTTGGCCATTGTGTACAGACTGAACTCATAGAATAGACACTGGTTATGTTGATGGCATATGAGAAAGTTGTAACATATCAGGTATTAGAAAGTGATGGGAATCAGAGGCCCAGAGTCTAGGAAGTGGTGTTGTAATGGGGTCAGCTGGGTACTAGTGGTAAAGTCTCAGTGATGTTTTTTTACTTGTGACTTCCACTGTCTTCTTACCCTGCACAGTTTTCCTTGAAGGCCCACAGCCAGCAAAGCTTAAGAGGAATTAATAATGTCAGTGGGTCTATCTGCAAAGACAGATGCATGTCCCTTCCCAAATTTACCATCAACCAGACTTCTAAGTCTCACATTCTTTAAATCTCCATGACATCCACTTCTCCATTTCTCTATAGAAAAGGGAAGGCCTCCAATAAATATCAACCACTTATAGCATATCAAGTTTCAGTGAGAACAGCCACCTCCTTTCCTATTAAGGCTGCATTAGGCAACATGGTAGGAGTAAGGAAGCCCAAAAGAAAACTACTGAGTCAGAAAAAGCCCATGTTCCCACTTTCAAGAGTTGCACAATAAGACCAAGCTACACCACTGTAACATATATGCAGTGGGCCTAGGTCATTCCCATTCAGGCTTCCTGTTTAGAAGTTCAGTTTCTTTGGGCCCCTATGAACCTAGGTTTTAGTGGGTTTTCTTGTGATTACCTTGAATCCTTTTACTCCTACTACCCTTCTTCTCCCTCTTCACAGTATTTCCAAAGCTCTGCCTAATATTTGGCTGTGGGTCTCATTGACTTTTTTGTGCCAGTCATGTTTGGTTCCATCCTAGATGTCTAGGCTATTCAGCCTCAGGTCCTGCCCACCCCCCCCAGGCAGTGTCATAGATATGTTCCCCCTTAGAGTATGGTTCTCAAGCTGGAGCAGTCATTCCTTGGCCACTCCCACAATTTCTCTGTGACTTTTACCCCAGTATATCTTGTAGGCAGGACAAATTGTAGGTTGAAGGTGTTTGTGGCTGGGTTGGTGTCCCAGTCCCTCTACTGGAGGTCTTCCCTGGTCACAGGAGATGGTCAGTTCAGCCTCACAGACATCTTTGCTAGGAATCTTGGCTAGGGCTACTCTCATAGTTTCTTGGGAGTTTCCATTGCACTAGGTTTCTAGCTCATTCCAGGGATGGTCCCTGATTCTAGTTGTCTCACTCAGAGCTCTCTCTCTCTCTCTCTCTCTCTCTCTCCATTCACCCCCTCCTCATTCTATTTCCATTTCCAACCCTTTCCAGTCTACTCCCTCCATACTCCAGCAATGATTATTATTCTATTTCCCCTTTACAGTGAGACTCATGCCAACACACCTTGAGCCCTCCTTGTATCTTAGCTTTTCTGGGTCTCTGGATTATAGCATTGTTGTCTTTACTTTATGATTAATATCTACTTATGAGTGAGTACATATATGTATTTCTTTCTGGGTCTTGGTTCACTCTCTCAGGATGATCTCCTCTAGTTCCATCCATCTGCAAACAAATTTTCTGATCTCAAAATTTTTGACAGATGAGTAACACTGCATTGTTGCTGGTTCTGCAGCTGGAATCCCACTGTCTCTAATCCCAGGGGCAGGGGGTGAATAGACACAGAACAGATGGCACAGGCTCTGGGAGGTTGTAAGCATTCTCATTTATTAAACAAAGGACAGAGGTATTCATGTGTGTAGTTTTTGGCATGCTCTACTTCCAGCTGTCATGGTGTTTCCTGGTTGGCTCTGGGTTGTATGTCAGCAGTGTCATCTTGTCATCTTGGGGGTCTGGTTTTAGCATCTTCTAGGTCAGGATACTGCTGCACACGTCAGCATGTCAGTACAAGGCCCAGTGCTTCCGGCCTTACCTGCCTCATATCACCCTTTTTATTTTAATTTGTGGCCGCTAGTGGGAATTAGAGTTCTTTGTTCTAATCTTGTTGCCCCTACTTCAGGGACCCTCCAACATGGCAACTGTGCCTGCCTTAGGTTGGCCTGCCTAACAGGCTCTGGCTACCAGCCCTGGGAGGGTGGTTCCCTGGTAAGCACCTAGGGTGCAAGAGCATTAGACAGAGGCATCAGACAGAGGCATCATGAATTTCCACGAGCCAGGCTCTTAACACTTCCTTAGGGGGGTGATGATCAGGATGTTCCAGAGCCATTAGCAGTTGCAGGGTCATTTTGTTGAGGCAGCGCTGCCAGGAAACATGCTGTCGGAAACACTTAAGCAACAGAAATATTAAGAGTATCATTCCCCATGCTATAATTTTTGAAGAGTCTAGGATTGATTTTGTGTGATTCCCAAATTTGAGCAAAAAATGTTGTAGACACTTTCCATGGTTTTCACACGTGTGGAGTTCAGACTTAAAATTTCATTAGAGAGTTGTACTGAAAGGCTTAAGAACTCTTTACAAAAAAAAAGAACTCTTTGTTCCACAATCCCAATATGATTTCCCTTAATTGACTCCTGGCTTTGTTATATTTGAGACTGAGTAAGAAGTTAAACAAAAGGAGGAAAATCAGGGATCACAATTTCCTCTTACCAGCCATCTTAATGTCTGGATTTCTTTATCAAGTAAATCTAGTTGTTGCTGTAAATTAAGTATACACTTAATATGGACATAGAAGAGTCAGCCCAAGTCTTAAGCATTCAACAGTTGATTAGTTCCCATTTCCAGTCAGCCACATAAAGGCCAGCCCCCAAAGACAGTTCTGGCCTTTTTTACTCATCTTATGAGGTAATTATCAGTAGTTTTTGGTATAGTACTGTTCATAGATAGTGGAGCCTCACTCTCCTCTGGTGTCTGGACCCAAAGCCCCATGTCAGCCTTTCCATATAGGGGAGGGGGTACAAAATTGGGAAGGCAATCAATTAATTAACTGATCCCAGTTAATAGGTACTTCAGTCTTGATAGTATGTTCCCCCAGATTTAGACAAAAGGAATCAACTGGTTGCTGAATGCCTTCAGTGATGTTTTTTTCCTTTTGTCTCAATAGTGGGGTCCGTTACATTGATATCCTGCATAACTCCAGTCATTTTTCATATTAGCCCTCATAATCCTATAAAATCTCCTGTGACATAAGAGGAGAAAGGGATGCATCCAGAAGGTCTGTGTTATAACAGGCTAGGATGTGCATTTTAATTGGGCATGTTAATTAGGTAAACTGAAGGGGGCTTCTGACTGCTAAACTTTAGATAGCCTGACCTTGACAGTCAGCTTCAGGAGGAGTAAGTGCCAAGTAAGGTAACAGTGGCTAGCTTTAGGAGTGTAATCTAATGGTTTTTAGCAAGGCAGAGGGAACTGGGGAGAAGGGCAAGGCTGCCAGAGCCACATGCTCAAGTGGGCTCGTGTCCCTTCACTCCTCTTATACCACGGCCCACACTAGGGTCATGGTCAACTCCTAGACCCAGGGTGCCAGCCTTCTGTCCTGTCCAAGGAATTAGGTCAAGGAACACACAGGGAACTGTGGAGAGGAAAGAATGTTTATTTAATCAGAGGTCCTTTCAAGGAACCTGGTTTATGTCAGTATAAAAAAGGCAGTAAAATGACAAGGAATGGAGATGTGGAGAACAGTCACAGAAGAAAGGACAGAGAGTGAACATCCTCAGATCACATGATACAGCAGTCAGGCCTTAAGCCTCATCCCATCTTTATTTTAGGCAGGCAGACTGATATCACGGGGAAGCCCTTTCACTGCCCCTGAAACCCCCAGCCTAGGCATTGTGCCCCTCACTAGATGCTTGCAGGTTGGAGACTAAATGGCTCCCTTATTGTCTTCTCTCATTATACTGAGGGACACTCCTGGGTCTCTTAATTAAATGCTACCTGATGTCATGATTCCCTTACTTGGTCTCTAAGACATGCCGTGGCTGGCAGGGTATTGGAGTATTCAAAGAGGGACATGAAGATGATAAAGCAGGAGTCATGCTTAAAGACCAAAGACAGGTAACAGCACTCTCCTGTATTGTACAGCAGTATCAGGGAAAGAAGCATAATGTTGTCAGCCAGGAAACTTGGCAGTCAGCAGCTATCCTTACCAGGCTGTAAGGAACAAGAAATGGCCCAGCCCAGCTTTGTCCTCAGAGACCCTTGGAAATTGGAAACAACTTCTGGGCCTGGTTACCTTTGGGGATGCTGATAGCCAGGGGTGCAGTGGTGGTGCCTTGTGAAATACTTATTTTTTTCTTTTTTCTTGAGACAAATTTTCTTGTATCCCAGGCTGGCTTCAAACTCACTATGTTCAAGAATGACCTTGAACTTCTGATCTTCCTGTTTTTACCATGTGCTGGGATTATAGCTGTGAACTACCATACTTGACATATGAGATGCCCTGGATCAAACTCAGGGTTTCAGGAGGTATGCTGGGCAAGCAGTGGTAACAACTGAACCACATGCCAATTCCCAACTATTGGAACAGAGCTTTTCTTCTGTGTAGATATGTGTACATGTACATGTACTCACATCCCTGCCTGATAACACAAATCAGAACTGTACACATGGCCTGGAGAGATGCTTCTGTTATCTGGAGTGAGTACTGCTCTTGCAGAACACCCAGGTTCAGTTCCCAGCATCCACACCAAGCATCTCAAAGCTACCTGTAACTCAAGCTCCAGGGTATCTGATGCCCTTTGGGCATCAGTGCCATCCCTGGACACTTGCACTGACATGCACACACCCACACACACAATTTAAAAATAATTTTAAAAATCTTAGCTGGACATGGTGGCATAGGCACATGAGGATCAGAGACAGGTGGATTTCAGCGTATTCAAAGACAGCCTATTGTACAAAATGAATTCCAAGACAGCCAGAGCTTTATAGTGAGACCTAGTCTCAGTAAAACAAAAGCAACAAAGTACTAATTTTTATGTCTACAAACAAAATATTATATATAAGATTACACAGTGATAGAATTCTGCCCTCACTCCAGCTGCATGACTGCAGTTCAGAAGCTAAGCAAAGGGTCTTGCGTCTTCCATCATCAGTGTGCACTGGTGACTATGTGTGCATGGCATGGTCACGCAAACAACACATGCCTGGCATAGCTCCATAAGCCCACCTGCTCCTTAAAAATCCGGACACAGACCCCTCTCTTCCCTTCTCTGCCCCCCACTATCATTTCTCTGTCTCTCTCTCTCTGTTCTCTGCACATGTGTTTCTCCCAGGCCTGGTTCTTCTCTCCCCCCTAATAAAGCTCTGATACTGGGTTTTGTCATGGCTTGTATGTGACCTTTGTGCATGGTAACCAGCATGGGTAACCAGTCCTGCTTATCATTCTTAACATTGGTGCCTTAATGAGACAGGCTCTTCCATTGCTCTTCATCCAGGTCTCTGAGTCCAGAATCTTGTGCTGCCCACTACTACCAACTCCATTTTTTTCATTTTCTCTGCACAACACACACACTGCTAAGATTGGTGAGTCCCTCCTCATTTCCTGTGCCTGTAGCCTAAGATATATTCCTTACCCCAGACTCCCAGGGTGTCCTCAGCTGCTTACCATGACACATTCTCTCTTGACAAGGTATTGAATGCCTTTTGGACTCCCGGGGAGTCTTCCAGTACTTAGGCTCAGCCTTTACCCTTATCATGACAATGACTGTGTAATTTGTGCTGTTAATGCTGGTCCATAGACTGCCTGTTCTCAAGGATGCTTGAAATAGGAGCCTGGGGATCACATTTGTTATTTTAATTTTTTCTTTCTCGGCTGCAGCCATCAGACATGGGGACTTCCTCCTCGCTGGTCCACTCCTCTTCTGAAATTTGGCCGCATAATGATTACTTTAACCCAGATATTTCACAGGAATTGTCTAACTTCTGCCAGCGAATGGGCAAATGAAAAGAGTTACTTTATCCCCATGCTTTTACCTAAGCTCCAAACCCTCCCTTTCTGCTTCCCTCTCTCCTGACCACTTGCATTCCTGAACTTAAGGAATCTCTGACTCTAAAGAACCTTATTTTATCTGTTCTCTGCTCTGTTCTCCAGTACTGGGTAGGCTGCTAAGCACAGACAGGTCTGGTAGCAGGCTAGGATGTATGCAAATAAGTTTACGATCAGAACCCACATGAAGAATCACAATATTCCAGATGGCTCTTTAGCCAGAGATCAGTTTATAGCTTGCCTTCTGGCAGGTCTTCCTAAAGCTGTTCTCAAGCCACCAAATTATCACACAAAAAAATTCAAGACACAGAATAAAATCCATCTCTTGTCTCCCAGAACTCACTGACATAAGACTTAAGCATCTGGAGAGCAAGTGTCCTGACCCCACAGGTGGAAGTTTCAGCTGTTGCATTTAAGGTGGACCATGGGAGAGATGAGAAAGCCTGTGAACAGGATTTTCAAATGCTGGCACATGCCATCCAAATGGCTGCATAAGGGCTTCCAGGTCCCTGTTTTAGAAGGCTACTCAGGCTAGTGCATGCCCTGCTGGGCCATCAATTTAGTCTTCTTCAAAGTGCCACCTAGAGAGACAACTGGTCAGCTGACTGCACCCAGGCACCAAGTGGCATGGGGACAAACAACGACCTCCAGCAGACTTCCCAGGCTTGGCCACAGGCTTACAGGAAACCCAGGATCCAGCATGGAGGCGATCTGTTTCCTTCCTGTTGGACACCAAACCACTTCCTCAGTTCTGAAGGAGTTTTGGGGTCCCACCTCTCCTCATTTCCCTATTTTCAGGGTAGGGGGACAGTCTTACCCACCTCACCAGAGTTAATTGTACTTTCAGGGTTACTTAATGGGAAACAAATTCCAGCTAAGGTAGGAGCTTTCATTTCATTTGCTCCCTCCATGTGCCTCACTCCAGACTGGTCAGCAGTGCTTACCATGCACAGTGACACAGACAGGGCCCTGCTCTCTGCCTGTCCCCAATTCCAGAAGAATGAGGTCTCAGCCCACAAGCTTTTCTCTTCCCATTTCCCTCTTCTAATTAACTACTCAGCTAATTCTTACAGGATTACCATATAGCTGGAATCCAAGGACCATCAAACATATACCCAGATGGTAAAGGAACCATAACAGTTAAAAGGTATTTACACCCCCAGACCAAAAGGATCTGGGCTCTGAAAAAAAACAACAGACTTTAATATAACCATCTATTACTGTTAAATGCTCTCAGAAATTGATCACCTGTGTCTCCTGGATGCTAAACTAATAAAGGAAAGAGATGCCTTAAAATAATCTGTCTCTAATAAGGCTTATCTCAGGTAAGAATTAAGTAGAGTACTAAACACTACAGTGGTCAGGAACCCAAGACTTTAATTTTCTCACGGCTGCTTCTATATGTGTTTAAAATTTTTCCTAGGCTCCAGAAACTAGCTTAAGCCCATCTGACAGGTTGGACGTACTTCTGATAAGTGCCAAACCCAAACTTTTCTGGTCTTGGGATCCCCTCTATCACCCTTGGAATCCTCAAAGGAATAAATAATAATAATAATAATAATAATAATAATAATAATAATAATAATAATTCTTTCTTCTAAGCTTTTCTCTGTCTCACCAGCATCCTATCAGATGCAACAGGAGCCAAAATGCCAAGCCAAGAAAGATGAACAGCTCTGAGGCAGCATACGATAGCGGACCATCCCAGGATGACTGTCTACCTTGGAATCACCCTTCCCTACTGCCCCAGAGTCAACCAACACCAACCAAGTCAACTGGAAGCAGCTTTTCTGGGAGAAACGACACCCCTATTCCTGTTCACTCACTTTTTTTTATAATAAACAAAAAGTCTAGAATGTTAAAATTCTGCCCTTACTCCAGCTACATGACCACACATGTGCAGTTCAGGAGCTGGGCAAAGGATCTTGCATCTTATATCATCAGTGTGCACTGGTGACTACCTTCGCGTGACATGGTCACTCAATTAGCTCATGCCTGGCGTAGCTCTGTAAGCCTACCTGCTCCTTAAAAAGCCAGACACAGACCTCAATCTTCCCTCTCTGTTCTCTCCCACCCACTATCTCTTCTGTTCTCTTCTGTTCTCTTCTGTTCTCTTCTCTTCTGTTCTCTTCTCTTCTGTTCTCTTCTCTTCTGTTCTCTTCTGTTCTCTTCTGTTCTCTTCTCTTCTGTTCTGTTCTCTTCTCTTCTCTTCTCTTCTCTCTCTCTCTCTCTCTCTCTCTCTCTCTCTCTCTCTCTCTCTTTCCTTTCTGCATGTGGGTCTCCCCCAGGCCTGGTTCTTCTGCCTCCCCCCCCAAATAAAGCTCCGATATTGGCCTTTGTCATGCTTCGTGACCTTTCTGCATGGTAACCAGTTCTGGTAACCAGCACTGCTTATCATTCTTAACACACATGAGTTATGTCCACATTTGAAAAGCACAGTATCCTTAGTACTTTGGTGTTTTGTTTATTTTCCTCTTCCTTATCATGCTACAGACAGAAAACTCAGGGGGCACACATGCTAGACAAGGCCTCTACCACAGCCCTCAAACCAGCACCACCATTATACTTTTTTGGGCGTTCCTCTTAGACCTCTGATATCACAGATCTGTACCTTCTCCCCTACTATTCCACATGATCAGTCCTAGCAAAAGAAATTGAAATTAAAAAATAAAGTTACACAGGAATGTTGTAACTTCCTGCCAGAAAGAAGAGAGGCTTAGACTTAAAAACTGGTCCTCTCTGGGTCTTAGCTGCTCCATTGTAAAAAAAGAGAAGTTTCCAGCCAAGGGCAGGGTGAATGGGGCCGTGAAGATCCAGTTGGGCAGAAGGTTCCCTGTGTTCCCCACACTCCACTCTTGTTCCCACTCTAGACTATGGCTGAATCAGTCCCTGGAAGCTGTGGCAGCCTGAATCCAGGTACTGGTGCCTGCAACGCTGATTCAACTTCAGCCTTCACAGCAGGGACCCAGGCAATAGTGACTATGCTGGATTTTTGTGTCCCACAAGCTAAAGTCATCTGAGAAGAGAGAACTTCAGTTAAGCAGATGCCTCCATAACATCATGTTGTAGACAAGCCTATAGAGCATTTTCTTAATTGGTGATTTATTTGGGAGGTTCCAGCTCCTTGTGGGTGGTACCCTCCCAGGGATGGAGGTACTGGATTCTCTACGAAAGCAGACTGAGCAAGACATGGGTACCAAACCAGTCAGCAGCATTCCTCCATGGAAATGGTTCTCAACTTCTCTAATACTGGGACCCAGTAATACAGTTCCTTAAGTTGTGGTGTCCCCAACCAGAATATTACTTCTGTTACTACTCATAACTTTAATTTTGATACTGATATAAATTGTAATGCAAATATCCAATATGCAGGATATCTGACATGTGACCCTATGAAAGGGGACCTCAACAGCACCCCAGAGGTTCCATGACTCACAGGTTGTGAACCACCATTCTGTGGCCTAGGGATCAAATCCTGCCCTGTTTGAGTTGAGTTCCTGTCCTGACTTTCTTCATTGATGAGCACTGTGGTGATATTGTGTCCCCCAATATATTGTGCACCCTAATAAACTTATCTGGGGTCAGGGAACAGAACAGCCACTAAATAGACATAGAAGCCAGAAAATGGTGGCACACACACCTTTAATCCTAGCATTCTGTAGGCAGAGATCCATCTGGATCTTTGTGATTTCAAGGCCACACTGGAAATTTAGCCAGGCATAGTGGCACACACGGTTAATCCCAGGAAGTGATGGCAGGAAGCAGAAAGGCATATAAGGCTTAAAATCCAGGAACCAGAGCCCTTTAAGCTTTTAGGCTTTTATCAATTCACCTGAGATCCATTGGGGTGAGGACTCAGAGGTTTCTAGTTTGAGGAAACAGGATCTGCTGAATCTCCATGGGAGACCTTGCCTGGGAGGAGGTAGGAATGAGGGGTGGGTTGGAGGAGCAAGGTTGTGGGGTGGGAGGAGGGAGGACAGGGGAATCTGTGGTTTGTATGTAAAATGAATAGAAAATCTCTTAATTTGAAAAAGAATGCTTATTGCTTTTCCAGAGTACCCAAGTTCAGTTCCTAGCAACTATGTCAGGTAGCTCACACTGCCTGCAACTCCAGGCAGTGAATAGTCACAAACCTTTCAACTCTAAGGGTATCCAAGACCTCCAACTGCCATAGGCACTGACACTTATGTGCACATACCTACACATAGACACACACATAGATACAATTAAAAATCAACCTTTAGAAAGAATATTTCTTGAGTCCATATAGTCTTTTGACCATGTTGTCCTTCAGGATGCTCAATGGTGAAAATATCATGGGTCAATGGGCCATGGAGATGTTTCACAATTCCCCTGGGCTATTAAAGAGGCCCAGGGCATGTCTTGCTTGGCTAGGAGAAAACATCACCATTAAAAAAATATGAATTTTTAAAAAGAGATTGTCAGAAGGAAGTATGGCCATTCTCTTTATGAACTAGAAGCAGCCCATAATTTCTTAATCTAATTTCTCTCCTAAGACCTTATTATGGCTATCTTATCAGCTCTGTTTTAAAACAGCCTTCTGTTGCTGGAGGGCTTCTCTCCAGGTTCCACCAAGCCCCACAATAATCACTCAGACACTTATATTACTTATAAACTGTATGGCCGTGACAGGCTTCTTGCTAACTGTTCTTATATCCTAAATTAACCCATTTCTATAAATCTATACCTTGCCAAGTTGCTTGTGTCTTACCAGCGTCTTTACATGCTGCTTGTCCTGGCGGTGGCTGCAGTGTCTCTCCCCCTTCTTCCTGTTTCCACAATTCTCCTCTCTCCTTGTCCCGCCTATACTTCCTGTCTGGTCACTGGCCATCAGTGTTTTATTTATATAGAGTGATATCCACAGCAGCCTTCCATGAAAGGGGAAGATAGCTCCTGTTGCCAAGTCTAGGAAATAATGCAGAAGCCAGGGAAACTGTCATATTTAATTTTACAGTGATGTATGAGTCTTTGATAGTCATTGTTGCAGGGAATGAAAACCTAGACCAAATATCTTAAGGGACTCACTTCTCTTTTGAAGTTTGTTTTAATTTGTTTATATAATTATTCTATTTTTAAAATGTAGCATCAAATCTAGGATCGCAGGAATTCAGTTTCTGACAGGTTAAGTTAAGGATAAGTCCTAGTGACTTGCATAATGACTGAAAGTACTTTATCATGACCTGATGGCTGGGTAATGCCCAATCAAAATGTTCCACTTTAGGAAGTAGCACTTTAAAGTGAATGTTTAAAAATAATTAAAAATACTAAGAAAACACGTTTTTTTTTTTTTTGCATATTTGAAGAATTTCCGTTTGTGACCTAGGTAAAGATGACACTTTCCAATGTCAATACCTTACAACATGAAGATCCAGCATTACCATGCTAGCTTAGGTGGCAGTTTGAATGAGAACGACCCCCACGGGTTCATGTATTTGATTGCTTGGTTACCAGTAGGTGGGGCTGTTTGGGAAGGATTAGGAGAGGTGGCCTTGTTGGCAGAGGTGTGTCACTGGGGTTGGGCTTTGGGTTTCAAAAGACTTGTGCCATGTCCAGTGAGTCTCTGTCTCTGTCTCTCTCTATCTCTCTCACTCTTCCATTTGTGGATCTAGATGGAAGTTCTCAGCTATTTGATGCCATGTTTTTCTCCCCTATCATGAACTTAAGCTTCTGAAACACTTTCTTTCATAACTTGTCTTGCTCATGCTATCTTATCACAGCAATAGAAAAGTAAACAAGACAGCTTAGGGGCTGCCCTACACAGTCAATTCTTTACATCCTCAGGACCCAGTATTTTCATGTTAGCTCAGGAACTGTTCAGCATGGTCAGGACCTTACAGCACTGAGAACCCAGCACTATCATGTCAGGGGCTGTTTTACATGGTTAATGCCTTACAATGTAAGGACCCAGTGATTCCTAGTCAGGTTGGGAGCTGTTCTGCCTGGTCATGTATGCATCTTTCTTTAGGCTATGACATCTTCCCTCATCCAATGCCCAGCCTTACTCTAGATCCTAAACCTAAGTAAAAGTGTCCCCAAGTCTCAGTCTATTGCCACCTTCACAATTTTTGTTATATCAATATATCACTCCATGGATATTTACTGAATGATTTTTTAAGGATTTATTTATTTATTATGTGGGCAATGTTCTTCCTGCATGTATACCTGCATGCCAGGAGAGGGCACCAGATCTCATTAGAGATGGTTGTGAGTCACCATGTGGGTGCTGGAAATTGAATTCAAGTCCTCTGGAAGAGCAGCCAGTGCTCTTAACCACTGAGCCATCTCTCCAGCCCTGAATGGTTTTTCTTTAACACCTAAAACTGTCAGCTCCCACTTCTATTGCAGCACATCACTTGTACAGATTTGCCATTGTTTTTTCTCCTTTGTGACCCTAGTCACCCCTTTCACCTCTGGATCCCTAGGAGAAAACCAAAAGAGAGGGTCAATGCACTAATATTGTATTTCTCTGTGTGTGTGGTGAGGGGTAGTTAGGGATAGGAGCATGTCAAACTGATATACTCCTAGGCCAACTCCCTCATTTTTGCAAAGCTCCAGGCTCAGGTAATAGGTAGCTTGCCCAGTAAAGGCATGCTTTCTGGTTAGACCCACTAAGTCTTTTTTCTTTTGATTTTTTGTTGTTGTTTTGTTTGTTTGTTTGTTGTTTGTTTTGTTTTTAAAGACTAGGGCTTCTCCATGTAGTTTTGGTGCCTGTCTTGACTTTTGCTGTGTAGACCAGGCTGGCCTGGAACTCACAGAAATCTGACTGGCTCTGCCTCCCGAGTGCTGGGATTGAAGGTGTGCACCACCACTGCCTGGTGCCCCTAAGATCTCTTAAAGTTAGGTAATAAAAGGAAACAGTGACAGTCCTTCCAGAAACAGAAACAGAGGTTGTGGGAAAAACTGGGATGGAACCAGGGTGTTGGGTCTGGGTTATAAACTTGAGTTCCATATGCCCCTTTACCTCCTCCCGGGACTCCACTCTCCATCTTTCATGGTGGTTGTTGAGATTAAATAGAGAACAAAAATGCCCAAGATAACTCAGATCGCCAAACTAAATACTCACTAAGATGCTATAAATGGTGATGTTTCATCTTTTCCTGGAAAGGGTTGTGAGAGGGTGAGGAGACAGTGTGAGGGCCTCAGAAAATAGGTTTGCCACACATACAAATTCTTTGCCTGATTTGCTTTTTGCATAGGGTGGGCCTTTCAGACATCTCATTATACTCTCACCCTCAGTTTGAAGCCAAGCAGAGGGAAAAAATCAGCCTCTGGATAGATAAATTGCAGGGGGTGGTTAACATGTAGGGTGGGTTCTGTTGTGACTCAGAGTAAGCGTGAATCTTTTTTTATAGTAATTTTATTTTATAATTAACTTAATTTCACATATCAGCCACGGATTCCCCCATCTTCCCTCCTCCCACCTCTCTGCTCTCCCCTCCCAATTGACTCCACACTCCCACCTCCTCCAAGGCAAGGTCTCCCCTGGTGAGTCAGCCCAGCCTGGCAGACTCAGCCAAGGCAGGTCCAGTCCCCTCCTCCCTACACCAAGGCTGAGCAAAGTGTCTCAGCATTGGCCCCAAGCTCCAAAAAGTCAACCCATGCACCAAGGACAGGTCCTGGCTGCACTGCTTGGGGGCCTCCCAAACAGATCAAGCTAATCAACTGTCTCACTTATCCAGAGGGCCTGGTCCAGTTCCATGGGAGTTCCTACACCATTGGTTCTCAGTTCATGCATTTCCACTAGTTTGGCTATTTGTCCCTGTGCTTCCTCCAACCATGGTCTCAACATCTCTCTAAGCTGGAATCTTAAGCATTCTCTATACTACAAAACTGCATGCCACCTCTAATTGTAGAGATACAAAGTCAACTATAAGCTCATTGGGGGGTTAATTTGTGGATTTTTTGTTTTTGTTTTTTGTTGTTATTATTTTGTTTTTTTTAAAGGCAGGATCTCATGTATCTCTGGCTGGTCTCTTTTAAGTGAACATGCTCCTGCCTCCACCCACTGAATGCTAGGATTATAGGAAATGTATCACCACTTCTGGCTGCATATTCTGAATTTTGAATACCTTTACAAATTACCTTAAATGTAAAACTAAGCAAGTGAAATTAATTTTGCTAGCATTTTACTTTCATTTAATTTGTCTCTTCAACATGTAATCACTGTAAAATAATGGGAAAAAAGGAAAAATTGAAATGTACATGTTGCATGCTGATGATCGAGGTTAGGGGTAGAGCACTTGTCTAGCATGTACAGGTGCTGGGGCTCATAAGAGAGAGTGAAGGAACCAAGGTACAGGAACCTGCTACATAACTGCTAGAAGTATAGCTATACAATGATGCAGCCACTAGCACCAGATTATGCACAACATTTATAATAGAGAAAAGGTAGAAACCCCAGATAACTACTGCTTGATGAATGGGTAAACAAAGGGTGCTGTGTTAATACAATGGTCAAGTATCTAGCCATGAAAAGGGGTAGAGTACTGCTACATCCTATAACATGAATAAACATCACAGACATTAAACTCAGTGAAAGAAGCAAAATGACAGAAGAATGGGATAGTTCCCTATTAGCTGGTTTGATTTCTATTAAACACCCAGAACGAGAAACCTGAAGCAGAAAGTTAGATTGGTAGCTGATAGGGGGTAGGGTCTGGAGGATGAAGAATAACTACTAGTGAATCAATGGTTTCTTCTCCAATGACAAAAATATTTTAAAATCAAATAGGATGATGAATGCATACTTTTAAGAACATACTAAGAAAACCCTACTGGATTGTATACTTTAATAGAGTGAACTTACTAGATAAGTGCATTACATTATTATTTAAAGTTTACATTTATTTCACGTGTATTATGTTTTGCCTGCATGCATATGGTACACTGTGTGCATGTCTGGTGCCTGTGAAGATAAAAGAGGGTGCTGGATTCCCTAGAACTGCATTTACAGATGGTTGTGAGCTCCATGTGGGTGCTGTTGTGGGTCACAGGGTTTGTAGCTGAGAGATATTGAGGATTACCTTTCTCTCCAGTACAGACTGCCTTCCAGTACCATGAACTCTGGTTAGTAGGTGAAGAATCTAGTTAGACGTCAGCTGAACTTCTCCATGTTCAATGACAGAAGTGTTACTTTCAGAAACAAGACCTTAACATCAGGTTGTGCAGAGACACCAACAGCCTTGGAAATACCCTGTGCTATTTGGGGGTTTCTGTGGGTCCCTTTGGTTTAGGACTCAACAGGCTGTACCTTGTTCCTGGCACAGGAGGTTTAAAATAGTGGCATAAGATGTCTAATTAGAGCCTCGTCAAACCTGTTATGTTTTGAGCCCGTTTAGATTCCTATCACTTATGTATAGGAAGCTTCTGGGGTAGTCAGTTTCCATACAGTTTTTCAAAGGGTCTGCAGTGTTGATTGTCCCTGCTCATATTCCCTCCTTTATCCTTCTCTCCCATCTTCCTCTAATTAAACCCTCCTAATCTAGTGTTCATTTATATCTTCATAACACTATAGACTTTCCCTTTCCTTGAGAGATACTCTCCTCCCTCTGGTCCCTTACCAAGTACCAAACCTCTGTGGTTATTCAGATTGTAGTTCCCATATCAGACTTTTAAAGGAAAAAAAGTACAAATCAAAAATAGTATTTGTCTTTTTGGGTCTGGATTGGCCCACTGCAGATGGATTTTTTTCTATCTCCATCAAGCCAGTCTTAGGGAGGTATTTTCTCATGGCTGCAGGACTGTAAGGACCTGACACATCACCCAACTCCCCCAGTGTTTTGCTTTGGAGGCCCTGCAGGTACTTCTATTCCAAAATTCCAATTGACAGTGCTTTGCTTTATACAACTAATAGAACAATAAATTATATTTTCAAAATTGTCTTTGCTTAATAAACACATTCTTTAAAAACACCAAATTTCCCAACTGTATTTATCCATTCTGTCAATCCATTTATTCCCCACATGGAACTTATGTATCTCCTATACAGCATACACATAAAGCCCAGTCAGCTTTCTTTACATTCCATAAATTTAAATATTGACTACAAAGACTCATGCTCATTTGAATCCTAATTTTCTTTTGGTTTAAAGCTTTTTGAAAATAAAAGCAAGGGAGCTATGATGCAGTGGGTTATCTCCTTATATTTGCCATTTTTGGAGTTATGAAATCATTGGAGGTTGCAAGGCAAAGCACTATGGCCTGCTTTGCTACCATTTGGTGTCTGGATTATCAGGGACACTCTGTCTATTGTCTGAGGACTAGGCTGTGTCCCTGTTGGCAGCAAATATAGAAATATTACTTTTGGGCATTGAGAAGTGAAAAAAAATCAAAGTATCAATGACTGAGGATTTAGATTTTTGTTTGTTACTGCTATTTTCATCTTGTTTGCCTTTCATAGTTTTAAGAGCTAAAATTTACATAGATACAAGTGACCTGTAGAATTGCCATGGGCCTGTGGACTATATCATATTTCATTTTATATAAGGCACAGTGGACTGCAAGATAACCTTTTATTTTTTATAGCGGCAAAGTTAAAAATATTGCCAATTATAGTCATAAAATATCATGGCAGAGATTTTAGCAATGCTAAAATGTGAAATAAAGAGTAAGGTAGGCACAGTGGCACTGACCTGCAATCCTGCCTACTGAGAGGATTACCAAGTTCAGGACCATCTTGGGGAATATAGTTTTAAAATATTGTAAACATATTTGAATAAAAAAATGTGCCTTAAGAGTAGGTATAATTCCGTTATTTCTCTTTATTGGAATATTGTGTTTGTTGTCAGTAGGAAGATTAATCATTATTGTATCCACCAAACACTGAATGTCAGGTGCTGGAAGCACTTGTCCATGCTCTTGAAGATGTGAATTGAAGCATCACAGTAGGACAATGTAAGATAGCTACAGTGTTGAATCCCCATCCTGTGCATGGGAAAATTGAGTTATGGAGCTCATAGAAAGCCTAATATATAACATGTAATATTGCCAATTATCGTCATAAAATATCATGAATTATGAGTGGCAGAGATGTCAGTGATGCTAAAACGTGAAATAAAGAAAAAGTAGGCACAGTGGCTCTGGTCTGCAATCCTACCTACTGAATACTACTATATATAATGTATAACTAGTTTATAACAGCAATTAAAGTAGGATTTAAATCCAAGCTGAATTCAGTCTGTTGGGTGTTCTGTTATGAAGATGCGCTGCTCTGAGGAAGACTGAAACTTGTGATAGAACACTTACCTTAAATGGGATGGCCATGCACTATATCCCTAGCACAGCAAATGAACACTTGAGTAGAGAAATAAGTAAATAATAAAACTCCATTTACTTCTCTTACATCAGAAGGAAATGAAGTTTGCTATCTAGTACTTACAGTTGAATGTGCCTTTATATGATAATCTGTAATTTCCTAAAATATCCTTTCAATTTGTAGGATGTCACTCCAATATGCCTGGGCACACAATCATCCAGACATGGTAACATTGTTATTATCCTAAAAGGCCTCTATTGACATCCAGGATGATGAAGGCTACACACCCTTGATTAAGGTAGCTCTTAGACAGCAGTTTTAATATGAATTGCATTAGATTTTGTCCTTGTTTGTTTTTATGTTGCTATGATAAATCTGACCAAAACCAACTTGGGAAAGAAAATGTTTATTTGGTGCACAATTCCACATCACAGTCCATCATGAAGGGAAACCAGGGCAGGAGCTCAAATCAGGAACCAGAGGCAGGAACTGAAGCAGAGATCATGGGAGCAATGCTGCTTTTCCATGGCTTTTTCCAAGGCTTGCAGCTTTCTTATACTACTCTGGACTACCTGCCAAGCTGTGCAACCACCTCTAGGAAGAGGTGCCCTCCCACATCAACCTCAATCAAGAAAATGCTCCACAGACTTTCCCACAGCCCAGTCTGATAGAGGCAATTCCTCAAGTGAGGATCCCTCTTTCCAGGGATCTTCAGCCTGTGTCAAGTTAGCAAAACAAATGAACAAGCAACCTCCCTCACTATAACAGCAACCAACTAGTGCTGATGAGATGCTTTAATATCTAGGTGTAGTGGAACACCCCTGAAATTCTATCACTTGGAAAGCTTTGGTGGGGAGATTATGAATTTAGGCAAGACTAGGGTACTTAAGAAGACCCTGTCTTAAAAAGAGAGGGAAATATGCATAAGCTGAGCAATTTCTCTGATCTAAGTGTAACTATTCAATGCAATTTTAGAAATATTTATCTTGACTTTCTTGAATTGAATGTCTCATTCTTTATACAATACCAACAGGCCACACAGAGGGGCAATGTAGAATGCATAACTATATTACTGATTCAGGGTGCTAATTCCCACCTGAGTGATTTAAGTGGAAATACAGTCCTGCACCATGCCGTTTCCAGGGACAACACAAAAATTGCCAGCAAACTGCTAGAATATAAGTCTGACATAGAAGCAAAAACTGAGGTAAACATCATTCAACGTCATCCCCAATGTACTTCCAGGATAGGATGCTCAGATCCACCTATCACATGCCAAAGCTCAAGCTTTGATCAAATTTGCCTGTGATGCCATGTGATAGGGTTGGGGCAAAGGAGACAAGACCAAGGATAATTTATAGACATCGGTTCTCTCCTCTCACCATTTCAGTCTGAGGGATCAAATTGGAGTTGTCAGTCATGCTGGCAAGAATATTTATCAGTTTAGCCCTCTCAGTGGCCCTCTGATACATACACACACACACACACACTTGACAGCACACTAATAAAAGAAAACAAACAAATGAAAATGAAACCATACACAAGCACTCCAGTGCCAGCAGATCACTCTGCTTCCATAATGATCTGGGATCCATCCCAGGAAACACAATTTCCAGCAAACTGCTTGACTACAACCCATGTGTTGAAGCAAAACTCAGGGAAAGATCATTCAACATCATCCCCATTGTACTTCTAACAATGACACTCATATCAAAAAAAAAAAAAGTCAAAAACAGCATTTCTCCTGGTAGGGAGATCTCCAGTTTAAAGAACATCAAAAGTGAGATGGACCTGTCTTCTCATGACGAGGTAATAACTGATAGCTGCAAAGAAAAAGAAATATATTTACTGATAATTCCCACTAATTTGACATGTAATATATTTGCTTGTGAGAGGAACGATGTCTCTGTGTTCCTATGTCTGCAGTATTGCAAATGGTGTCAGAAAAGAGGAACCCAGCCTGGCCCATTCCTTCACCTCCTTCATATCCTCACTTCTGGGAACACACAATCTAATCACCCTGTAAGGCACTAGTTCTCAACCTTCCTCAGCCAGTGACCATCTGATGCACTTCCTCATGTTGTGGTGAACCTGCACAGGAAATTATTTCCCTTGCTACTTCATAACTGTCATTTTTCACGTCTTATGAACTATAATGTCTATATCTATGTTTTGAGAAAGTGTTAGGTGAACTGTGTGAAAGAAAGTCCTAGGATTCCCAAATGGGTCACTACCCACCTGTTGAGAACCACTCTATTCATGGGTATGTGATAGTAAATTAGACTATGGAGACAAAAATCAGAAAGGGAGCTACTTGAATCAGAGAGACACAAACACAAACAAATGAAGAGAATAAATGTTAGAGAATCACGCAGTAGCTAATGTCAACAGCAACCTACCCAATATACTTGTATGACTTTAGTGGATTTATTTTTGGGGTGGAAATGTTTTGAAAGCATTCTTTCTGTGCACTCTGTGTGTGGCCTGCACATAGACACCTAGGTGTACTTTGGATCACCTGGCACTGAGGTTCCAGATGGTTCTCAGCCAAGATGTGGGTGCTGTGAATCAAACCCAGAGCCTCTGCCAGAGCAAAAAGTGGTATGCACAGCTGAGTCATCTTTCCACACCCCAGAATGAATATGTTTCTTATGCACATGATCATAAGCAAAGGCCAAGATGTCCTTAGTAGAAACAATGAGTCAGCCTCAGGGTGTTTGCTAAGATTTTGGACCCTAGGCCTCATCAGCCAGCCAGTTTGGCACATTGAAATGCAGAGAACTTATAGGCAGGAAGAACATGAATAGGAGGTTGGCCATGTTGGTACACTCCTCTAATCGCTGCACTTATGATGCAGAGGCCAGCTGGTCTCTTTGAGTTCAAGGATAATCTGGTCTCAATTTATTTGGTGCATGGGGGAAGGCAAGAAACATGTTTGCCACAGCAGAAGTGTGCAGGTGCAAGGATAATTTATAGGAGTTGTTTCTCTCCTCTCACCATTTCAATCTCAGGGTTCAATTGGACTTGTCAGTCATGCTGGCAAGTGCCTTTATGACATTAGCCATTTGGTGGCCTTAATATATATGATTTGAATGTAAATATATCAGCATTAATACACACACACACACACACACACACACACCAAAATGCAAATGAAATTGATACAATACACTAGCACACCAATGCCAGCAGATCACTCTGCATGTAGGCATAATGACCTGGGATCCATCCCAGAAAACACAATTGCCAGCAAACTGCTTGACTACAACCCATGTGTTGAAAATACTCGAGCCAAGATCATAAGACATGGTTCCCATTTTACTTCCAGCAATGAAACTCAGATCCACCTATCACATGCCAGAACTCAGGTGGACTCAATGAAACTGAGCAAAAGAGAGTGAAACACTTTTATCCTGGTCTGTTTTTAATCTTGGTTTGCATAATTTAAAGGAACCCAGCACAGCCTATTTTGTGTCTGAAAACGGCTTCATTTGAAAATCAAGCAAATAAAGGTTTGGGGTCTCACACACATTTCACATACACACCAAACAAAAGAATTGATTTCCTTACCCGAGAAAGTTCATCCTCTACCTTTCCTTTGCAGAAGTGCGAGGAACAGATTGTCTCTGGAATAAGGTTCTCCACTGTCAAGACCATCCTGTGTGTCATGGACCTGTCTTCCCTAGATGAGGTAATAACTGATAGTTGCAAAGAAAAAGAAATATATTTACCTTTAATTCCCACTAATTTGACATGTAACATATTTGCTTGTGAGAGGAACGATGTCTCTGTGTTCCTATGTCTGCAGTATTTTACATAGTTTCAGAGAAGTGGAACCCAGCCTGGCCCATTCCTTCATCTCCTTCATACCCTCACATCTGGGAACACACAAGATAATCACCTTCTAAGGCACTAGTTCTCAACCTTCCTCAGGCTGTGGCCATCTGATGCACTTCCTCATCTTGTGGTGACAGTGCACAGAAAATTATTTTCCTTGCTACTTCATAACTGTCATTTTGTGAGTGTTGTGAATTATAATGTCTATATCCATATTTTCAGAAGGTATTAGGTGACCCTGTGAAAGACAGTCCTGGGATTCCCAAATGGGTCACTACATACCTGAAGAGAACCACTGTTTTCATGGGTATGTGATAGTAAATTAGACTATGGAGATAAAAATCAGAAAGTGAGCTACTTGAATCAGAGAGACACAAACACAAACAAATGAAGAGAACAAATGTTTGAGAATCATGCAGTAGCTCATGTCAACTGGAATGTACCCAACTTACTTGTATGTCTTCAAGTGATTATTTTATGTGTTTAGATGTTTTTCATGTTTTCTTTCTGTGTTTTTTTGTGTGTGTCCTGTCCACAGACATCCAAGAAGGCTTTGGATCCCCAGGAATTCCTGTTCCAGATGGTTGTCAGCCAAGATGTGGGTTTAAGTAAACTGCAAAAACTCTGGCTTTGGTGTCCCAGGTTTCAGAACTAAAATGTTAGCAAACTGATGGCTGAAACTGCAAGGAGACAGTTCAGCCCTAGACGGGGAGGGATCTCTGATGCCTCAAGCTACTCAGAACAAGAAGTCTGCCCTGAATGTGTCCCGGACACCTGGAGCTGTTTAACACAGCTGTGATGGCTGGGACTGCAAAGAAACAGCCCAACCTTGGAAAGGAAATTTTTCTGACCTCTCCGGAGAGTCAGGCCTGGAATGGCTTTAGCAAGGAAGGGAATCCTGACTCTTCAGGAATGTCAGGATATACCTGGTGTGATGGGGGATTGTCTCCCTACAGGACACAGCAATTCTGCTCCTATCCTGGAGAGCTACAATCTCAGGTTAAGTGTTAACAGCTCTCTTTTGCTCAGTCCACCATGGGATGTCCCAGCATATTGGGAACCAAAATATGGATAACTGTGCCTTGACCTTTCTTGCCTGGATGATCTGGCATGACTACACCCTTCATAATTGTCACTAACTTACAAAAACACTCGTTCATCACTAACTTACAAAAACACTCGTTCCTGGAAAAACCACAAAATGTACTTTTAGAATAACTTCCTGAAACATGTTCAGGTTGGTAGGTTGTACAAGCTTTGGACCAAAGAGACCTCACCCTGATCCTATTCTTCAGACATTTTACATCAGTCCCCCTTCCCCTATTCACTTCTCCTATCCCCCAGTATATATAAGCCAGCCTTGCCTTGCAATAAACTAGACCTTGATGCGACTCAGACTGACTCTGTCCTTTTTATGTGACTGGTCTCCTTTCTCTCTCACCCCCATTGGTCTTTCAGGAGGTGCCTCCTCGGGTCCTACCTAATAACCTGACCTGCTGGACAGGTCACCAGCAAGGTTCTTCTGTTCACCAGTCAGTGAAGGTCTTCACCTAAAACTGTTTTGAGAAAGAGGTTTATTTGGGAAGGAGGAGTCCAGGAGAGTAGCTGCCTCCACCAGGGTGGAGAGAACAGCTCACAACTGACCAGGCAGGGTGGTTTATATAGGATGGCTAGGGGGCGGAGTCAACTGTGATTGGTTAGTTTATTTTCTGCCCAGGGATTGGCCAGTATTGTGAGTAAGGGGCAGAGATGGCCCTGATTTCAAGGCCAAACTGTGTTTCTTTCACTGTCCTTTCTTGGCTTTTTGACACTACCTCTAAGGCCAGGGCACATTTCTTTCACTGACTATGATTCTAGGGGCCAAGAGTGTTATTCTGGTACTGGTCTCAGAGTCAGGGCATATTTCCTGGGTTCTGGGTTTGGAGATAAAATGTTCACTTCTCTGGCTCAGGTCCCAAACACAGGCTGTTTCTTTCCCTGGTCCTGGGCCCTAGGGCCAGAATTCTAATGTCCTGCTCTGTGATTGGTTGATTTCACAAGTCAGTTGGACAGGGCAGAGATGGCTCTGATCTGAGATGAACTGTGTTTCTCTCACTGGCCTTACTTAGCTTTATGATGTTATCTCTAAGGCCAGGGCACATTTCATTCACTGACTCTGATTCTAGGCACCAAGAGGGTTTCTGTTTTCAGAGTCAGGGCATGTGTCCTTGGTTCATTTCTCTGGCCCAGGTTCCAAACACAAGTTGTGTTTCTTTCAGTGGTCCTGGGCCCTAGGGCCAGGATTCTGCTATCCTGTTCTGTGATTGTTCGATTTCACATGTCAGTTGGACAGGGGCAAGGATGGCTCTGATCTGAGATAAACTGTGTTTTTCTCACTGGCCTTATATGAGCAATCCTTCCCTAATTCTCGGCTCTAAGGTCAAGGTGGGTTTCTCTAGCCAGCCCGTTTTTCCTACGTTTCATGCTGTGAATCAAACCAAGGTCTTCTGTCAGGGCAAAAAGTGGTATATACTGCTGAATCATCTTTCCATACCCCAGAATGAATATGTTTGTTATGCACATGACCATAAGCATGGGACAAGATATCATTAGTAGAAATAATTAGCCAGCCTCAGGATGTTTGCTAAATTCCTAGACCCTAGGCCTCATCAGGCTCCCAGTTTGACATGTTGAAACACAAAGAACTTATAGGCAAGAAGAACATGAATGAGAGACTGGGCATGTTGGTACACTTCTATACTCCCGGCACTCATGAAGCAGAGGCAGGCTGGGCTCTGGTCTCAATTATTTGGTGCATGGGGGAAGGCAAGAAACATGTGTGCCACAGCAGAAGTGTGGAGGTCCAAGGATAATTTATAGGACTCGGTTCTCTCCTCTCACCATTTAGGTCTCAGGGATCAAATTGGAGTTGTCAGTCATGCTGGCAAGTGCCTTTATAGATTAGCCCTCTCAGTGGCCCTCTGATGTATGCTCTGACTGAGAATATATTAGCATTAACACACACACACACACACACACACACACACACACACACACACACGCTCACACCAAAGTAGAAAACACACAAATGAAATTGAAACCATACACAAACACTCCTGTGCCAGCAGATCACTCTGCTTGCAGGCATAATGACCTGGGATCCACCCCAGAAAACACAATTGCCAGCAAACTGCTTGACTACAACAGACATGTTGAAGCAAAACCCAGGGAAAGATCATTGACCATCGTCCCCATTGTACTTCCAGCAGTGAGACTGAGATCCACCTATCACATACCAAAGCTCAAGCATCTCCATGAAAGTGTTCACAGTGAAACACTTTTCTCTAAGTCTGTTTTTAATATGGTATACACAATTTAAAGGGACACAGCACAGCCTCCTTTGTTTCAGAAGATGGCTTCATTTGAAAATCAAACAAATAAAGGTTTTGGGCCCACTCACACTTGACAAACACACCAAACCTAAAAATTATTTTCCTAAACCAAGAAAGTTCATCCTCTACCTTTCCATTGCAGAAAAGCGAGAAACTGATTTTCTCCAGTACTGAGGTCTCCACTTTAAAGAACATCAAATGTGAGATGGACCTGTCTTCCCTAGATGAGGTAATAACTGATAGCTGCAAAGAAAAAACATATATTCACTGGTAATGCCAACTAATATGAAATGTAACATATTTGCTTGTGAGAGGAACAATGTCTCTGTATTCCTATGTCTGCAGGATTGCAAATAGTGTCAGAGAAGAGGAACCCAGCCTGGAACATTCCTTCACCTCCTTCATACCCTCACTTCTGGGAACCCACAAGCTAATCACCTTCTAAGGCACTAGTTCTCCAACTTCTTCAGGCTGTGACCATCTCATGCACTTCCTTATGTTGTGGTGACCCTCCACATAAAATTATTTTCCTCGCTACTTCATAACTGTCAATTTGCGAGTGTTATGAATTATAAGTCAATATCTATATATATTTTCAGAAGGTCTTAAGTGACTTCTCTAAAAGAGTCCTAGGATTTCCAAATGGGTCACTACCCACAGATTTGAGAACCACTGTTTTCATGGGTATGTGATAGTAAATTAGACTACAGAGACAAAAATCAGAGAGTGACCTACTTGCATCAGAAAGACAAGAACACATACAAATGAAGATAATAAATATTAGATAATCCCGTAGTATCTAATATCAACAGGAATGTGCCCAAAATGTTCGTATGTTGTCAATTGATTTTTTTAGGTGTTTAAATGTTTTGCACAAATTCTTTCTGTGTACCTTGTGTGTGGCCTGCCCACAAACATCCAAGAGGGCATTTGATAACCTAGATTGGAGTTCCAGATTGATGTCAGCTAAGATATGGGTGCTGTGAGTCAAATCAGGTCTTCTGACAGAGCAAAGAGTGGTATACACTGCTGAGTCATCTTTTCTGACCCCAAAATGATATGTTTGTTATGCACCTGATCATAAGCATACACCAAGATATCATTAGTAGAGATAATTAGCAAGTATCAGGGTGTTTGCTAACTTCCTGGACCCTAGGCCTCATCAGTCTGCCAGTTTGACACATTGAAATGCAGAGAACTTATAGGCAGGAAGAACATGAACAGGAGGCAGGGAATATTTATACAATCCTCTACTCACTGTACTCATGAAGAAGAGGCAGGCTGGTCTCTGTGAGTTCAAGGACAACCTGGTCTCTGGGAAGGCAATAAATATATGTGCCAAGCAGAAGTGTGGAGGTCCAAGGATATTTTTTTTTTAAATTTATTTACTTATTATGTATACAGTGTTCTGTTTGCATGTATCCCTGCAGGCCAGAAGGGGCAGCCAGATCTCATTATAGATGGTTGTGAGCCACCATGTGAGTGCTGGGAATTGAACTCAGGACCTCTGGAAGAACAGCCAGTGTTCTTAACCTCTGAGCCATCTCTCCAGGCCCGGTCCAAGGATATTTTATAGGAGTTGGTTCTCTCCTCTCACCATTTCAGTCTCAGGGATCAAATTGGAGTTGTCAGTCGTGCTGGAAAGTGCCTTTATGACATTAGCCCTCTCAGTATGTAGGTTCTGCGATGTATGTTTTGACTGTAAATGTATCAGCATTAATACACACACACACACACACACACAAACACACACACACACACACACACACACACACACACACCAAAATGCAAATGAAATTGATACAATACACTAGCACACCAATGCCAGCAGATCACTCTGCATGCAGGCATAATGACCTGGGATCCATCCCAGAAAACACAATTGCCAGCAAACTGCTTGACTACAACCCATGTGTTCAAGCAAAACTCAGCGAAAGATCATTAAACATGGTTCCCATTGTACTTCCAGCAATGAAACTCAGATCCACCTATCACAAATCAAAGCTCAAGCAGTCTCAATGAAACTGTTCAGAGTAAAAACACTTTTGTCCAAGTCTGTTGTTAATCTTGGTATACATAGTTTAAAGGAACACAGCACAGCCTATTTTGTTTCAGAAGTCAGCTTCGTTTGAAAATCAAACAAGTAGAGGTTTGGGGGCTCACACACACTTCACATACACACCAAAGGAAAGAATTCATTTCCAAACCTGGAAGTTCATCTTCTACCTTTCCATTGCAGGAAAGTGAAAAACAGCTTTTCTCCTGGTAATGAGATCTCCACTTTAAAGATCAAAAATGCAATGGACCTGTATTCTCTTGACGTAATAACTGATACCTGCAAAGAAAGAGAAATATATTTACTGGTAATTCCCACTAATTTGACATGTAACATATTTGCCTGTGAGAGGAACGATGTCTTTGTGTTCCTATGTCTGCAGTATTGCAAATAGAGAAGAGGACCCCAGCCTGGCCCATTCCTTCACCTCCTTCATACCCTCACTTCTTGGAACACACAAGCTAATCACCTTCTAAGGCACTAGTTCTCAACCTTCCTCAGGCTGTGACCATCTGATGCACTTCCTCATGTTGTAGTGACCCTCCACATAAAATTATTTTCCTTGCTACTTCATAACTGTCATTTTGTGAGTGTTATGAATTATACTGTCAATATCTATATTTTCATAAGTTTTTAGGTGATCTCTATGAAAGAGAGTCCTAGGATTACCAAATGGGTCACTACCCACAGGTTGAAAAACACTGTTTTCATGGGTATGTGATAGTAAATTAGACTATGGAGACAAAAATCAGAAAGTGAGCTACTTGCATCAGAGAGACAAGAACACAAACAAATCAAGAGAATAAATATTAGAGAATCGTGCAGTAGCTAATGTCAACAGGAATGTACCCAACATGTCTTCAATTAATTATTTTAGATGTTTAAATATTTTGCATGGATTCTTTCTGTGTACCTTGTGTGGAGGCTGGCCACAGACACCCAAGAGGGCTTTGGATCCCCTGGAATTGCAGTTCCAGATCGTTGTGAGCCAAGATGTGGGTGTGAGTAAACTGCAAAAACTGTGGGTTTGGTGTTCCAGGTTTTAACACCAGAATGTTAGTAAATCGATGGATTTAACTGCAAGGAAACAGTTTAGACCTAGAGGGTGAGGGATCAAGGATACCTGGAGCTACTCTGAACAAGAGCTCTGCCCTGTAGGTGTCCTGGACTCCTGAAGCTCTTTAGCACAGCTGTGATGGCTGAGCTGGAAAAAGTTTAGCCCTTGAGGGCAACGTATCCTGGACCCCTGGGGCTACTTAGAACAAGAGCTCTGCCCTGAATGTGTCCTGGACACCTGAAGCTGTTTAACACAGCTGTGATGGCTGGGACTGCAAAGAAACAGCCCAACCTTGGAAAGGAATTTTTTCTGACCTCTCTGGAGAGTCAGGCCTGGAACTACTTCAGCAAGGAAGGGTATCCTGTCTCTTCAGGAATGTCAGGATATACCTGGTGTGATGGGGTATAATCTTCCCACAGGACACAGCAATCCTGCTCCTATCCTGGATTGTCACAATCTCAGGATCAGTGTTACCAGCTCTTTCTTTGTCAGTCCACTACTGGAAGTCCCTGCAAGGTTCTTCTCTTCAGCTCCCACTTACCTGTTCCACTATAAGACATCCCAGCAAGGTTCTTCTGTTCACCAGTCAGTGAAGGTCTTCACCCAAAACTCTTTTGAGAAAGAGGTTTATATGGGAAGGAGGAGTTCAGGAGAGTAGCTGCTTCTACCAGAGTGGAGAGAACATCTCACAACTGACTGGGAAGGACAGTTGATATAGAATGTCTAGGGGGCAGAGTCAACTGTGATTGGTTAGTTTATTTTCTGCCCAAGGATTGGCCAGTATGAGCAAGGAGCAGAGATGGCCCTGATTTCAAGGCCAAACTGTGTTTCTTTCACTGTCCTTTCTTGGCTTTTTGACACTACCTCTAAGGCCAGGGCACATTTCTTTCACTGACTATGATTCTAGGGGCCAAGAGTGCTATTTTGGTACTAGTTTCAGAGTCAGAGCGTGTTTCATGGGGTCTGGGTTTGGAGATAAAGGGTTCATTTCTCAGTCTCAGGCCCCAAACACAGGCTGTGTTTCTTTCCCTGGTCCTGGGCCCTAGAGCCAGGATTCTAATGTCCTGCTCTGTGATTGGTTGATTTCACAAGTCAGTTGGACAGGGGCAGAGATGGCTCTGATCTGAGCTAAACTGTGTTTCTCTCACTGACCTTACTTAGCTTTTTGACACTACCTCTAAGGCCAGGGCACCTTTCATTCACTGACTCTGATTCTAGGCACCAAGAGGGTTTCTTTGGTACTGGTTTCAGAGTCAGGGCATATTTCCTTGGTTCATTTCTCTGGCTCAGGTCCCAAACACAAGTTGTGTTTCTTTCCCTGGTCTAGGCCCTAGGGCCAGGATTCTGTTGTCCTGTTCTGTGATTGGTTGATTTCACAAGTCAGCTGGACAGGGGCAGAGATGGCTCTGATATGAGATAAACTGTGTTTCACTCACTGGCTTTATCTGAGCCATCCTTCCCTAATACTAGGCTCCAGGGTCAGGGTGGGTTTCTCTAGCCAGCCCCTTTTCCATACATTGGGTTCTGTGAACCCAGGTTCTCTGCCAGAGGAAAAAGTGGTATACACTGCTGAGTCATCTTTTCAAACCATAGAAAGAATATGTTTCTTATGCACATGACCATAAGCATAGGCCAAGATATCATTAGTAGAAATAATTAGCCAGCCTCAGGGTGTTTGCTAACTTCTTGGACCCTAGGCCTCATTGGACTGCCAGTTTGACACATTGAAATGCAGAGAATTTATAGGCACGAAGAACATGAATAGGAGGCTGGGCATGTTGGTACACTCCTCTAATCCCTGCACTCATGACACAGAGGCCAGCTGCTCTCTGTGAGTTCAAGGACAATCTGGTCTCAATTTATTTGGTGCATGGGGAAAGGCAAGAAACTGTTTGCCACAGCAGAAGTGTGCAGGTGCAAGGATAATTTTTAGGAGTTGTTTCTATCCTCTCACCATTTCAATCTCAGGGTTCAATTGGAAGTGTCAGTCATGCTGGCAAGTGCCTTTATCAGATTAGCCCTCTCAGTGGCCCTTAGATGTATGCTTTGACTGTAAATATATTAGCTTTAATATAAACACATACATGCCCACACACCAAAAAAAAAAAAAAAAGAAAGAAAGAAAACAAACAAATGAAATTGAAACCATACAGAAGCACACCAATGCCAGCAGATCACTCTGCATGCAGCCATAATGACCCGGGATCCATCCCAGAAAACACAACTGCCAGCAAACTGCTTGACTACAACCCATGTGTTGAAGCAAAACTCAGGGAAAGATCATTGAACATCATCCCCATTTTACTTCCAGCAATGAAACTCAGATCCACTGATCACATGAGAAAACTCAAGCAGACCCAATGAAACTGAGCAAAGCAGAGTAAAACACTTTTCTCCTAGTCTGTTTTTTTTTTTTTTCAGTTAGGTAAAAGAGAATACGTTTATTGGAAAAGCAAATAAAGCAAATATTATAAAATC
The DNA here is from genome assembly GCF_049852395.1 of Peromyscus maniculatus bairdii. Classification (NCBI taxonomy): domain Eukaryota; kingdom Metazoa; phylum Chordata; class Mammalia; order Rodentia; family Cricetidae; genus Peromyscus; species Peromyscus maniculatus. Next base: position 2,073,116 of record NC_134873.1, on the reverse strand, counting down.
TGGTTAGACACTCATCACTTCATCTTCCTCTCCAGAGCACACCAGAAAACTCTGTTTCCTAGATGTCTTTGCACTGAGATTGAGGGAAATCAGACTAGGCTGTGAGTAGAAGTCATGTTTAGTCCTGGACACTACACACCCTGGGTTTCCATCTTCTTCCTTGAAGGTTGTGGTCCCCACATAGCAGCAGCAACAAGAGAGCAAAGGGTCTGGAGTCCTCTGCCCAGAGCTCCAAAACCTGGAGCAAACTATGATATAGACAAAACGTAAACTTTGCTTGTTCTCTCCGGGCTTATTTGTTTTTACAGCACAGCTTATCTTGAACATATAGAGAAATCACCCTGAATGCAATGAGACAAATGAATGTATGGAATACAGAAATGAAGTTGGAGAGGCACAAGCAAGAAGCTCTCAACTGAAGTATTTATAATTGGTGTTCAATATTAGCATCTTTTTATATGTGTCAATCATTTCATTTCAGAGATGCCCTCTTCCAGCCTCTCCTTTCTCTGCACTCTGACAAGCCAGAACCTTCTCCGAATTCTTATTAGGTTATAAACAAACTCCTTTAAAAGCAACACAATATACTGAACTCTTAGAACATTTTTTAAATGAATAAATGAAGATTTCTTTTTGAGATTGTGGTATGTTTTTCTAAGCTTTGGTTAATTAAAAAAAAACAATTTTGGTGAAACTTTTCACTGCCAAAGCGTCAGTACACTGAATAATTTTATGTATTTACTTATTTTTTGCAGTCTAGAGATTTATGTCTTCCCTGGGTTCTGGAATATTGTCTTAGTATATCTTTCACACATTCCCCTCCCCCATATGACTATTCTTTCCATTTGGAACACCAATTATAAATACTTCAGACTAGTCTGTTTTTAATGTTGGTATACATAGTTTAAAGGAACAGAGCACAGGGTATTTTGTTTCAGAAGTCGGCTTCATTTGAAAAAAAAAATGTACGTATGGTGCTCACACACACTTTACATACACAACCAAACAAAAGAGTTAAGTTTCAAAACCGAGAAAGTTCTTCCTCTTGCAGAAAAGCAAGAAACAGCTTTTCTCAGATAGTGAGATCTCCACTTTAAAGAACATCAAAAGTGCAATGAACCTGTCTACTTTTGAGGTAATAACTGATAGCTGCAAAGAAAAAGAAATATTTACTGGTAATTCTCACTAATTTGACATGTAACCTATTTGCTTGTGAGAGGAACGATGTCTCTGTGTTCCTATGTCTGCAGTATTTCAAATAGTGTCAGAGAAGAGGAAGCCAGCCTGGCCCATTTCTTCATCTCCTTCATATCCTCCCTTCTGGGAGCCCACAAGCTAATCACCCTCTAAGGCACTAGTTCTCAACCTTCCTAGGGCTGTGACCATCTGATGACCTTCCTCATGTTGTGGTGAACCTGAACAGGAAATTATTTTCCTTTCTACTTCATAACTGTTATTATCCTAGTGTTATGAATTATAATGTCAGTATGTATGTACTCCAAAGTTCTTAGGTGACCTTTCTGAATGAGAGTCCTATGATTGCCTAATGGATCACTATCCTCTGGTTGACAACCACTGTCTTAATGTGTATGTGATATTATATTAGGCCTTTATCAGCTTAGCCCTCTCAATTATATTTTGACAAAAAATATTTTTACACTAATACACACAAGAAAAAAACTGCACACTCACTTCATCACATGCTGAGTACTTCCCTTGCTAGCCTAAGCACCTTGGTTCCCATCCATAACTAACAGCAAGCATCTCACGTACACAATCCCAGCAGACCTTTATCCATATAGGAGGCTGAGAGTAGAACAACTGTGAATCCTATAAGCCAGCCAGAGTAGAACACACAAATCAGCAGAAACAGTAAAAGACCCTGTCTGACCGAATAACAGGGAGAATCCCTCCTGTGGGGTTATACTTTGGCTGTCACATATGTACACATGCACAAACACACACACACACACACACACACACACACACACACACACACACACACAAACACATTCACACATACATACACACACTAGTATTGTACAAACAAGCATAGAACTGCATGCACACAAGCCTGCACACACCCTATTGGTAAATAATTTTTAGAATCATGTGAAATTATCTAATCTGGTAAATAAATGGTCTGTATAAACTCATTAGTACTCCTGTTGTAAAACAGTTCAGGAAAATACCTTTAGGGTCTTCTCACTCATTTTCAGTGTTTCTGTTTTTCTTGTGGCGTGTGTCCGGGAAAACTATCCTTGTACCATGTGGCCTATGCATTCCCTTTTTGTAACTGACTTAAGCATACTTAGTTAATGAGGAAGAAGCAATGAATGAAACATGTGACATATGAAAATGTGTCCTGGGGGCTGGAAAGATGGCTCAGTGGTAAAGGGCACTGACTGCTCTTCCAGAGGACATGGGTTCAATTCCCAGCACCCACATGGCAGCTCAGAACTGTCTGTAACACTAAGATCTGAACCTTTACATAGACATACATGCAGGCAAAAGCACCAATGCAAATAAAATATAAATAAATAAATTATAACAAAAGAAAGAAAAAGAAGATGTGTCTAAGTCTGATAAGTATTACATGCTTTGATGGGTCCAAGTTGTCATTCTCAATGAAACCGCTGAACCAAAAATTTTCACATGATTCATTTGAAGTGTTGAGACATATAATGTTTAGACCAATAATGCTTCTGAAGCTTTAATCGTCTCTGTGTTATGTTGACGATGCTGGGTAAGTTTTCGAATGTGTGAGTTTTTCACATAAGTAGCACATACCTCCTCAACCCTGATACCAAAAGGTAAAAGTAGACTGCTAAATTAGGTATGTCACTGAGATGTCATGAATGACAAAGACCTGGAGTCATTATTTGTTGTGGAATAAAAGTCAGTGAGGGTTTCCATCTGTCAAGCAGCATCAAATACATTTTCAAAACTCATACTTCCTAAATGTACCTGATTAAATCAACTGGTCTTCTTTGTATGCTATCTAAGCCAACATAATAGAATTACTTCACCTGTTTTTGGCATAATCCTCTGGGTAACACCCCTTCAGTGCCTCCAATGTATCCTTGAGGCTTTGTTCATGTCACTCATACTGTAATTAGATGATGGTTCTATTACTTTCTATTGCCATGCCCAAGGCAACTTCTAGAAGGAAGGGTTTGTTTGGAGTGGGGCTTATGGTTCCAATGGGATGCATACAGTTCCATCACCATCATAGTTCAGGCAGGCAGGCATGGTGCTGGAGCAGCAGCTGAGAGCTACACTGACTCACACAAGAAACAGAGAGCTCCCTGGAAATAGCACAAGTCTTCTGAAACCTCAAGGTGAACCAACAATGACACAACTCCTCTGAAAAGGCCACACCTCCTAATCCTCCCCCAGATAGTTCCACCAACTGGTGGCCAAGCATTCAAATATATGAGCCCATGGGGGCTGTTCTCACTCAAGCCTCCAGAGAGGTGCTGGGGCAGGCCATTATAGCTATCCTCCATGTATGAAAATAGTCATAGTTAAGGAGTAAGAACTTGGAAGGCATCTCCCAGAATCCTTACTTGCAGCTCCACAGCTCCCCTCTGCTCTGGGTAGTGACACATTTTGCTCATGCGTTTCAAAATCACCCTCACTGTTCTGCTGTCCCAGGAACCGAATGGGCAATTGTGAAAGGTTGTGGGGAAAGCATTAATGCAGTGCAGAAGAGAGAGGTTCCTTTTGTTCCCAAAGCTCCTCATTGTCACATCTTCTTAATCTGGCCAGAATGCAAAATCCCAGTCATACAGACAGGAAAGGACACATTTTGTCCTTTCTTTTTACAACTTCCCATTATACAGAGAATGACAGTGTCAGGTAGTAAAGACAAGAGGGAAAGAAGGCATAAAGCTGAGCAGGCCCCCTTTTAAATTTCTCAAAACTCTGGGCCTTTTACTCAAACAGAAAGGAAGCAGAAGGTACTGAATATCAATGGCTGTTGTGATAAAATTAAACTGAGAAAAGAGACATTTGGGGGCTATAAATCAAGACCCTGACATAACAGATAAGTCTTAAAATGAATAAAATCAGTGACAATGTTAATGAAAACTAACGTCTCACATTTTCCTTAAAGGTTGAAAAGAAGGCACCTTGTGATCCCCATATGACTGTTTGGCACAATTTGGTCCATTTACCACCTACATGGGATGGAGAAGGAGTTGACCCGGTTGATAATAAAAAAGGTGCGCATTCAGCCCAGGACACTGTTCTGGATCCCACAATTATTTAGGTATTTGCACTGGGCATGCAAGGGGAGACGATATGCTGACCCTGAGCCTGCTCTTGGTCACCACACTAGTGACACCATGGACCCTTTTCAAACACTGACCCAGTTCTTGAAGCGTGTCTTAGAGCAGAACACAAGTGTAGTAGATTCACTACTGATCGGGAATCTTCTCTTGTTCATGTGCCATGTGACACTCCAGAACCTACACAGGGTAGCAACAAAATTTTTGGTTCTGTAAATACAGCTGACCACACCAGCTATACAATGAACACCTCTATTAAATCTATTCCTCCTCTGGCAGAAGACATGCTGCTGCTCCTGATAACATCAGTAATGTGGTTCCTGGTATCAATTATGATGATGATAAGACACATAAGCAATATAGCATTCCGCAGACGAAGTCATTCAAGAGATTATAGGAACCAAAACATTGGACAAGGTGAGACCACAGAAATGGTTTAAAATAGATGAAGATTTTTGTAGTAGAAATCTAATTTTTTGGGCACTAGTATGTAAGATTAATAAATTTCATGCTTTATATAGAACTTTTAGGCATTTTCTAGCACCAGAAAAAAATTGATTCTTTTTTTCCCAATAATATTAAAAATATATCACATAAAAATAACAGTTTAGTCCAACGAAAGTGCCCAAGTAAAGCTGGTAGGTTCACAGTTGTCTCCTATTCTGGAACGAGGGAATTTCTTTCACTCCTAATGTGAACCTTGTGTTTTTCTGAATGGCTAAGCAGAGATATATAACTGTTAAATATTAGTTTCTATTTTTCTGTGTGCATACATTTTGACTTATGAGTATAGCATCTTCTTAGAAACAAATATTTCAGAAGAAGCAATATCTGAGAATAGAACCAACAAAATGAGGCTCCACCTTCTCACACCTTCTCAAACACAATACTAATGTCACTACATAAGATTCTACTGATGATGCCACTGCTACTGCTGATCCCGATGATGTCACCAGTGATGTTCTTGATGATGCAACTGATAGTTCTTTCTTTTCTTTTTAGTTGCTACGGAAGCTGATAATTCTCTGAAAGAATACAACAAATGACAATCTGTCAGGAAGATTTTATATAAAATAGACATGATTAACTATTTTCTGACAGAAGACATAGTATATATTGAATTCTGTATATGTTTGAAATATTTTCCCATTAAAATGCATTATGCAAATATTTTAAGCTGTTTCTTGGTATTGTACAAACTAATCACCTGACCTCTCAGTGATATGTTTAAGGGGAAGGATTTTTATTATAGATACCAGAGTTTGAACAGAGTGATCTGGAATGTCCAAAGCAGAAGCAGATGTTGGCTGAACATAGTCCATAGTCTGTAGTCCATAGTCAGCCAACTGGACCTGGCTAATGTTAGAAGCAGAAGCAGCCAGAGAGGCAGAGAGAGAGAATGAGACAGAGGAGGAGACAGAGAGAGGGAGAGGAACATGGAGATAGGAGGAGAGAGAGACACAAAGAGAGAGATTTATAAAGAGACTGAGAAGGTGTGAGAAGGGATGCTTCTGAACTAGAGGGAGTTTAGGGTAGGGGAGGAGGGGAGAGGACCTAAAATACTAGCATAGACTTTGAAATGCATAACAAGTATTTGTGACACTGAAGGAGCCTGGAGGCTAGCATGGGCCGCATTATGGTAATATGCACCACAGGCAGCCATTCATAAGGGAAATGACACCTTTGGGTAGAGATTCACAAGTTTTTGAGGAATGTGGACTTCTATCTACCTTCCCAGTAATCCTCTTAAAGTCCAGGTTGAGCCCATTTCCAGATATCTGGGCCTGGCCTTGGAGTTTGGGAATTGCAGTTTTCTTTGGACATAACAGGCATCAATGAATTTTACTGGATTTTCCAAGTCACAAATCAGCCTTGTTGAGGTTTACATATTCAAACTGCTCAAACACAAGTAAAAACACCCACAAAATGTCATATTGTCCTTAACATCCATAGGGGTCAAGTGTGGTTGCTTACTTGCATTTCCTTTTCCTTTAATTTGATGCTACAAGCTGCAAAAATATACAAAGTAGGATTTCAGCTGATGATGACAAAGCTAATACCTGGAAAAAGCCAAGGGCCTTCCAGAGGTCAAGCTGAGGTTCAAGGAGCCATGCTAATATTTGGCTTTTGATTATCAGCCTTTTCCTGCTATGAGTTTCTTGTGTGCTATTGTAGCTTTTCCATCATTTATTGGGCACCATTTCCCCTCTACTAAAGAAATATTTAGATAACCTCATGCACTGACAGCTATGCACAGCCAGAACCCCAGTTCAAGTCTCCCTGTAATTATCATCACTGGCAGCATCTGGCCAGGTCCATCCCCAGATGGAGGAAAGTACCTTATCAGAGATACCTCTGTACTCTCTAAGAACAGACTTAAGCATCCAGACTACCCCTTTGAGAAGGCCTGGCAGATGTGCCAATTAAGCTTAACTTCCTCCTTTCCCAAAACTTACCTCTAATTCCACATCTCCCTTTAACTATCACCAGAGGAATCACAGGTTGCCTAGTAACCAAGCACACTTTCCCCCACCCTGCAGAAAAAACAGGAGATAGCTTGGACAGATAGGAGCCACAGGAAAAAAGAAGACAGTTTTATTTTCTCCCATTGACCTAGCAACTTATAGATTCTTAACATTTTCTGCCAATCATGTTTAAGATTATAGTTGAGCACATTAAATCCCTCTTCTTAGATGTTACCTGAATTTAGCCCTTAGTTAATTCATTTCCCCATTAGTCACTTTCCTTTTGGGTTGCAAATGATCATTAACAATTACTGCCCCTCTATATGATTCTTATCACCCCTCCATTTGACCCAGGAAGCCTGGCTTTGCAGTGCCAAAAGATTACTGCTTGTAAGTGTATATATACTGGGACTCCCAGGGCACAGGAGGACCAAGGAGAAGATTTGGAAGAATAAATGACTGGACTAAGAGCTCTGTGTGCTGAGATTCTATTTCACAAATAATCCTTGCCATTAATATTTCTCTCTCCTGAGCCCCTGGGGTATATAATATTAAGGCTGGTCCCTCTAATACTATACAAGAAATTTTATGACATCCCATCCCCAGCACACATTAACTGCACAAAATCCCTCACTGAGGGGTGGGGCTTATGAGTTCCTCACTGTGTATGAAGGTGTCCTGGACACCCTTTTACAGATATCATCTACAACCTCTGGGGTTATAAGACATGGAACAAAGTTTGGGCCTACATATAAAGTCTGGTGAATGTCTGAAATGATGGACAGTGCCAGCTCCTGAGGGAGGATGAGGCAGTTATTGAAGTAAAACCATCCATCCTTTGTCTGCATGACCCCAATTTTCAGGAGCTTGTCAGTCTCCTCTGGTTGATAACAGGGCTGGTAGGAGAGTACCAAAAACAAAATATATTCTGTTGATCCAGAGGTGCTGGAGGCCTGTCGGTGGGCTACTGAGTTTGCCTTAGCATTGACTAAGTCCACTGGGTCCTTAGAGGACTGGTTTCCCCTGCAGTGAATTACGGCTACTTCTCCAGTGAGCTAGAGGGCCTCCGATAGCTTGGCGATAAGGGGACCATTAACTATGGGAGTGCCCTTGGTAGTGAGGAAGTCCCTTTCCCTCCAAAGGACAAATGGGAATGTGTAGCTAGAGTTTTCCTGCCTTGCCCACAGTCAGGACAAATCTTTGTCACCCTCTAGTCCCACAGCCACTCAGACCCAACCAAGTAAACACAGAGACTTATATTGCATACAAACTGTATGGGCATGGCAGGCTTCTTGCTAACTGTTCTTATAGCTTAAATTAATCCATTTCCATAAATCTATACCTTGCCATGTGCCTGGTGGCTTACCGGTGTCTTCACATGCTGCTGGTCATGGCGGAGGCTGGCAGTGTCTCCCTGCCTCAGCCTCCCGCTTCCCAGAATTCTCCTCTCTCCTTGTTCCACCTACTTCCTGCCTGGCCACTGGCCATCAGTGTTTTACTTATTGACCAATCAGAGCAATTTGAGATACAGTCTGTGGGAGCCCCTTCTCAGGTTCCTCGTGGCTTTACCCAGCAGGGCCAAATAGAGGATGATCAGGACCACGGGCCTGAGTGCAGGTGTCTGAGATGGTCTGCACTTGGCTGTGCTGGGGTAGAGGGTCTTTTGCTCCACCCCTTGGCGTCTCTATAAAAACACTGGGCCAGAGACATTCGGGGCCTGTTGGAATAGGTTCCAGGCCCTCTCGAGGCTATCCTTTATTTTCTATCAGTTTATCTCCGCAAGATTCTCTGCTATAAATCCTTCTATCTAATATTTCCTGCTGATTGCACTCAAGAAAACTCTGGGAAGATGTGGGGGTGGTGGGTAAATGCCCCACAAAAGTCCATCCCACAGCAGGTATGGGATATTAAAAAGGCATATTTAGAGTCAGCATATATGTTAGCTCATTGACCCTTGGCTTCTTGGAGTGCTCTATTGAAAGTCCTTAATTTGGCTTTTTGTGAAGATGTCCCCTTTGGCAGGTGGGTCACTTCAAATGTTTTAGTGGAAGTGATCACTGCATATGCTGACTGGTGGTTTCTTGATCTGTCTATAAGAGAGCTTCTCTCAACAAAGATGATAAGTTGGGTGTTTGCAAGGGGTTGATGTAAGAGATCAGGCCAGGATAAACATAAGACCTCTACAGCCTCTGAGCAGGAGTGAGAGGAATTACCAGAGGAAGAAGTGACAGAGAGGAGGCTTGCAGCGTTTAGGGCAAGGATGAAGGTCAAGATAATTAGGGGGCTTTCTAGAAACAGTAAGTGAAAGACTTGGACCTGTGATTGCCCAAAGAGGATGAGAGAGGTGTGCCTCATAATGTCTGAGAGGCAGTGGGTGGAGTATACCAGGATTGACTGGTACAGGGTACAGGGTGTGGAAAATGACAAATTTCAGAAAATGTGTCAAAACCTGGTCAATTTCAAGTTTTACAGAAAACGGTAATGTAGCCAGAAATTTTCCTGTGTTCTGCCCAGTCTTGCAGCCACTAGGTCCTAAGTAAACACGCAGAGGCTTATATTAATTACAAACCAAATGGCCTATGGCTCAGGCTTCTTGCTAGCTAACTCTTACAACTTAACTCAACCCATTCAAATTAAGCTGTTTGCCATGTGTCTTTGTGGCATTACCTGTGTTCCATTACATCTTGCTCCCCTGGCAGTGCTCATCATCCCTCTGACTCCAACTTTCTTCTTTTTGTTTCTTTGCTTGGATTCCCTACCTGGGTCTATTCTTCTTTGCCATAGGGCATAGTGGATTCTTTATTAACCAATGGCAGCAACATGTATTCACGGCATACAGAAAGACCGCCCCACAGCCCTTTCCCTTTTCTGTCTAATCAAAAGGAAACTTTTTTTCATTTTATCTTAGTAAAATTACATATAAGAAAACAGTTATCAAGCAAGAATTACAGTTACAATATCTAGTCTATTTGGCAAAATTAAAGAAAATATTCTATCATTTATCCTATATTTGTGAGTTTAAAGTTTCATATCTAATTTACCTTTTATCCTAAACAAGGAAAACTGTTATTATAACTATCTAGTCTTTAAAAACTCCCTCAAAGACCTCAGAAGAATATAATATTATCTTGAGTAAATGGGAAGTGCATTGTAAGCAACTTCCAAAATTCTAGAAATAACAGAGACATCTGGCTGTCTGGACAGTCACCCAAAGTTCCTCTGTATCATTGGGGAATGTATCTTCAGCCCACAGGCCTAAGAAACTCTGGCATACTTTTCAGTGAAGCAGGAAATTTCAAGGACTTGTCTGCCTAATTGCAAAGTTCATCATTCACTTTCCTGTGTTCTGCAGAATGTCTCACAGTTTCTTCTGCAAAGCATGATCCTGGAGGATCATCCCTCCTTGTTTTGGCAAAGTTCAGTGGTCACTTTCCTATGGGTCCTGCATGTGCAATTTATACAACATACTCTCAAGCACTTCAGGCAAGAGCAGTTTCTTGCCCCAGTCTTTTCCATATTATAAGCAAATTCCATAATGAGTTTCATAAAAATGCCCATCATCCTCTTTGAAGTAATTGATGCTGCCAAGAACAGACATGTCTCACTGTCCTCAAAAGTCTAAGTTCTTAAAATATTTTAAATGCCATGTTTTGTAAGTTTTGAAGTGTTTGAAGATTGCCTATGTGATTGAAATATGTTTTCATACCTATCAAACCTAACATGAATATAAGTTTGATTATTATAAATGACTATTAATTTATATTTCTTAACAATACATTATATTTTTAAATGAACTCTAAAATCATAATACCTTAAACAAGAGTAGAAATATACATATAGTATAACAAAATTAACATTAAATTTACATCAATAAGCCCAAATTCATACTAATGTAAAATATCTAAGACTAGTTCTTGGTTTTTTGGATTAAAGTAGATTCTATAATCTACTCTTTTATCTTATCATTTCTTTATCATATCTTCTCTTCTCCTTTTAGAAAGAGATCTCTCAATTTAACTCCTTTGTTTAGCCTTTTTTTAAACTATGACCAATAACAGTTTGTAAGCAAGTCCCCTTAAATGAAAATAAATATTTACAATTTTTGTAATATTTGGGCATAGTTTTGAAATTTGGGCATAGTTTTCTATACTATTTCCTGCTGATTGGGGCCACTGGTAACTTTATGTGGATCATGAGTCAATTTAGAATTATAGTCAAGTCCTGAGTGGAATAGTCTATGAGTCTTCATCATCTCAGCCAGTTGCCTTGAAGCTGTTCTGGATATTGAATCATCTGAAGACCTCTCAAGGGGTCTTCCCTTATGGAACCATATTTACTTGGAAGGAATTCACAGCTCCTCATCTTCTGTGGAAACAAAAGCAGAGCTCTTTTCCAAAGCAACATATCCTTAGACCCAAATTTTTAAGTTAAGATACCTTTAAAATACACATATTGGTTTAACTTTGTAACCTCTACAATCAAATGACTCTTTGCAGTTAAAAAAAATCCCAAAGACAATGCAATATTATACAGTATGCAGACTCTGTATAATTTCCATCTTTACATGGCTTTTTTTTAAATTTTTTTTTTCGGTTTTTCGAGACAGGGTTTCTCTGTGTAGCTTTGCGCCTTTCCTGGAAGTCACTTGGTAGCCCAGGCTGGCCTCGAACTCACAGAGATCTGCCTGCCTCTGCCTCCCAAGTCCTGGGATTAAAGGCATGCGCCACCACTGCCCGGCTTAAAATTTTTTTAAAGGACTTTTTCTACCGTTTTTTTTTTCTCTCCCAAGTTTACCTATATTTTTAAACACACTGTTACCTACTTGGAGGATTTTCCCATCTGAATCTGTTTTATTTTGTACTTTTAATTCTTTCCTTACTGGAAGAATTTTTAAATCGCTAAGCTGCACATCTTTGACTGCTGGTTCTGCCCCATTCAGCTTTTCAACAAGGCACGACAATGAGTTAAGCTTACCTCCCCAATTCTGGGAAGCAGTATGTGTAGAGCTGTGTCCTTAAGTCTGCAGCTGTGCTCTCAAGCCCACAGGGAGGGGCTAGGAGAATCCTCACTCTATCATGACCTGTGGGAGAGACTGTGGAAATCCACCATGCTATGGCAGCATGGTGGACAGGTCCATTTCTGAGCTGCTGATGGCATGAGATTGTAAGACTAGGAAGCCCAGTGTGCCTTTGTTTTTGTGTGTTCAGAATCTATTTTAAGCTTTCTCAAGTCTGTGTGAATTCACGACAGATAGTAGGTGCCATTTGTAAACAGAATAATCTTTCCTGCCCACCAATACCCAAATAATCAGTCAGAGGCTTAATATTAATTACAAATCAAATGGGCTATGGCTCAGGCTTCTTGCTAGCTAACTCTTACAACTTAACTCAACCCATTCAAATTAAGCTGTTTGCCATGTGTCTTTGTGGCATTACCTGTCTTCCATTACATCTTGCTCCCCTGGCAGTGCTCATCATCCCTCTGACTCCACTTTTCTTCTCCTTGTCTTTCTGCTTGGATTCCCCATCTGGCTCCATGCTGTAGATGGAGAATTTCTCTCCAGCTCCCAACAAGTCCCGTCAGTCCCTGAGCCTGCTTATAAAATAAACACATAGACTCTTACATTATTTGAACTGCTTGGCCATTAGCTCAGGCCTATCATTGTCTAGATCTTATTCTTATATTTAGCCCTTTTCTATTAATCTATACTTTGCCACGTGGCTCGTGGCTTATTGGTACCTTACATTTTTCTTGTGTTTGTGGCAGCTCCAAGCAGTCTCTCCCTTCCCTTCCTGTTTTCTCAATTCTCCTCTCTGTTAGTCCTGCCTATACTTCCTGTCTGGCTACTGGCCAATCACTTTTTATTTATACAGAGTGATATCCACAGCACTTCCCCTTTACTTCATTTTCAAAAAGGAAGTTTTTGACATTAACATAGTAAAATTGCATATAACAAAAGAATTATCAAGCAAGAATTACAGTTACAATATTAAAGAAGATATTCTACCTATCTTATATTTGTGAGGTTAAGGTTTTATATCTAACTTATTTTTTATCATAACTAAGGAAAATTGTAACTCTCTAGCTTCAACTACATCAAAGACCTCAGAAGGATATAATATTACCTGAGAGATGGGAGGATGGAAGCAACTATCGGGAATCTTGCAGGGTAGACAGAGACAGCTGACAGCCTGGACAATCACCTCATGTTCCTTTGTTAAGTTGGGGCATCTGTCTTTAGTCCACAGGCTAGAATCTCTTGGTCATTTTTTTCAGTGTCCTGTAAAATTTCTAGGAGTTTTCTCTGTGAAGCAGGCACCTGAAGGACCATTTTGTCAAGCAAAGTTCAGTGGTCATCTTTCTATGGGTCCTTTATGTCCAGTTGATCAAGCAGTCCAGGCAAGAACAGTTTCTTGCCCAAATGGCTATTTTTGCCAAGGTGAAGATAAATTCCATATGGAGTGTTTTCAATGCCCATCCTCCTCTCTGAAGTAAATCCAGTACTGTCAGGAGCAGACATGTCTCACTGTCCAGAAAGTGTACAGTTTTAAAAATATTTTAAACGCCATATTCTGTAGGTCTTTGACATATTTGAAGATTACCTATCTATCTGAAATATATCTATGTATACCTAGAAGACTTAGCTAACATGGCTACAAGTATGATTATCATAGATGACTAACTATTAATTTGTTTGTCTAAACTATCCATTACAACCTAAATGAGTTACATAAACATAATACCTCAAACGAAAATAGAAATATATATATACAGTATAACAAAATTAACTTTAAATTTGTATCAATGAACTAAAATCTATACCAATGTAAAATATTTCAAACAAGTTGCTCTTTAAAATTAGGTTCATTAATTTACCCTTTCATCCTATCATATCTATATCATATCTCCTTTTCTTCTTTAGAAAGAGATCACATTTATAATAAACCTGATTTAAATAAAAATATTGGTTTTCTCCTGTCCCACACCAGAGGGCTCTTCTGAAATGGGACAAAAGAATCTTTTAACCTTTTATTTTAGGAATATGTTTGGGTTTAGAGAAGGAATGAGCCAATTCCATCTCCAAAGTGGTCATGGTATATTTGAGAATTTGGGGGCATAGGTTCTCTTACTACTTCCTGCTAGAGTTGTAGTAAATTGTAGCTAGAGTTTTCCTGCCTGGCCCACAGCCAGGACAAATCTCTCCCACCCACCAGTCCCACAGCCGATCAGACCCAACCAAGTAAACACAGAGACTTATATTGCTTACAAATTGTATGGCCATGGCAGGCTTCTTGCTAACTGTTCTTATATCTTAAATTAACCCATTTCTATAAATCTATACTTTGCTACATGGCTCATGGCTTACCGGTATCTTCACATGCGGCTTGTCATGGTGGCAGCTGGCAGTGTCTCTGACTCAGCCATCCACTTCCCAGAATTCTTCTCCTACTTGTCCCACCTATACTTCCTCCTGACTGACTACTGGACAATCAGTGTTTTATTTACTAACCAATCAGAGCAACACATTTGCCATACAGAACATCCCACAGCAGAAAATTTTAGGATTATGGGTAGTCCATGAGGGTGTATCATCTGAGCCAGTTGCCTTGAAATGGTTCTGGATGTTGGATCATCTGGGCCATGGCGTCATCAGAGACTTTTCAGGTGGTCTTGGCTGGTCAAACCTGTTATATCTTAATCTGAAACAAATTCATAGCCTCTGGCTTTCTGTGGAAACAAAAGCAGATCCTCCTTTCCAATGCAACATATTCTTACATCCAAATTTTGAAGTCAAGGTACCTTTAAAGTATACATTTTTGCATAACTCAACAGCTTTTACAATCAAATGTTTTTCTTTAGTTACCAATATCAACGACAACATAATCCAGATTCTCTGTGTGATAGTCAGCTTTATGTGGCTTATTACCTTTACTATTTCATTAAAAACTTTATATTTTAAACTATTTGTTTATGTAACTCTGTATAATCCTTTTTCTCACTCTTTCAAGCCTACCTACATCAGTCTTATGGTGAACCTATTGCTTGAAACTGCAGCATTCTAAGACAGAAATGGCATTATTGCTGCTTGCTCTGCCCAATTCAGCTTCCCAATATGGGGGTGGTACATTTTCCACCAGCTCTGGGAGCCATCAACTCTCAGAAATAGTGGGTCTATGCTTTTATCAAAGCAGTGTGTAGCCTAGAAACCTCTTTTTGTTTTGTACTAGCAAAGGCTAAATCTACCACGCAGCTTAATGTGCCACTGAAGAGGCCTCATTCCCACCAAACTGCAGGTGGAGAGCACACACCAGGAACCCGACATAGTAGATAGTAGCTCAAACACTCAGGTTGCCTCTAACTTGAAAGAGACAAGTAGGAACAGTTTTTAGCTCTGTTTTAGAATCTTTTTACTCAGGTTTTAGGTGGAAACTCTTGCCAACATGTTGGGCACCATTTGTAGCTTGAGAATTTCTCTCCAGCTCCCACCAAATCCAGCCAGTTCCAGAGCCCACTTATAAAATATACACACAGACTCTTACATTATTTAAACTGCTTGGCCATTAGGTCAGGCCTATCATTGTCTAGCTCTTACTCGTATATTTAGCCATTTCTATTAATCTATCCTTTGCCACATGGCTCATGGCTTATTAGTACCATATATTTTTCTTGTCCTGGAGGGGGATCCAGGCAGTCTCTCCCTTCCCTTCTTGTTTCTTCAATTCTGCTCTCTGTTAGTCCTGCCTATACTTCCTGTCTAGCTACTGGCCAATCAGTGTTTATTTATACAGAGCGATATCCACAGCACTATGCTGCCTTGCCATAAGACATAGCAGCTTCTTTGTTAACCAATGGTAGCAACACATATTCACAGCATACAGAAAGACAACTCCACAACACGAGAATGAGCTTATTTTGACCTTGCTACAAGATGGCTTTTAATCTTAAGATGAAGTCAGGTTGGCCCATCACTTAACCACAGATGAAGAGTCTATTACCCCCTTTTTGTATCCTTCTCGAGTTGAAAGACAAATCCTCATGGCTAATGCTTCCAGGTTCTTCTGCTTGCTGGGGCTGAAATATTGCCTTTTCCTTGAATTCAATTTGCATAAGCTTTCTCTTGTTTAGGTCTAGGAAAGCCCTCAGTCCTTTTCCTTTCACAGGTTTCAGGATTAGCTGAATAACATCTTGCGCTGAGGTCACCACTCCCTTTCTTCCATTTAACACTGTGCTTTACTTTTAACTTTTAATCTCCATGAGCACAAGAATTGGCCCCAACATTACATTTTTCTGGTACTTCTTTTCTCCTCAAATGGTACATTTTGTATTTCTCCTTATCCTGTTTGCTACTTTTTAATTGTGGATCTACATTAGAATGATAACTAATAACCATATGATCTGGAAAGTTCCCTCTCTATCTCTCTCTGTTTCTCTCTCTGTGTCTCTCTCTGTGTCTCTTTCTGTCTTTCTCTGTCTCTCTCTCTCTGTGTCTCCTCTCTCTGTCTCTCTCTCTCTCCCTCCAAACTCCACTCCCTCATGGAGTCTCTAACAATTAAAGGTGCCCAGAAAGCCCAGTTCTGCTTTCTTAATGACTACTGCAACTTCCTCCCTTATTTCTGCCAGCTGCCAAAGTCCCTGACACACTTGGGCACAAATTCCATTTGTGGCAGACATGTCATCACCCCTTGCCTACAACCTATAAAGTTTCCCTGCTTTTGTATGTAGGTGTGCTTCCTCTGGCCTCAATCTCTGGAACTGGAGAACTTGCCCAGATGTTGCTTTGCTCAAGTAAACATGTTATACTTTTTCAATTTGGCTTGATCTGACTTTCTATGTTGGCAGAGAATCCTATTATGGGGAGGGGGCAGAAAATCTATTACTTAGGACAAGGACAAAAAGCAACCACATTCTTTAGCAAAGTATCCCAAGAACGGTCTCTAGCATAGCCTATAATATTTTCCTCCTAAACTTTGGAGTTTGGGCACCACAGTCAAAATTGCCCTTAGCACTTCTGTCTTCCATGCTCTTACTAGAATGGCCCATTAAGCCCCATTTAAAGAACTGAGCTGTTTTTGTACTCTGAAATCCCAAAGTCTTTCATATTCTTCCAACAAGTAACACTGAAGGTTTTTGCACCCATAGATCTCTAGGGTAACCAGGAACGTTAAGCCCACAGGATTGTCCTCTCAAAAGACAGGATTGATTCCAGTTCTTCCATCCAGAAATCTGGGAATTGGAGGCAATTAACAGCCTAGTGGTCTGCATTATCTATTGGTCCAATCCATATCAAGCTTCTACAACCAGGACCTGAGATACCTAATAGCTCAAATGACTTCAACATTATCTTTATTACCAAGAACAGGCCAGATCCTTCCCTAGACCTTAAGCTAATACAGGTAGCCTATCTCTGGAACTCATCTTCTTGGATGAAATGACATTTACTCTAAGTTGAGTTTCAATGTAATTATGCCTCATTGTACACCAGGGATAGTATTACATTGGGAAAATATTTTGTCCCCAAATTGTGCTGTTTAAATATGCAGGCAATAAACCACCTGGCATTAGACTCCAAAGTTTGATCAAAACTGATTAAGTCAACCTGAGCCAAGTTTTCATTCTCATCTCTCTGCAGTTCTTTTCTCTGTCTGCCATGATGCTTGCAGGGTCCCCTTACAGCATGGTCAGACTTTACATAGCAATACCCTCTCCTGGTACCAACTTCTGCCTTAGTTACTATTCTATTGCAATAAAGAGACACTATAACTAAGGCAATTCTTATAAAAGAAATCATTTAATTAGGGATTGCTTAGAGTTTTAGAGGGTTAGTTCATGTTCCTCATGGCAGAAAGCAGACAGACATGGCATTGGAACTGTAGTGGATAGCTTTACATCCAGATCCACAGGCATTGGGAGTTGGGGAGGATGAGAGAGATAGAGATATGTGTGGCAGGGTGGAGTGGAGAGACCGAGAGAGAGAGAAAGAGGAGAGAGAAAGAAAGACAGACAGAGAGACAGAGACAGAGAGAGACAGACAAACAGAGAGATAGAAATACTGGCCCTGGCATAGCATTTGAAGTCTCAAGACCTACCAGAAATAACACACTTCTTCCAATAAGGTCAATACTATGTCAACATGGCTATGCCTTCTAATCCTTCTTGAAGAGTTATACTTCCTGATGAGCAAGAATGTAAATACATGAGCCAATTGGGGCTATTCTCATTCAAACCATCACACCCTACAACTATGAGTGCAAAGGTAGTACAAATGTTGCCTTGCTTGTATGCTATTTAAGAAACAGAGGACACAGACTTGGGGAGAAGACAGGAGAGGTAGAAGCTGGATTTGGTAGGGGCTGGGAGTGGTTATGATGAAAATGTATTAGATGGCATTCTCAAATAATTAATATATTGTATTACAACTAAAACTCAGTGGAAATATAGAGAACAAAAAATTGCCAGATTAGTACAATATATAAAAAATTAACATTATGAAGTGGAAGAGGAAGTTTATTTGGAGGAAAATTTAAAGGTGAATCATGAGAGAACATAATCACAACTTAAATATTTTTATTAATTACTTTTTCTTTCTTTTTTTTTCTTTCTGAGACAGGGTTTCTCTGTGTAGCTTTGCCCTTTTCCTGGAGCTCACTTGGTAGCCCAGGCTGGCCTCGAACTCACAGAGATCAGCCTGCCTCTACCTCACAAGTGCTGGGATTAAAGGCGAGCGCAACCACGCCCGGCTTAATTACTTTTTCATATGAAATGTTTTGCACATCCTCTTACTTTTCTTTGGCCATCTCCACCTCCCTATCCATTCATAGTCATGTTTTTCTCTTTCTTTTTAAAACTTTAAAATCCCTACATCAAAAAACCAGTAATCAAAACAAACAAAAAAACAATTAGATGAAAAGTGACTAACCCCCCCACACAATCAAATCCCACCCAAAACTGGATGTCAACATATAGAAGATTATAAATAGATCCATATCTGTCACCATACACAAAATTCAAGTCCAAGTAGATCAAAGACCTCAACATAAATCAACTCTGAACCTGATAGAAGAGAAAGTGGGAATGCATTGGCCCTGGAGACAAATGTGGTGGTACTGTGTTCCTCAAAATATTGAGCACGCTAATTAACTTATCTGTGGTCAGAGTACAGGACAGCCACAATATTAAACATAGAGGATAGGCAATGGTAGCACACGCCTTTAATCCTAACATTCCAGAGGCAGAAATCCCTCTAGATTTCTGTGAGTATAAGGCCACATTGGAAACAGCCAGGCATGGTGACACACACCTTTATTCCAGGGAGTGATGGCAGAAAACAGAAAGATATATAAGGCGCAAGGACCAGAAACTATACACATTTGGCTGGTTAAGCTTTTAGGCTTCTAGCAGCAGTTCAGCTGAGATTCATTTGGGATGAGGACTGACAGGCTTCCAGTCTGAGGAAACAGGATCAGCTGAGAAATTGGTGAAGTGAGGTAGCTGTGACTTGTTCTGCTTCTCTGGCATCCAGCATTCACCCAATAACTGGCCTCAAGTTTGTTTTTTATTAATAAGACCCTTTAAGATTCTGCTACAGACAACTTCCTAAATATAATACCAGTAGCACAGACACTGAGAGCAACAATTAATAAATAGGACTTCCTGAAACTGAGAAGCTTCTGTAAGGCAAAGGACATAGACAATAAGATAAAAGGCACCTACAGAATGGGAAAAGATCTATACCAACCCCACATCTGACAGAGGGCTGATCTCCAAAATATATAGAGAACTCAAGAAACTAGCCAGCAAAATATCAAATAATCTAATTTAAAAATGGGCTAAAGAGCTAAACAGAAATTCTCAATAGAAGTATTTCAAATGGCTGAAAGGCATTGTGGTTGTTTACACAATACCTGTACAACATCAATCCAGTCAAAATTCCAGCATATATGGAAGAGAGACTCGTGGCCTCATCCCTAGCTGAAAAGCCTAGCATCTGAAGGCTGCTGACATGGGAGGTCAGTGTTTTTCAGGAAATTGGCACCTGGTAGGTTGACTATGATCCAGTGGAACATCCCAAATCAATGCACCCAAGAAAGAATTGATTGGACAGAGTGGGATGCGAAAAGAGGACATGAACTTGAGAAGGGGTTTTGTAGGGGTAGTTCTAAGAAGGATTGGAAGGGGGGTAGAGAGTGGTTATGTTCAAGATACACTGAATAAATATACAAAATTCTTGAAGAATGAAATTTTTTAAATCTTTAAAAAAGTAGTAGCTGGAGAGAGGGCTCAACAGCCGAGAGCACATCTGGTCTAGCACAGCCCAGTCCCAACGAGTTTGCCTTTGTTCATTTCAATCAGTGCCCTTCACATAATGAACCATATCTGAGAGGAGAATGGCTTTGTGGAGTTTTGTGTGTCTTATTAAGAATCATTAAATCTGAAGGTGGTCTTTGGGACCTCAACACAAAAGCCACAGATCACTTAATCACAAGAAATAATAGGTATTTTTCTTGTCAGTTCAACCTCTCCTGGAGAACACAAAGAATGTGAGTTGAGCCAGGTAGCGGTGGTTCACGCCTTTAATCCCAACACTCTGGAGGCAGAGCCAGGCAGATCTCTGTGAGTTCAGGGCAAGCCTGGTCTCCAGAGCGAGATCCAGGACAGGCACCAGAACTACATGGAGAAGCCCTGTCTTGAACACACAACAAAAGAATGTCAGTTGATCTTTCTTATTGAATTTGAAGATTTCCCTTCCCCTAATTCCAAATCCTCACACCATCCTTCAAGTTCTCACCATACTCAGAAATGGACAGAGACAGCCCTTTGTGATGACAGACTGTCGTTGTCAACTTGACTGGACTGAAACAAGTGCCTAGAAAATTTATACAGCGCACCTCTATGTGTCTGTGAGGGCCTTTTCAGAGATAATTCTATCATGAGGACCCTGACCTAATGAATGCATCAGTCCCTTGATGGTTCCTACTATGACGGCTGTATTGGAAAATGGTCAAAAGGAGGAGGCAGGGGATAGTTGAAGGAAGTATTCACAAGTAGGGTGTCTTGGAGAGCTGTGTCCCATCCTGGTAACTTCCCATTTCTCATGTCTCTGTTTACTGACCACCATGAAGTGAGCTGATCTGCTCTTCCATGCCTTCCCACTATAGAGAACTAAAGCCCTTTAGAACCATATCCCAAGTAATTCTTCCCTCCCTTAGGTTGTTCTTGCATTTGAAGCACACAAATGCAACAGTGATGAGTACACCTTGAAGACCTTTCATTCCTTCTCTTTTATCTCAGCAGCCCCTCGAGAAACCACACAGAACATGTATGTTCATCCCACAGTCAGTTAGGCAACAAATTGTCCCCAAGACCCCCCTCCCAGTCCCTTCCCTCCTCCCTGGGCGGAGCTGGAAGCTTCTCTCATGACACTCTCATTACCTCCCTGACCCCTTGATGCCCCCTTTTCTTGTGCCATGAGTGACTTGTAGGGCTTCCCCAGGCTGGCAAGGGTCAGCTCAACCTTCTCCAGCTCCAGCTCCTGTTGGTACAAATTCTCAATGACGGCCACTTCAATTGAGGCTCCAAGTACATTGGTCATCATATGCAGCCAGTCACTGGTGGAGGATAAATAGATTAATGGAAGGGGGTGAAAGGCTCCTTCAAGAACCCAGGGTAGACTAGAAGGGCTTCCAGGCTAATTCACAACCACATGACCTAGAACAGGCCCTGCTCTTCCTCAGATTTCCTTTCTAACAACATTATCCCTTATATCCTCAGATCTCTTCTTTAATTTGTGACTCTTGTTCCTAAATATGACTAACCTAAAAATGATTAGATATGAGAGCCTGATGCAGATGGTTAGAGATTAGGATCTGATATAGAATGTTAGACATTTGGATCTGATTCAGACTGTTATACATGTGCATCTGATACAAAGTATTAAACATGAGCATCTGTAGATGTAACCAACAGTCTTATTAAATAAGAAACACAGAACCAATGCAAAGAAGAAAGTCAAGAGGTCAGCGCTAAGAGCTAAAAACCTTACCCTTCCTCTCGCAGTGGTCCTACCTCTCCAAAAGAGACCTACTTCCTATGTCTGTCTTTTTTTTTTTTATAGAGTTTCTGTTCTGCCTTCTCATTGGTTGTAAACCCAACCACATGACCTCCTAGTCACTGCCTGTCTGTACAGACCTCCAGGTCTTCTATGGTTGGTATTGAGATGAAAGGCGTGTGTCTCCAATGCTGGCTGTATCCTTGAACACACAGAGATCTACCTAGCTCTGCCTACCAAGTGCTGGGATTAAAGGTGTGTGCCACTACTGCCCAGCTTTTGCTATGGCTCTAATAGCTCTGACTCTTGGGCAACTTTATTTATTAACATACCAATAAAATCACAATTTAGTACAAATAAAATATCAACATAAGCATCTGATGCAGATTATTAAACATGAGCATCTGACACTGATTATTAAACATGAGCATCTGATCCAGAGTATTAAATATGCGCATCTGATGCAGAGTATTAAACATGAGCATCTGGTGTAGGCTTGTTAGGTACAAGTGTCTGGTTCCGACTATTAGATATGAATGTTTGATACAGATTGTTTGACATGAGTCTATGTAGGTGTGGGGCAGGCTGGGTATTGTTCAAATGGAACTTTAGTCCTTCTGTACAAATGGGACTTGGTCTTGCTCACAGCACCTACATTGGAATGAAAATTAGCATTTTATGTAAATTCCATGTTATATGAAAAGAAATGAGAGAAGGAAAAATGGTGAAAGGAGGTAGTGATGTAGGAAGTATACAGAGGAAGAAAGAGAGAGGAGAGAAAGAAAGAAGAAAAAAGAAAGAGGGAGAGGGGGAGGAGGGAGGAGGGAGGGAGTGAAGGAAGGAAGGAAGGAAGGGAGGGAGGGAGGGAGGGAGGGAGGGAAGTGAAGAAGGGAGGGAATGAGACAGGTGGAGAAAAGGTAGGGAGAATAGAAGAGAAGAAAAGGACAGAGGGAACAGAAGGAAGGAAACAAAGGGAGGAGGGAAAGAGAGCAACAGAGGAGGGGGAGGAACAGGGTATGGGTGGCTCCTCCCTGCTGATAGATTAGGAGTCACTGTATTCAGGTGTGTGCCTTCCCACAAGCCTACTAAGCTCCATGGCACAGTCTCCCAGCAAGATACACAAATGGCTCTGCTATGCTCAGTGGATCACAAACAGAAGACATGAATGTGGGGAGCAGAGTTGTAGGGAGGAAAGCTGACCGGGTGGGAAGGAGTTAGAGAGTGATCAAAGTAACCAGAAAGCATTGCATACATGCCTGACCTGTCAAAGAACAAATTTAATTACTGAAAAAGTACAGAGGAAGGAAAGGAAGGAGAGAAGAGAGAGAACATATGCATTCATAGGGTCCAGTGCAAAAATCCACCAAAATTCTTTTGTCCATCATCACAGGTGATCGTATAAGTCAAAATTCTTCACTATTTTATGCAGCAGGTAAGTTGTGTTTTCTTTTCACTTGTAAAATTCTTCAGAACTAAGATTTCACTAAGGGAAAAACTGTTTAAAATATTTGAGTTAAAAATATTTGAACACTTTTGTATGATTTTTGTATGAAATGGTCTGACAAGGAGTGGGGGAGGGGCTGATAGATAGAGACCTCATTTCAGAATTCTCCTCACTCTGTGTCCCAAAGATGATAAATCTATGGGCTTGGAGTCCAAAGCCATCACTAACAGACCATCCCAATGCCTCCCTAAACCCCTCAATTCCTACAACCATGTCCTTGCAGAATCCTTCAGGAAAAGTTATGAGAAGAGCCCAGGGTCAAAGCCAAGTCACACTCACAGGAACCAATCCACAGCTATGATCAGCAAGATGTCCTCTGTGGGCAGGCTGATGGACGTGAGCACAATCACCATGGTGACCAGTCCTGCCTGGGGGATGCCAGCTGCTCCTACACTGGCAGTTGTGGCTGTGATGTTGTGGGAATTCAGGAGGAAAGAGAGAACAGAAGATTGGAAGATCAGGAAGGGAAGGGCACCTTAAGTTAAATTCCCAAGCCAACACAGAAAGAAAAATATTCCATGAACTCTCTTTGGATGTGAAACTAAATTTAAAAAGTTGAAGTCACAGAAGCAAAAAGAAGAAACCGTGATGCTGGGCAGATGGGCTGGGAGTTGGGGAAATGTCTCTCAAAGGGTACAAGATGTCTAGATACCAGATGACTGGTTTCCGGAAATCTAATGTATGGTGTGGAGGGTGTGGCTATTGATGCTGTGTTTGTATTTCAAAGAGAATAAACCTGAAGTCTCTTCTCACTATCAGCAAAGAGAAAGAGAAGGGAGAGAGGGAGAGAAGAAGAGAAGGACTGACAGAGAGAGGAAAAGAGAAGGAAGGGAAGAAAGAAGAGAGGAGAGAGGAAGGGAGGGGAAAATAAGGAGGAGCTGAGAAAATGAGAGGAGAGAGGAGACACAGGCAGCAGAAGAGGGTGTGGGGGAAGGAATGAAACCATAGGAGACAAATAAAATAATCAGCCTGACTGTGTTGATCATCTGCAGATTGCACAGGTAGCAATTCATCATGAAACATTTGTTCAAATACGCACAACTTCTGTCATCTATCATTCAAGAAAGCTGCAGCCGGAAAAGGAGAGTTGTTTATTAAGAAGACAAATACAGATGAGATCCGGCGCATTCAGGGTGGTATGGCAGTAGACAAATGGAGAGAAACTTAAAGCAATTCCACTAAAATCAGGAACGAGGCAAGGCTGTCCACTCTCCCCATACTTATTCAATATAGTACTTGAAGTTCTAGCCAGAGCAATAAGACAACATAAAGAGGCCAGGCGGTGGTGGCGCACACCTTTAATCCCAGCACTCGGGAGGCAGAGGCAGGCAGATCTCTGTGAGTTCGAGACCAGCCTGGTCTACAGAGCAAGATCTAGCAAAGGCAAAAAGCTGCACAGAGAAACCCTGTCTCAATAAACCAAAAAAAAAAAAAAGAAAAAGTAGGAAGATAACATAAAGAGATTAAGGGGATACAAATTGGAAAGGAAGAAGTCAAGCTTTCCCTATTTGCAGATGACATGATAGTATATTTGAGTGACCCCAAAGATTCCACCAAAGAACTGATACAGCTTATAAACACCTTCAGCAACACAGCAAAATACAAGATCAACTCAAAAAAATCAGTATCCCTCCTATATACAATGGACAAAGAAGCTGAGAAGGAAATCAGGGATACATCACCCTGTACAATAGCCACAAATGACATAAAATACCTTGGGGTAACACTAAAGAAGCAAGTGAAAGATCTATATGACAAGAACTTCAAGTCCCTGAAAAAAGAAATTGAAGATGTCAGAAAAGGGAAAGATCTCCCATGCTCATGGATAGGCAGGACCAACATAGTAAAAATGGCAATTTTACCAAAAGAAATCGACATGTGGACCAATGGAATCGAATTGAAGGCCCTGACATTAATCTGCACACCTATGAACATAATATTTTTGACAAAGAAGCCAAAAGTGTACAATGGAAAAAAACAAAGCATCTTCAACAAATGGTGCTGGAATAACTGGATATCAATGTGTAGAAGGCTGTGAATAGATCCATATCTGTCACCATGCACAAAACTTAAGTCCAAGTGAATCAAGGACCTCAACATAAATCCAGATACTCTGAACCTGATAGAAGAGAAAGTAGGAAGTAGTCTTGAATGCACTGGGCCAGCACCCTGGAACTGACTCAAAACCAGTTCTCTCACTACCATAGATTTGTTGTGGGGAAGCACACACACATGAATACATACCACTCCATTTTATTATTCCAAGTAACTCTACCAATCACAGTACCTCCCCTTTACTCCAAGTCAACATTTCAACTTCCACCCAACACTCCCCCTATCCTGCACCATAAATTTCACAATCATTGAAGTCTTCATCCCAGGGTTCCCCACAACTTCCACCTCCCTTGAACCCACCCCTTTCTACATTTAGCCTGGATACTGTTCATGCTGTACCTATATGTCTCCTACCAGGCCATGCAACCATCCAGTTGCTATGATTTTTAGATTCTAACAATGTGCACTTATCTCCAGAGAGTGATCCTCCATAGAATGGGAGCTTCCTCCTCCAGAAAGGCCCCAGTGTTCAGCAGCAGTCAATGATTGCTGGTGCAGGGATTCAGATGAAGACAGAGTTGGTGGTGAGAGACACTTCCATGATGTTGCTCACACTTCAGAGCCCCTGCCCAGTGGGAGCACACTGAGACACCAGCCTTCTTCTGAACACATGCCTTTGCTTAGCTTCCTTCCCCATCCTGTCCTTCTATCTTCACTTGGTCGTGTGTTTCTCCCTCGGTGAGTTTCTGGTGACCAGATCTACATGTCAGGCTTGGCTTCAAAGAAGCCCAACCTAAGAAACCAGCCTTGATCATTATTTCTGTCCCTAAACCCAAGGGTTACTAAACATCACCTATGGCCTAAATCTGGTGCACTAGTTACTTTTGTAAAGTTGTATTGAAACACAATTCTGGTGAGTAGTTTTAGTTGTTAACTCAACACGATCTAGTACCACTAGGAAGAGAGGCTCAGTGGGGAATTTTATAAATCAGGTGGACCTGTGGCATGACTGGGGAAGGGGGGGTCCAGATTACATTGATTGAAGGAGAAAGGACAATCATTGTGTGTAGCACCATTCCCTAGGCAAGGGATTTTGGACTGTATATGTGTAGAGATGTAACTTGATACAAATAAGCATGTGTCCATTTATTTTCTCTCTGCTCCTGGTTGTGGGTGGGTTATGATGAACTGCTTCAAGTTCCTATGTTGACTTCCCTGAATGATAGACTCTAACCTGGACTGTGAGCTAAAATAAACCTAAGTTGTTTTTTGTCAAATATTTTATTGTAACAACATAAATGAAACCAGGGCAACAGCCATGCACACTTGCTGACATATTGCCTATACATGCTCTTCTCCTCCAGCATCAGAGGTGAACCATAAAATGAAGATCCGATGGCCCTGAAGGGAAAACAACTACTATTCAGAAGAAAAGGTGCTACATAACACATCAAAGCTCCTTTCCTTCCTCCACCCTCCATCCTGTCACCTCCATCCCACTCACCTCCTACATGTTCAACCACATTCCATCTACCATCTACCCCATATCCAAGCTACCTCCCCTGACCCTCCAAAGCATTTCTTTCCCCCTGAATAGCCCAGAGCTCTGGCAGGATGGGATTTTACATTCAAGAACAAGTACTAGGAAGTTATTGGCACACAAGGATCCTGTGACAGCAAGACTGAAGCAAGATCTGGGAACAGCTTGAGTTGATGTGTTTGGAAAGGGCCCCCATTGGTGGGGAAGCCCTGGCTCTTTTCTCAAGTGTGGGCTTGGAATGGGTCCTGTAGATGCACAGTGGCTTGGGGTCTCACCTGTGACAAGGCTGGAGACGATGAGGGGGAGCACCAGCATCTGCAGCATCCTCATGAGCAGCTAACCAGGAAAAGAGAAGTACTTGATCTGGTGGTAGAAGAGCTGGTGTGGGTGCAAGGCAATGCCAGGAAAGGTTCATGGAATGAACTATGAATCTCAACCCCAAGCACTGTCCATACATCTCTAAAAGAGTATAGTAAGGTGGGCAGTGACTATTCTAGGAGGTGCATTTGTGTACATGGGTATTACATGGATTTGTGTGTGCATGGATACATTTGTGCATGGGTATGTGTATGTGTGTGTGTGTGTGTGTGTGTGTGTGTGTGCTTGTGTTATATACAAATGTGGGTGTTTGTGAATGAATGGGCATGTATAAAAAGATGTATATATGGGTATGTATGTGCATGTGTGTATGTGTGTAAGTATGTGTACATTTGTGTGAGCATGGGTATATATGTGTGTGTGCATGATGAGGATTTGTGTGAATGAATGTGTGCATGTAGTTTTGTGCATATGGATATATATATGTGCATTGTGTGCATTTGTGTGTGCATAGGTGTGTGTGCACATTCATATGTACATAGAATCATATACAAAGATATGCACATGCATTTCTTGGGTTTGTCTATAAGTATGACTCTTTTGTCTGTGTTATCATTTTCTTTTTTTTTCAGATTATGCATACAGTGTTCTCCTGTGGGCCAGAAGAAGGTACCAGACCTCATTACAGATGGTTGTGAGCCACTATGTCGGAATTGAACTCAGTACCTCTGGAAGAACAACCAGTGCTCTTAACCACTGAGTCATCACTCCAGCTCTATGCTACCACTTTCAAATATGGAAGTGCATATGAAATTGGGCTTCTAAGCATGTAGATGTAAATGCATAGATGAGTGTGTGAAAGTATTCACAAAGTCCAAGACAGCTGGCTGTGGTATCCTTGGAATCCACACTGTCTAAATAATCAAGTACACATGGAAATTTTTAGGGGGAAATTATCTGTGGAAAGCAGAAAAGGGGCTATTTGGGGAGAGAAAAGGAACCAGCAGAGGGTGACTAGGTAAGAGGGGATAAAGGAAAAAGAATATGATCAAAGCACATTGTATACAGATATGAAGATGTCATGAGGAACCCATTATTTTATACAACCTCATAATTCCTTAAGTTGTGTCTGTTGAACTTGTACAGATATTTTCTCTTATCAATATTTCCTACACAATACAGTATAACAACTATTTACCTAGCAGTTACATTGCTTTGGGTGTTACAAGTAACCTAGAGAGCAAGATAGCCACAGAACTGGCAAACACTACCTCATTTTATTTAAGGGACTTGAGCACCCACAGATAACAAATGCTTGTGGATACCCAAACCAATAGACAATAAAGTTCCTTAAATAAAATGAGGTAGTGTTTGAAGAACCAATCTCTTAAGGGTATGATGGATAGCTGTATATTTTTTATGAACATTAGCACAGTTTATGTTACTGCACTTCTCAATTAAGATATGTAAGATATATTCATATGTAAGATATTTTTATCCTTCTCCGTGTGTAGTCATAAAGTGCATGTCTGTTCAGTGTACTTGCGGATGCCCATACCCACACATGTGACATCACATCGTGTTCATACAGCTATGTTTGTGCATGTATGTGCCCTCTCTACCTGAGTCCTCTGATGGGCTAAGGGATTGTGTGATGAGTGCACCTGAGAGGGTGGGTAGTTAATAGAAGTCCCGCCTCACAGAAGCAGAGCTCACCAATGATCACAGCGCTGACTGTGAGCAAGATGAAGGCATTTCTGCGCAGAAAGCGCCACACATGCTCTCTGATCATGGACTGCAGGCTCATGCGCATGCGCAGTGCTCTCTGCTGCCAACTGTCCTGAGGTCCCTGCAGAGAGCCCACACCACCCAGGTGCTGGCTGCTCTGCCTCAGGAACAGACTGTTGCCATGACTGCTCATCGCCTCTCTCTGGGGACAGAGGAGACCAGGTCTGGTGAGGGAGGATTCCAGGAAAGGAGTGGGTAAGTTGGAGGGGCAGGCACTTGCAGCTCAGAATTCAGGGGAGGGGCAATGCCCATGTGGAGACTACTGAGAGCCTGCCCTGGATGAGATACAGTTTTTAATCCCAACAACAAAAGGTTAAGGTCTTCGGACCCAAACACTAGAGAGGGTGGTTAGAGACAGGGTAGAAAAACAAACAAACAAACACACACACACAAACAAGAAACACAAAATACTGCACACCTTTCAGATTTTCTGCCTCCAGCCTCCTTCACTGAGATCATCTCAAGCAACTGGGAGCTGCTGCAGCTCTCAAACTAAAGTGCCAGGCCTTTGCTGAATACCCATTGCATAAGAGCTCTTGAAAGGGCATCTTTAGACTAGTCCCCCTATCCACAGTAGTTGGGTGTCCAGCCCTAAGACGCCCATAGTCGACTTTTCACAAGGACAAAATCAGCAGGTGCCTGGGAAACAGTGGTACGCAACTAATGTGGCTGCCCAGTGTGCGTGACCAGGACAGTAATGCTGTAAGGGAGGGGTCACTGGGAAAGAAATGATGACACTTCTAGTCCCAGCTTGAGTTTCATGACCCTCTTTTGGGGTGAGACCTCAGACTTTGTGCCCCCCCCCTTTTTTTTTACCTGTGTCCGTATTTATTTTTTCTTATTAACTTACTTATTTTTGCTAAGATATCCAAAACGGGATGATGTGTTTTCCATGAATTAAATAAAATGCTCGTGAATATAAAACCTGCCAATCTGTTTAGCAGCCAAACATTTGGAAGTTACCAAACAGCTTAGAAACCGTGGCTTTTGACCCAGCCGTTGACAGCCCTGTAATATCAGCTACTCTAGAGGATGGTGGTGGAAGGCTGTTTACAAGATCAGGACCAGCACCTGCAACTTAGTAGGACCCTGTCTTAAAATAAAAAGTTAAAAAGAGAGCTACTGGGCAAGGGGTGGGAGATGGCTCAGTGATTGAGGGTGCATATTGCTTCTGTAGAGGACCAGAGTTCCATTCCCAGCACCCACATCAGGCAGCTCAGAACTGCTATGCCCCGTGCTGGCCTCATTGGCACCTGCACTCACATGTACAAACACACACACACACACACACACACACACACACACACACACACACACACACACACCAAAACAGAAAATAAAATTCTCATTTAAAGAGGGACAGACTATATAGCTCAGTGGTAGAGTACTTGCCTACTATGTTCAAGGCTCCAAGTTCAGTTCTCAGTACTGATCCCCTCAGCTTCCCAAGTAGCTGGGATTGCAGGCATGCACCACCATGTTGAACTGTTCCAGCATTGTTTGGATGCCACTCCCCACGTGGCTGTCTTCTAAGATGGCTGCCCTCTGTATCTGTCTGAGTTCTCCACCTGCTTCCAAAAGACAAGTTGCCTGACTAGGCTTTCCATGCCCTGCATCCTGCAACTCCTTCTCAGTGCGAAGCCCCTTTCAGGATTTTGCTCCAAATGAACTGGTCCTCTGAAGCCTCAGTGTTGCTTCTCACTTTGCTCTGAACACTCACAGACACAGGACAGCACAGAAGATGAGCAGTCTCTCTCTCTTCTCTGGGACATCAAGTTCCTAGTTACTAAATGATAACTTGAAATCACCTAAAATCCCAAGAGCATTCAACAGAGTCCAAACCAGTCAG
The DNA here is from genome assembly GCF_049852395.1 of Peromyscus maniculatus bairdii. Classification (NCBI taxonomy): domain Eukaryota; kingdom Metazoa; phylum Chordata; class Mammalia; order Rodentia; family Cricetidae; genus Peromyscus; species Peromyscus maniculatus. The sequence goes on along the minus strand of NC_134873.1, from coordinate 2,042,259 downwards.
GATCCTGAACACTTGTCTCTTTCCTACAGTCCAGCAGCTGGCTCTGCAGATCCACAAATCAACCTCCTCAATAAAACCAACACTGGATATAAAGTGTTCAGTTAGTCAAGCCTAGAGCTGCACTCCAATTATCTCGGCATTTAGGAGGCTGAGACAGAAGAAGCAGGAGTTCAAGGCTAGCCTGAGTTGAGTAGAAACACCCCGTATCAGAAAGTCAATCAATCAGCTCACATCTAGCTTCAAGAGCTCTTGACAGTAGTGTGGCCCATGATAGGTTGCCCATGCTCCAGTGGTTGGTGGGCAGCACTAAATGGACTCCGTGGATAAAGAGGAGGAGGTAGCAACATGAAGTTAAAAGGAGTTAGGAGGAGTCAAGAAGAGTTGAAGAGAAAAAAGAAGAGAGTTAGACATGATCTAAATATACATGTGCTCATATATGAAACTACCAAGGAATACTTTTTAAAACTCTATGGTAAGGCTGGAGAGATGGTTCAGAGGTTAACAATGCTTGCTGTTCTTTGAAAGGACCAGGTCAGGTGGCTCAGAACCAGAGGGTCCAACTCTTTCTTCTGTCTCTGCAGTCACCTGAACTCAAGTGCACATAGCCACATGTCAATACACATAATTAAAAAGATAAAAATAATTTCTATTTTATGTGTGTGAGTGTTTGACTCCATGTATATATGTGCACTGTGTGTGCTGTGACCATGGAGTCCGGAAAGGGGCCTTGGATCCTCTGGAACAAGAGCTACAGGGAGTTGTGAGCAGCCCTGTGGGTGCTGGGAGCAGAATCTGGGTTCTCTGTGAGAGCAACAGGCACTCTTAAATGTTGAGCCATCTCTCCATCCTCAAAATAAATCTTTTTTTAAAAAATCAGTGGTAGTGTGAGTTTAGAATGTGCAAAGGCTTGGATTTAATTCTCAGCACCAAAAATCGATCAATCAATTGATAAAAAGTTGTTCAATTTGCATCTGTACTGGGCACAAACAGACTTTTCTTCTTATTCCCTAAACAATATAGCATTGCAAGTATACGCAGAGTATTGAAGTTGTGGTAGGTGGAGTTATTCTTGTATTTATTACTGCATGTGTGTGGTCAGAGGACAACTTTTTTGGCATCCATTCTCTCCTCTACCATGTAAGTCCCAGAGATTGAACACAGGACTTCAAGTTTGGTGACAAGCTCCTTTACCCACTGTGCTAGGTGTTAAACGTAATATAGAGATGAGTTAAAAATGAAAGAAGACAGGAATGTGTTTTGTGCAAATATGATGCCATTTTATGTAAAAGACTTTAGAAATACAAGGGTTTTGGAGTCTACCTAGGATGGGGGGTGTGTCTGGAACAAATTCTCTAAGACCCAGAAACAACAAGATTGTGTGGGAGTTGACATTTTAGTCTGTGAATCAAATATGGCCTGATATCTGTGTTGTTGGCATTTTTTAATCATGGTGTTAGCACACAGCTGCATTTATTCACTGTGTAGTTCTGCAGGTGCTTTCAAGCTGCGGTGGCAAAGATGAGTTGCTGGAAAGGAGTTCACAAAACAAACTATTTGCAGAAGTGGGGGTGGGGAGGACAAGGTGGTTTGATGGGTAAAGAGGATTGCTGCCAAGCTGGATGGCCTGAGTTTAGTCCTGGCCCCACACGATGAAAGGAGAGAACTAACTCCCACAGATTGTCCTCTGACTACTTTGTACACACTCACACACACACACACTCTCTCTCACACACACACACATACACACACTGAATAAATGTGATTTTTTTTAAAGGCTGACTGTAGGCTAGTAAAAGCATACATGAGTGATGGAGTAAGAGGGCATGGCTCAGGAGTAGAGCTTTCATCAAGTGTACAAGAGGCCCTGAGTCCCATCCTAGAACTAAAGGGAGAGAAGGTCCAGCAGGGAGTAATTAACCATTAAAAACAATTCAATAAATAAGCAGAAATCCAAAAGGTACAGGGTTGAACTCAAATGCAAGTCTATGTACCACACCTTCACCATGCCTGCCTAGATCACTGTAAATGTATACAGCTGTGATTTTCACTATGTTAATTCTTTCCTTTTGTCTCACTGGACATGTGATAACTGCTCACACTCACAGAGTACAGTGAAACCTTTCAGAACAAGAAGGCAAACCATGATGCCAGATCAAGTTTCTTAGCACTTTCATCCCCATTAGCCTGGAATATTGAACCCCTGTCTTCTAATCCTTTATACAATTTTTCCACACACACACAAAAAAATGGGTTTTATGTGTACACTGGAAGAAAATTGGGCATTGTTTGAAATTTTAGGCAGTCTGACAATGGAACAACTATACAAGAAGATTAATATTGATCGAATGATGCACTTTATTGCTTTTCTTATGCTATTTTAATATTTAAAAAGATAGTCAATTTAAGTGCCAGGATAAAAGTTTTAGAAAAACCTGTTAAACCTGTTAAAATGAATTATAGAGAAATTCAAATTCAGCGAGAAGAAAGTAACAGTGAAGTTGTTTCAAGATTGGATCATAAGGTTACAGAAAGAATGCCTGTTTTCACACAATCAACCTTAATTTATACAGTAACTGTACAGCAGTTACCTGATCAAGTGAATACACAAAATATTTGGACTCCAATGGAAATGTTAGATTTATGAAGGTTTAAGGAAGCAATAGTATCTTATGGCATGCATTCCCCATATGTAAAGCAAATGTTAAACTCCTGGTGAACATATAATAGGATTATACCACAGGACTGGCAGGAAATGGCACAGGCTGTTCTGGAACCTGGTCAATGGCTCCAGTGGCAAATGTGGTTCACGGAAGAGGCTAAAAACATAGAAAAACAGTGGAGGGATAAAGGAATACAAGTCTTCCAGGATCAGCTTGTTGGAGAAGGCCAATATGCTGTAGTACAAACACAATGTTTATATGATATGTAACCCTTAATTCTATGTCAAATGGTAGCCTTGAATGCATGGGACAGAGTTGAGGAATCAGGAAAGAAAACTGAGTCATTTACAAAGGTTATACAGGGCCCAAAAGAATCTTTGCACAAGCATCTAGTGAGGACCTTCTAGCTGCATCCTAACAGGCAAAGAGCACATGATGGTTATCCAGAGTAAGCATATCAAAAACAAGGCCACTTCCTATTACTCTGTAAACTTCTTTAGTCCAAGGCTCCACCATCACCGTTATGGCAATCAGATTCCATGACTTTGGGAGCCGCCTAACTATAATCAATCCATGTTAAGTACATCTGCACCTCTGAGCAGCTCTATGGGTCTGGGCGATCTCCTCTGGCCTTCGGTTACCTCCTGTGGAAGCTAGAGATGTTTACAGTGTTTACTTCTAGGGTCATTGCAGGATTTATGTCAGATGATGGAGGGCAGGTACTTTGCTCAACACTGGGCCCACACCATGCATTTCTACATTGCCTGCTGCTACTGTTTCCATGGCTATCAGTGCAGGAATGACCTTTGGCTCACTCCCAAACTCTAACCACTTTCCCTTCTCTGATGTTTTTGTGCAGAAATATGTTTCCACCTAACCTTGTGGAGAGCTGCTTCAAACAGGTTAGGAGGAAGCCCATGGTTTAATGAAGGAGGGGTGGAGGGTGGAGGGTGGAGGGAGCTTACTTCCCAAGGAGAAGGGTGGGAAGAAGGGCCTGAGTCTGGGGACCTTGGAGAGGATTCTGGGAGAATATGTGTACTGCCCATGGCTATGATGGTGATGCAAAGGGTGGCCAGGTTATGGAACTCATGGAGGCTAGGATGCTGGGGTAGAGGTTCTGAGACTTCTGATCACAGATGTGCTAAAAATCTGTCTGAGCATCAGTTTGGGGTTCATAGTAGAAAAGCAGCCACAGGCAACATGTGAAGAGGACTTATACTTTCCTATAAAACTGTATTTACAGAAGCAAGTAGTGGAATGATTTTGGCCAGCAGGAGGTGCATAGCAACCCCTTTATTGATGGCTAGACATAAAGATGCAGACTATATATCCATTTTCTATGCTTGGTTTTTAACATCCTCACTATTCGGTTACTCATTTCTTTTCTTTGGTGAAGAGGATGAACCCCAGGACTTGTTTATATTAGGCAAATGTCAGTTACTAATTTCTTTTATTATTATTATTATTATTATTATCATTATCATTATCGATATTATTTTCAGTGTGTGTGTGTATGTGTGTATGTGTGTGTGTGTATATGTGTGTGTGTGTGTGTGTGTGTGTGTGTGTGTGTGTGTGTGTGTGTGTGTGTGAATGCATGTCAGGTGTGGGTGTGGAGCTCAACTTTTGACAACTTTTGGGGCTTGGTTCTCTCCTCCCACTATGGGTCTGAAGATCTAACTCAGATCATCAGGCCTATGCTCAGGAAATTCTTTGACCTGCTGTGAGCTGTCTTGCTGGCACAATTATTCATTTCTTTAGTTATAAGTTTTATTAAGAAATTTAAAATAGAGATACAAAAAATTGTACTATTCTTTGGCATTAACAAAGATTGTACACAAAATCTTTGCTGCTCAAGTCTCTTCTATCTAGGGTAGAATTTGCAGATGACCTCTAGATCACGTCTAGGTGATGCAGGACAGCTAACACACGTAAATGATCTGCAGACAGCTGTTCTGCATTAGAACCATTTAGAGCAGTGGTTCTCAACCTTCCTAACGCTGTGGCTCTGCAATGCAGTTCCTCATGTTGTGGTGAGCCACAACTATAACAGTATTATTGTTGCTACTTCGTAACTGTAATTTTGCCACTGAGTGGTGTCACAGTTCCTAAGATGATACGAAATACGTGTTTTCTGACAGCCATGACCAACAGATTGAGAACTGCTGGTTTAGAAACTAATGACAACCAAAGATCTGCATGTGTTCACTACACAAATGGTTTTTTCCAGCATTTTCAATCCATGGTTGCTTGTATCTATGGACATGGAATTTATACATGTTGAGGAGTTGTATCTAAACTTTTTCTGGGAAGATAAAACACACAGGTCTGTCACCCAATGAGAGACCAAAGTCATGATTGCACCAATTTGGTGAGCTAATGACTTCTTGGCAGGCTTTTTAATTGGAGTGTAGGTGAGGGGTTACTTACAGGCGTGACTCAAAAGCAGTTGCATCACCAGAAAAGTCCATCCCAGCATGGGTGGCAACTGTTGAAAGCTGTATTGCTGGATGAGCTCTCTGTGCAATTTGCAAGCAGCTCACCAGGTCCAAAATCTCCTCTAGGCAGTTTGGCAGGTCAGAGTCTCCTCCATTTATCTAATGTTTTTATAAAGACAGGGAAGGGACTTCACAAATCTTGTAAGCTTCAGATTTCTCAAATGGGAAGTATGTTTACTTCCTGAATTTCATGAATTTTCCAGCTCCCTACATGAGTGAATTTTTCAATTTAGAGGAAGCTGCTGTACAGCAGGACAATATGCTATAAGTCTTTATGGAAATTTGAAATATATACATGCAGATATGTCATATAAATATGATATATAAAACACATATCAAACATGTATATATATTCATATATGATTCATTATATACGATAAATGCATATATTTCATGTATAAATGCAAAATACATAAATATATATGAAATACATATATATGGTGAAATGTCCAAATCGTTCCAATTAAACAATCAGAAAAAGGCACACACACACACACACACACACACACACACACACACACACAAATAAATCTTTAAAAACTTTCCAATTTTGGTGCATTATAGGATCATGGGCAAGCAGCTGGTTGAGCTTTCTGATTTCCCTCAGCCAAAGGCCCTGGGTGTCCAGAATAAGCACATAAGTGCCTTATGAAGAAAGGACAAGTTCTCCTTTGAATAAGTGTTTGTAATTTCCTAAACAAATCCCCAGTGTTGGCAACATTTTTATTTTGACTGGCAGTTTCCAGCAAAGTCACAGAGTGTGTAATGTAAGCACTATCTGTATGGATATTAAGAAATTGATCAGAAAATGCTGAAAAACTGCAATGACAGCATGTAGCTCTGTTATTTATGCAAAGGAGCCATTTGTAGTAAATTGTACTACTTCATAATTATAAGCAAAAGCATTGGTGCCGGTTGAGGAGCCATCAGTGAATATCAATAGGGCATACCTCAAGGGAACAAATGATGTCACATAGAAAATACAAATTCATGCTTATTGGCAAAATCAATAAGTTTATCTGGAGGGTAATGATTATCTAAGATTCCCAAATATGAGGCCAAGGCAATAGGCCAGAATTCAGTAGTTTGCATAAGCCAATCAATTTGTTCTTTGGTATAAGGTTGTATAATAACATCTGGTTCTCTACCAAAATAGCACCTTCCTTGTTCTCTCCCTAAAATTATAAGATGAGATACAGCCTCATAATATGGTCCAATGTCCCTTTTATGTGTGGCCAGGAGATGCATCCACATTAAAGGTGCAGTCTGCCAAAAAACAGCAGTTGATGAAAGAACTGTTCTACATATAATAAATTTCAAAAGTTTATCATAATCCATAAATGTGGCAGCTTGTGATCGTATGGCTTGTTCTATGATTTGAAATGCTTTTCTCCCTGCCAGAGTAAGCTCACAGGGAGACATGGCATTAGCATTTCCAGGTAATATATCATAAAGGTTTTTACATCACTCTTACTGAGATTCAAATATGGGATAAGTCAATTAATATCTCCAAGAAGTTTTTAAAAATCATTTAAGGTTTTAAATTTACCTAATCTTAACTCTAATTTCTGAGAGGAAATTTTAGATGCCATCATTTGGAATCCATGATAAGTATATAGAACCTTTAGCTGAACTTTATCAAGTGCTACCTCCAGTCCCTTACTTTGCAAGGCATTATTAAGTTCATCATAACATTTTAAAACCTTGCCACCATCTTTTCCAGCTATCAAAATATCATCCATATAGTGGATTATTTACATTTCTGGCCAATGATTTCTTTTCTTTTTTTTTTTTTTTTTTTTGCTTACAAACTGTATGGCTGTGGCAGGCTTCTTGCTAACTGTTCTTATAGCTTAAATTAACCCATTTCTATAACTCTATACCTTGCCACGTGGCTTGTGGCTTACCAGTGTCTTCACATGCGGTTTGTCATGGTGGTGGCTGGCAGTTTCTCTGACTCAGTCTTCCACTTCCCAGAATTCTTCTCCTCCTTGTCCTGCCTATACTTCCTCCTGCCTGGCCACTGGCCAATCAGTGTTTTATTTATTGACCAATCAGAGCAACAGATTTGACATACAGACCATCCCACAGCACAACTGTATTACAAGGTAACATATAGTTTTACTAAGATATGTGAGAATCTATACAAAGGACAAAATGTTGCCTCATCAGTGCAAGATAGTAGTTTTTTATTTTAAATTTTTTTTGAGAACTTCATATATGACCACTGCATCTATACCATTCCTGCCTCTCCACTCCAATATAATACTTTTTAAGAATATGAGCAAATTTTTTTTTTTTTTGGTTTTTTCGAGACAGGGTTTCTCTGTGTAGCTTTGCACCTTTCCTGGAGCTCACTTGGTAGCCCAGGCTGGCCTTGAACTCACAGAAATCTGCCTGGCTCTGCCTCCCGAGTGCTGGGATTAATGACGTGTGCCACCACGCCCGGCACAAATATTTATTTTGAACCATGGACTCACTAAATTTTATTTCATGAAACAAACTACATTTACCAGTTGTTGAACATATCAGGATACATATGACAATTGATGCCAAGAAGTTTGTTTAAAATCCACTTGGGATGTGACTAAATCCAGAGTTATTATGAGTTACATAAACTGGAAAAAGAAAGTAGGTAATAGTTTGGTAAAAATAATCTTTTCTAAATATCCTGCATTCAGAATGTGGCATAAGTAAAAATTAAGGTATTAATTAACCTTGTCATTATTTCAGGTAGCTTCCATATTAGAAGAAAACTTCCTGAAGATGTTGGATATTTCATAAAATACCTCAATTTGAATAAAATAATGTTCCCTAGCTTTAGAATTACTGTGACTTAAAATTTTTATCTGAATGGAAATGATTTATAAATTTATTTGTATTTATTAAGCGTTGGCTGGTTTGTTTGTTTGTTTGTTTGACTGGACTGATACTGGACTGAGGTTTCACCACTGCTGTGCATGTACTCTACCACCCACCTGGGTCTCAAGCACCTTTTAAGTTTTTATTCATTTTGAGACAGAGTCTCATTCAGTTGCCCAGGCTGGTTTTGAACTCACTCTATAGCAGGATGGCCTTGAACTCAGCATTCTTCTGCCCCAGTTTCCTAAGTAATTAAGCTTAGAGGCCTGCACTACCAAGCCTATATCTAAACATGGTTTTAAAAACTGCTCATTTTACATTCTTAACAAAATGCTTTAAATGTATATAAAACTAGAGACTGTTGCATAGTGAATTATAATACTTGTGTGCTTAGTCAAGCTTTTGGGTTGTTGAAGGTAAGCTTCTGAGGAGTCCTCACACTCAGCATAATCTATTGCATGTATGTATGTATGTATGTATGTATGTATGTATGTATGTATGTATGTATGTATATATGTGCAGGGATGTGCGTGTATACACAGACACGCCATGGTACGTGTGTGAGGGTCAGATGAGAACTTGCTAGAGTCAGGTCACCCCTTTCTCCACGTGGGTCCCAGGAATTTAACTCATATGATGAGCTTTGGCAGGAAGCACCTTCACCCACTAAGCCATCTGACCAAAGCCGTAACTGTGGTGTTTGTTTGTTTGTTTGTTTGCTTGCTTTTAGCAGTGGGGGAGATAGAAACAAAAGAAAAATGATGGAAATGAAATTAGTGTGCAGCATGATTGGCCAATGATTTCTTACTGATTATATTGCAAGAGCAACATAAGATTTATATAAAGTGGGATTATTAGCCATGTCCTGTGGGAGGACATGCCATTGACATCTCCTCACTGGTGCTTTAAAATTGATGGCAGGTAGGCTGAATGGCAAAGCATTTTTGATCCTCTGGGTGAAAGGGGATGGTAAAAAAAAGCAATCTTTCAAGTCTATGATAACTTTGAAATGTCCCAAAGGTATGGTGATGGGTGAAGGGAGGCCAGGTTGAAAGTCTCCCATCAATACCATCATTTTATTCACTGCCCTTAAAACTTGTAATAGCCGCTATTTACCTGATTTTTTTCCTTAATAACAAAGATAGGAGTATTCTAATGAGAATTACTAGGGGTGATATGGCCAGCTTCAAGCTACTTCTGTACCAGCTGCTGTGCAGTCAATAATTTTTCATGGGTAACAGGCCATTGATTGACCCACACAGGCTGATTTTTTCTGCATGAGTCACAGGAGTATCAATGACCCCCATGGAAAAAATGGTCTAATCCTGCTCTTTTTGACTAGGGGTGGCCTCTAGAGGTTTTAGTATTCCTGTTCCATGTTTTCCTAAGTTTTTACCTGGTAAGTACCCATTTTTCAACATTTGAGTGGTAATAACATCATTAGTACTGCACATGATTATTCCAAGTTGAGATAAGTCTCTACCCAAGAAGATGATTGGTAATCTGGCTATAACACAAGGTTGTATGATACCTTGATAACTGTCCTGATCTTTCCAATTTAAAATTTTTGAACTCCTTTCATGGTTTTGACTTTGTCCTATTCCCTTCAAAGGGGTCAAGGTAGCATCTAATGACCAAGTTATGGGCCATTCCTCCTTTCTAATAATGGTAACATCTGCACCTGTGTCAACCAGATCCGATAATTCCTTGCCAGCCAGCCATAGGGTCATGAGAGTTTTTTGTGCTACTTCTGATACTACTACTGCCCAAATGTACATATTTTCCTTTTAATTAGTATTTTTCACATTAAATGACAAAATATTTCTCACAGTAGTTTGAAAACATGATACTATGTGATACATGTTTGTGTACCTTAGATGATTTTGATAGTTCATGTTGAAGGTATAATATAACATGAACTTTGGCTTGTTCAAATTTGTGAAGTTTTATTTATTCTTCCTTCTTTCCATGTGTCATCAATTTAAATTATAGAAAATACACTTACACTTAATACTTTAGTGTAGATGTAACCAACCATCTTATTAAATAAGAAACACAGAACCAATGTAAAGAAGAAAGCCAAGAGGTCAGAGCTCAGAGCTAAAACCTTACCCTTCCTCCTGTGGTGGTCCTAATTCTCTGAAAGAGACCTACTTCCTGTGTGTCTGTCTTTATATAGTCTTTCTGTTCTGCCTTCTCATTGGTTGTAAACCTAAACACATGACTGCCTCATCACTGCCTGTATGTACAGCCCTCCAGGTCTTCTATGGTATTGAGATTACAGGCATGTGTCTCCAACACTGACTGTATCCTTGACCACACGGAGATCTGCCTAGCTCTTCTACCAAGTGCTGGGATTAAACGCGTGCACCACGAATGCCTAGCTCTGCTATGGCTTGCTATTAGCTCTGTCCCTCGGGCAACTTTATTTATTAACATACAAATAAAATCACATTTCAGTACAAATAAAATACCACCATACTTTAGAACCCTCCTTTAGCAAAAATTAGTTCTTACAGTGATTTGACTTTTTTCTGAAAACAGGTATTTTGGCACATGTGTAGAACAGGCACAGATACAATCCCAGCACTTGGGAGGCAGAAGCTGTCAGATATGTCTCAGTTCAAGGCCAGCCTGGTCTACAAAGACAGTTCTACTCTACACAGATATACATAGTGAGACTACATTCATTGGTAGAGACATCTAGACTTTCCAGATATTCTAAAGTTACAATGGGCTTAATAGGTAGAATTAGTAAATTAGCATACTGTGTCATTAACTTTTTCCAAAATTCAAATGAAATATCAGTTTTGGAGGATAGCTAGACCCTCTATGATGTCCCCATAATTTTTTATGTCCTGATTCTCAGAGAAGGAAATGCAGGCTGTAAGTCTATGTGCTCAGAGTTTTGAAGAAGACCAATATCCAATGTTGTTTTTCATTGCTGTATGGACTTTGCATTTAGAGGACAAATGAGTCTTAAGTTACATCACCTTGTCTCCATAGACATGGAAGGTCTTGTCAGTGTGTGACAAAAGAATTACCAGAATTGTTCTAGTTTTTGTATATTTTGTATTAAAATTCATAAAAATGATTGTCTTGTCAAAGTTTTGAGCATTATAGGCCACTAGTTGTTAGGAAACAAATGAATTCTTGACCATGATGCTCATATTTTGAAGAAATTTTAAAGTTATTTTTATATGAGCACAGTTTACTGAAAGTTGCTTTTTTCATACTGAACCACCTCTCCTTAATGTAAACATGTAATCTATCTAGAAATTCAGACATGCTCAATTTTGCTAAATATAGAAGTAGAATTAACATTCTACATAATTTTACTTTACAATTTCTTTATTTAGTCTTTTTCCAGATGACTTGCCTATCAGTGAGAATGAGGTACAATATCACTTTGTTGACATTGTTCTGTAGTTTTAAACTAAAACTATTTTATGAAATCTGGTGTCTCTGTGTTGAGTGAATATATAGTTAGGATTGTAGTATCTCTTTTAGGAGTATAGCATTTTCTTCCAGTCTCTTCAGACTAGGTCTGGTTTGAAATCAAAATGATGAGATATTAGAATAGCCATGCTTTCTTATTTTTACTTACATCTATATGGAAAATATTTTTCCAACTTGTCAACCTTAGTTTATGTCTCTCACTGGTAGTCAAATCTGTTTCACAGAAGCAAAAAAAACAAACAAACAAACAAAAAAAAAACATCGACCTGCTTTTCTTACCCATTCTACTTGTCTCTATCTCTTCCTTAGGCAGTTAAGACCATTAACACTTTTAGTTATTATTTAAGGTGGTCTGTATATAGTTTTGAGGGTTGTCTGCTATTTGAGAAGCATGGGTTAGAACTACCAGTTCAGCCTGCTGATTTGTGGTATGGGCTGGAAGAGCTTGCGTTTTGACCACTATGGTATCTGAGACAATTGCATATTCCACTCCATGTACTCCTTTATATAGGAAGATGCTGCCATCTGTATACCATGTATAAGTGGCCTGAAGTAATGCTCATTTCTGCATATGTATCAGATGGGGTGGTGACTCTCTTAGGGTCTCAACGTGTGAGTGTGATGGGGAGTATTCCAGGACTGGTTGGGAGAGAAGATTTGAGATGTAAAGAGGTGGACATGGTTGAAAAGTCAGTGCTGTGTTCTCAACCAGTGCCACCTGAAGGGAGAACTTGAGAGGGAGGTAATGTTAGAAGGCCCTTATATGTTAAAAGGTGTGACAGATGGTGAAGAGAAAGGACAGTAATGGGTGACTCAAAGGTTGGCTTCATAAGGAGGTGCTTTCCATCTGGAGTCTCAGGATCCAGGTTGATACATTGTGAGAGGGCCTTTGTAAAGCAGTTGAGGAATTCAGATGAGTTTTCATTTTTCCCCTGTATGACCTCTTGGACTTTTTCATGATTTATTGACTTAAGGACAGTCTTGCAGAAGCCAGCTAGGAGGCAGGTTCAAACCTATTTCTAGCTAGAATGTCCCCTGGGTTATTGTAATCCCATCCCGGCTCCTGGTCTGGGACTGCCCTAGCCCTCACTGGGTAGGTGTTATCTGTTGGCTGGAGTTTGCCTGCATGGAACCTAGCCTGATCACCAGACTCACCTAAGCTCCTCTGGGGCAAGATTGTTTGTACAAACAATCATATAGACATCATGAAAGGTAAGATCATAGGATTGGGTAATGTACTGGAATTATTTAATAAAAAAGTGGAAGAATTGACCGTATAGGACCCCAACCTATTTTATATTTGGGAGAGCTCAGATAATGAAAAGGGGACATTTACCCTGACTAGACCATCCACCCCAGCAACCACTCGCAAACGAAGAACTGGGGCTGGTCTAGATTGAGGAGGTATAGGAGGTCCCAAGGTAGAGCAGGAACAATGAACAGGAGGACTAGGGGCTGTTTGTGTATTAAAAGTGGATGCCAGGGAGGGTTGACCTGGTGGATGACCTGTTTCTGAGGATGGAGAAAGGGAAACTGAGGGGACTGGAAGAGAGTGCCACGGACTGCCCCACTGGGAGTACCACGACTGTAGGAGAATCAGGGCTTGGGTAGTCAGGAAGGCAAGGATTCGGCGACTGACAGACAGACAACACACTCAAAAGCGGTTTGAATCTGCTGCAATTTTACTTCTGTAAATCAGTAGTTTATATACAGAAAAGAAAACTATCAAGTCATACAAGGAACAAGAGCTTGGCAATAATTCAATTACATCATCTTTAAAAAAATCAAGCACACAGTTACTAATTGGTGCTAGACGTATGCCTTCACTCACAAGAACTTGATGACCCAAAGAGCAGTCTGTGTTTTTTTAAACTTAGTACAGTTCCTAGACTTGTGTAGGCTTCTTGCAGCTGTGTCCTTCATCTTTATCTCAGCCGCTTGCTAGTTTATTATGTACTTCTACTTTTCTGGTTCTCATGACCCATTTAGCCAATTTGGATGCTGCAGATCCTCCCTAAGTCTTTCTTCAGTTCTTTACCACATATCTCTTCTAATATAAAACCTTTTTACCTGCTGGAATATGGACTCTTGTACTTTTACACCTGTAAGGGGAAGGAGTTCTGCTGTAGTCCTTAAGTTTTCCATGCTGAACTTTCTCAACAGAGGGGCCCACCATCTGCCTCCTATGAGATAATGTTTTCTGCCATAAATCACTTTAGTTGGGATTCCTAAAGGATTCCTAGTGGGTGAGTGTTCATTCCCTAGAAGTGCCTGAACTATTATACTTTCTATTATCTAGCGGCTTGAGGCTTGAGGTTTTTTTTTTTTTTTTTTGATGGGCAAGACAACATCCTTTATTCTTTTATTTTGTGATATATATTTTTTACTTTACAATACCATTCAGTTCTACATATCAGCCATGGGTTCCCCTATTCTCCCCGCTCCCACACCCTCCCCTTACCCCCAGCCCACCCTCCATTCCCTCCTCCTCCAGGACAAGTCCTCCCCCGAGGACTGTGATCAACTTGGTAGACTCAGTCCAGGGAGGTCCAGTCCCTTCCTCCCAGACTAAGCCAAGTGTCCCTGCATAAGTTCCTGGTTTCAAACAGCCAACTCATGGAATGAGCACAGGACTTGGTCCCACTGCCTAGATGCCTCCCAAACTGATCAAGCCAATCAACTGTCTCACCTATTCAGAGGGCCTGATCCAGCTGGGAGCCCCTCAGCCTTTGGTTTATAGTTCATGTGTTTCCATTCATTTGGCTATTTTTTTTCAATAATTGAGTAAAACTGAAATTTATTATATGCCACAGTCATCCTAGGGACCTCCATGCTATATATATAGCCTCTATGGTTCTATGGGTTGTTGTCTAATTGTTCATTTTATATCTAGAATCCACCAATGAGTGAGTACATACCATAACTGTCTTTCTGGGTTTGGGTTACCTCACTCAGGATGATTTTTTCTAGTTCCATCCATTTGCCTGCAAATTTCATGCTTTCATTGTTTTTCTCTGCTGAGTAGTACTCCATTGTGTATATGTACCACATTTTTTTCATCCATTCTTCCGTTGATGGGCATCTAGGTTGTTTCCAGGTTCTGGCTATTACAAATAGTGCTGCTATGAACATAGCTGAGCATGTATCTTTATGGTATGTATCAGCATTCTTTGGGTATATGCCCAAGAGTGGGATGGCTGGGTCTTGAGGTAGTTCGATTCCTAATTTTCTGAGAAACCGCCATACTGATTTCCATAGTGGTTGTACAAGTTTACATTCCCACCAACAGTGGAGGAGTGTTCCCTTTGCTCCACATCCTCTCCAACATTGGTTGTCATTGGTGTTTTTGATCTTAGCCATTCTAACAGGTGTAAGGTGGTATCTCAGAGTCGTTTTGATTTGCATTTCTCTGATGATTAAGGATGTTGAGCATTTCTTTAAATGTCTTTCAGCCATTTGTAGTTCTTGTTTTGTGAATTCTCTGTTTAGCTCTTTAGCCCATTTTTTAATTGGACTGTTCAGTGCTTTGATGTCTAGTTTCTTGAGTTCTTTATATATTGTGGAGATCAATCCTCTGTCAGATGTGGGGTTGGTGAAGATCTTTTCCCAATCTGTTGGGTGTCTTTTTGTCTTATTGACTGTGTCTTTTGCCCTGCAAAAGCTTCTCAGTTTTGAGAGGCCCCATTTATTAATGGTTGTGCTCAGGGTCTGTGCTGTCGGTGTTTTATTTAGGAAATGGTCTCCAGTGCCAATGCGTTCAAGAGTGCTTCCTATCTTCTTTTCTATTAAGTTTAGTGTAACTGGATTTATGTTTAGGTCTTTGATCCACTTGGACTTGAGTTTTGTGCATGGTGACAGATATGGATCTATTTGTAATCTTTTACATATTGACATCCAGTTATGCCAGCACCATTTGTTGAAGATACTTTCTTTGTTCCATTGTATAGTTTTGGCTCCTTTGTCAAAAACCAGGTGTTCATATGTGCATGGATTAATGTCAGGGTCTTCAATTCGATTCCATTGGTCCATATGTCGGTTTTTATACCAGTACCAAGCTGTTTTTATTACTATAGCTCTATAGTAGAGTTTGAGGTCCGGGATGGTGATGCCTCCAAGGGTTGCTTTATCGTATAGGATTCTTTTAGCTATCCTGGGTCTTTTGTTTTTCCATATAAAGTTGAGTATTTTTCTTTCCAAGTCTGTGAAGAATTGTGTTGGGATTTTGATGGGGATTGCATTGAATCTGTAGATTGCTTTTGGTAAGATTGCCATTTTTACTATGTTAATCCTACCTATCCATGAGCATGGGAGATCCTTCCATTTTCTGATATCTTCTTCAATTTCTTTCTTTAGAGATTTAAAGTTCTTATCAAAAAGGTCTTTCACTTGTTTAGTTAGTGTTATCCCAAGGTATTTTATATTATTTGTGGCTATTGTAAAGGGTGATGTTTCTCTGACTTCTTTCTCAGCCCTTTTATCATTTGTGTATAGGAGGGCTACTGATTTTTTTGAGTTGATCTTGTATCCTGCCACTTTACTGAAGGAGTTTATCAGCCGTAGAAGTTCCCTGGTAGAGTTTTTGGGGTCACTTATGTATACTATCATATCATCTGCAAATAGTGAAAGTTTGACTTCTTCCTTGCCAATTTGTATCCCTTTGATCTCCTTTTGTTGTCTTATTGCTCTAGCTAGAACTTCTAGTACTATATTGAATAAATATGGGGAGAGTGGACAGCCTTGTCTTGTTCCTGACTTTAGTGGTATCGCTTTGAGTTTCTCTCCATTTAATTTGATGTTTGCTGTTGGCTTGCTATAAATTGCTTTTATTATGTTTAGAAATGTTCCTTGTATTCCTATTCTTTCTAAGACCTTTATCATGAAGGGGTGTTGGATTTTGTCAAAGGCTTTTTCAGCATCTAGGGAGATGATCATGTGGTTTTTTTCTTTCAGTTCGTTTATATGGTGTATTACATTGACTGATTTCCGTATGTTGAACCATCCTTGCATCCCTGGGATGAATCCTACTTGGTCGTGATGGATGATTGTTTTGATGTATTCTTGGATTCGGTTTGCCAATATTTTGTTGAGTATTTTTGCATCAATGTTCATGAGGGAGATTGGTCTGTAGTTCTCTTTCTTTGTTGCATCTTTGTGTGGTTTGGGTATCAGGGTAATTGTAGCCTCATAAAAAGAGTTTGGTAGTGTTCCTTCTGTTTCTATTGTGTGGAACACTTTGAAGAGTATTGGTATTAGTTCTTCTTTGAAGGTCTGGTAGAATTCTGCACTGAAGCCATCTGGTCCTGGGCTTTTTTTAGTTGGGAGACTTTTGATGACTGTTTCTATTTCTTTAGGGGTTATTGGTCTGTTTAAATGGTTTATCTGGTCTTGATTTAATTTTGGTATTTGGTATTTATCCAGAAAATTGTCCATTTCTTCCTGGTTTTCCATTTTTGTGGAGTACAGGTTTTTGAAGTATGATCTGATGATTCTCTGGATTTCCTCATTGTCTGTTGTTATGTCTCCCTTTTCATTTCTGATTTTGTGAATTTGGGTGTTCTCTCTTTGCCTTTTGGTTAATTTGGCTAGTGGTTTGTCTATCTTGTTGATTTTTTCAAAGAACCAACTCTTTGTTTCATTGATTTTTTGTATTGTTCTCTTGTTTTCTATTTCGTTTATTTCAGCCCTCAATTTGATTATTTCCTGGCGTCTATTTCTCCTGGGTGAGTTTGTTTCTTTTTGTTCTAGAGCTTTCAGTTGTGCTGTTAATTCATTGGTATGGGATTGCTCCATCTTCTTTATGTGTGCATTTAGAGCTATGAATTTTCCTCTTAGCACTGCTTTCATAGTGTCCCATATGTTTGGGTATGTTGTACTTTCATTTTCATTGAATTTTAGGAACTCTTTAATTTCTGTCTTTATTTCTTCCTTGACCCATTGATGTTTCAGGTGGGTATTATTCAGTTTCCATGAGTTTGTGGGTTTTCTATAATTTTTGTTGTTATTGAGTTCTAACTTTAAGGCATGGTGGTCTGAAAAAATACAGGAGGTTATTCCAATTTTTTTGTATCTGTTGAGATTTGTTTTGTGTCCAAGCATGTGGTCAATTTTTGAGAAGGTTCCATGGGGTGCTGAGAAGAAGGTATATTCTTTTGTGTTAGGATGGAATATTCTGTAGATATCTGTTAGGTCCATTTGAGTCATAACATCTGTTAGGTCCTTTATTTCTTTGTTAAGTTTCAGTCTGGTAGATCTATCTTTTGGTGAGAGTGGTGTGTTAAAATCTCCCACTACTAATGTGTGGGGTTTGATGTGCGTTTTAAACTTTAGTAGTGTTTCTTTTATGAATGTGGGTGCTTTTGTATTTGGAGCATAAATGTTTAGAATCGAGACTTCATCTTGGTGGATTTTTCCTGTGATGAATATGTAATGTCCATCCTGGTGTCTTTTGATTGATTTTAGTTTGAAGTCTATTTTATTAGATATTAGGATAGCTACACCAGCTTGTTTCTTAGGTCCATTTGCTTGGAAAACCTTTTCCCAGCCCTT
Source organism: Peromyscus maniculatus bairdii (assembly GCF_049852395.1). Lineage (NCBI taxonomy): Eukaryota > Metazoa > Chordata > Mammalia > Rodentia > Cricetidae > Peromyscus > Peromyscus maniculatus. The sequence goes on along the minus strand of NC_134873.1, from coordinate 2,024,234 downwards.
TACTCGGAGGTAGTGTCTGTCTTTGGAGTTAAGGTGTGTTTCTTGTATGCAGCATATGGATGGGTCCTGTTTTCTAATCCATTCTGTTAGCCAGTGTCTTTTTATAGGTGAGTTGAGACCATTGATATTGATGGATATTAATGACCAGTGATTGTTAATTCCTGTTATTTTTTGGTTGTGTTGTGTTGTCCTTCTGTGGTGTATGTTGGTGTAGGATTATCTATTGCTTGATTTTTCATGGATGTGTTTAGCTTCTTTGGGTTGAATTTTCCCTTCTAGTGCTTTCTGTAGGGCTGGGTTTGTGGACAGGTATTGATTAAATCTGGTTTTATCCTGGAATATTTTGTTTACTCCGCCTATGGTGATTAAGAGTTTTGCTGGGTATAATAGTCTGGGTTGGCATCCATGGTCTCTTAGTGTCTGCATGAGGTTTGTCCATGATCTTCTATCTTTCATAGTCTCTATTGAGTAGTCTGGTGTTATTCTGATGGGTTTGCCTTTATATGTTACTTGGTCCTTTTCCTTTGCAGCTCTCAATATTTTTTCTTTATTCTGTGTGTTTAGTGTTTTGATTATTATGTGGCGAGGGGACTTTTTTTTTGGATCCAGCCTATTCGGTGTTCTGTAAGCTTCTTGTATCTTCATAGGTATTTCTTTCTTTAGGTTAGGAAAGTTTTCTTCTATGATTTTGTTGAATATATTTTCTGTGCCTTTGAGTTGGTATTCTTCTCCTTCTTCTATCCCTATTATTCTTAGGTTTGGTCTTTTCATGGTGTCCCAAATTTCCTGGACGTTTTGTGTTAGGACTTTTTTGTCTTTATTGTTTTCTTTGACTGACGAATCTATTTTCTCTATCGTGTCTTCAGTGTCAGAGATTCTCTGTTCCATCTCTTGCAATCGGTTGGTTATGCTTGTTTCTGTAGTTCCTGTTCGTTTTGTCAGGATTTCTATTTCCAGCATTCCCTCAGCATGTGTTTTCTTTATTGTCTCAAATTCATTTTTCAGATCTTGGAATGTTTCTTTCATCTGTTTAATTGCTTTTTCTTGGCTTTCTTTGATTTCTTCCCATTTTTGTTCGTTTTTTCTTCCATTTCTTTAAGGGAGTTTTTTATTTCCTCTTTAATGGAGTTTTTCATTTCCTCTTTAAGGGAAGTTTTTATTTCCTCTTTAAGGGTGTTTTTTATTTCCTCTTTAAGGAAAGTTTTTATTTCCTCTTTAAGGTAGTTTTTCAATTCCTCTTTAAGGAAAGTTTTTATTTCCTCATTGAGGGAATGTTTTATTTCTTCTTTAAGGGCCTCTATCATCTTCTTAATGTCATTTTTAGGGTTGATTTCTTCTGTTTCTTCTGTCATGGTATGTTTAGGTCTTGCAGGTGTAGAATCACTAGGTTCTGATGTTGCCATATAGGTCTTTATGTTGTTGCCTGTATTTTTGCACTGGCGTCTACTCATCTCTTCCTCTGTGAGGTGCAGGTGGTGTCTGTGTCTGAGAGTGCCTCTCTTGTTCTAATTTTTAGTCTTGGTTTAGTAGTGGTTCTTGGTTAAATTGGTGCTATTGGGCTATTTCTTCAGGGGCAGCTGATTTCGATCGGTGAATTATATACTTATGATTCTGGTGATCTGGTTTGGTGTCTGGGTAGCGCCTTCTTCTGTGTTCTCAGGTCACTTTTTGTTCATTTGTCAACTCCTCAGCTGATCTTGTTTCTTCAGACTTTAAACTGTAGGCATCTGAATCCTCTCCCAGATGGGTTTCAGCTGAGCAGGGTAGTCTCACCAACACCTCCAAGTTGTTGGGTTTCACAGGATCAGCAGCTGGGCCCTGGGTTGTCCTCAGACGGAGTGTTCAGATTCGTTCTGGTTCTGACCCACGGAGATAGCTTCTTCCCCAGATGTTGGGGTTAGGGGCGTCCCTGTTCCAAGCTGCTTATCTCCGTCCCTGGGCCTGTTTACCTCTGCGGTCTGCAGCCGGGCCTGTATGTCCCTGTCAGCTGCCGCTGGGTCTGTCTGCCTCTGGGGGCCGCCACCGGGCCTGAATGTCCCTGTCGGCCGCTGCCGCCGGGCACGTCTACCTCAGCGGGCTGCCGCTGGGCCCGTCTACCTCCACGGGCCCCTGCCGCAGGCCTCGAGGCTTGAGGTTTTTAAGGAATAGTTCATTCTGCTATATCTAATTATTCCTCCACAGTTCACAACCCAAGCATTCATTAATTTTGGCTGTGTTTTATCGATTAATTAGAACATTATCAGAAAAGCAGTTATACAGAACCCATAGCCCTGAGAACTCATGATCTGTGAAGTATGTGTCCTTCGAGAAGGAGACATAACACAGGCACTCTGGCAGGGACCTCCAGGGAGCTTAGTCCCATGGGACACGTATCTCCCGTACGCTATAATTGACATAATTGTTCATGTCACACGGATGACACTGGAGTTGGTGTGGCAAGAGAAGAAGATGTGGACTTTGGCTTTGGTTTATAGAGTGGTTGCTCATTAGCTGGCTCAAAAGAAAATGTTTCATCCTGTTCTGACTTCATAGCTAGTAATAGCTGGGTGGGGGAACAGAGAGAAGGCTTAGAGAGAAGGTAAGAGAAGGCTTTGACATATAGGGTCTCTTTCCATTTCCCCGATCACTCACAATAGTTGTAAAGGTCCCATATAATATTGGGATCTAGTGTGCCATTATGTGGCCATTTAGATTGATTATCTAAAGGATAATGAGGCCAAACTGTATTGCACAAGCGAACAAGTTTAGGGCCTTTCAAATCAGGAGCCAGGTGTGAAGGCTTGAGATTTTCTAGGAGGCATCACAAGGGGGTGTGAGAAGGTATGGAGTGCAGGGCTCCCATGGATGAGAGGGGAGGGAATCATTCACTGCAGCCTGTAGTCATGGGCATCTCCTGACTCAGGGAGGACCGGCCAGGGACCAAGCCATTCAGAGGGTCATCACCCAACTCAACTGGGGTCCTGCTTAGCCCGGCTAAGCCAACAGAGAGACTCAGGTGCCTGGTAGCAGGGCTTTAGTAGAAGCCAGAGGGCGAGAGAAAACCGAGCTCTAGGGGGAAGGAATCATCCAGAGGAAAGGCTGAAATGGTAGACTTTTGTGGCTCCTTTTGTGAGAAGATGGGAGAGCACAGGAAGGGATGCTTATAACTGCCTGATTGCATCTCTTAGGATGGGGGTGTGGTCAGGTGAAGAGGGCCAGCCTTAGCCTTAAAGACACTGTCTGGGGATACCTCCACTTCCAAGAGTACTAGAGGGGTGCTGGACATTCAAAGGTCACTTCCTCAGACCCAGGAAAAGGTTTACACCAACCAAAAGGGGAACTCACCTAATTGCCGCTGTTGGATGGAATGCTGAGCGATCGGTGAGCTGGAAGTTTGGTCTGTTGCAGATGGACAGGAGATGAGGGATAGAGTCTTAGTGTGGCTCAGACCATAAGGGGAGAGCACAGGCACCAAGGGAGTCTATCCCGGGTTTCGACACCAAATGTAAGTAAACCGCAAAAACTCTGGGTTTGGTGTCCTGGGTTTTGGCACCAAATGACCGTAAACCACAGAAACTCTGGGTTTGGTGACCCAGGTTTTGGCACCAAATGTTAGTAAACCACAGAAACTCTGGGTTTGGTGTCCCAGGTTTCAGCACCAAATGTAAGTAAAGTGCAAAAACTCTGGGTTTGGTGACCAGGGTTTTGGCACCAAAATATTAGTAAATTGATGGCTGAAACTGCAAGGAGACAATTCAGCCCTGGAAGGCGAGGTATCCCAGACACCTCGAGCTACTCAGAACAAGAGTTCTGCCCTGAAGGTGGCCCGGACACCTGGAGCTGTTTTGCACAGTCTGATGGCTTGGACTGCAAAGAAACAGTCCAACCTTGGAGAGGAAGGTTTTCTGACTTCTCGGGAGAGTCAGGACTGGAACTGCTTCAGCAAGGAAGGGTACCCTGACTCTTCGGGAAAGTCAGGCTATCCTGACTCTTCGGGAAGGTCAGGATTTACCTGGTATGATGGTATGATGGGGGATGGTTTCCCCCCAGGAAACAGCAATCCTGCTCCTCTCCTGGAGAGCCACAATGTCTGGCTCAGTGTTACCAGCTCTTTCTCGCTTAGTCCAGTAAGGGACTTCCCAGCAAGGTTCTTCTGTTCAGCTCCCCCTTGCTCAGTCCACCATGGGACGTCCCAGTAAGGCTCTTCTGTTCACCAGTCAATGAAGGTCTTCACACAATACTCTTTTGAGAAAGAGGTTTATTTGGGAAGGAGGAGTCCAGGAGAGTATCTGCCTCTACCAGGATGGAGTGAACAGCTCACAACTGACCAGGCAGGGCGGTTTATTTAGGATGTCTAGGGCTCAGAGTCAACTGTGATTGGTTAGTTTATTTTCTGCCCAGGGATTGGCCAGTTTTGTGAGCAAGGGGCAGAGATGGCCCCGATTTCAAGGCTAAACTGTATTTCTTTCACTGTCCTTTCTTGGCTTTTTGACACTACCTCTAAGGCCAGGGCACATTTCTTTCATTTACTCTGATTCTAGGGGCCAAGAGTGTTATTTTGGTACTGGTCTCAGAGTCAGGACATATTTCCTGGGTTCTGGGTTTGGGGATAAAGTGTTCACGTCTCTGGCTCAGGTCCCAAACACAGGCTGTGTTTCTTTCCCTGGTCCTGTTCCCTAGGGCCAGGATTCTACTGTCCTGCTCTGTGATTGGTTGATTTCACAAATCAGTTGGACAGCGGCAGAAATGGTTCTGATTTGAGCTAAACTGTGTTTCTCTCACTGGCTTTATCTGAGCCATCCTTCCCTAATTCTGCAATCTAGGTTCTGGGTGGATTTCTCAAACCAGCCCCTTTTCCCTACAAGTAAGAATGGTAACTTTTTGAGGTTGGGGGTACTATCTATTCTCTTTCACAACTTGTAGAATATCACTCAAATCCTTTCTAGTTTTCAGAATTTTCATTGAAGTGGTTCTCTTATTTAGAGGAGCCTCCCATTGAAAGGGATTTGAATATCTCTTTTGAAAATTTGCACATAGTTTCTTGTTTATGTATATTTACTATTAACAGTTATGATTATTTTATGACATGTGTTTTTTTTTTAAATTCTGTCCAAACAAATGGATTTTTACAGAAATGTACAAAATATTCCAAGAAAACATTAAAGAATACATGACTTTTCTCGACAGCACATGGGGCATTCTTGAAACGTGAATTCTTATTATGACAAAGCAAATGCCAACAAAGACAGAAATAATGAAATTACATTCTGCATTATATATGACCACTATTTATTAAATGTATATACCATATCAAAATACTTAAATTCATAGAAGTTAAATAGCATACAATTCAAACAAAATTGAGTGAAGGAAGAAATGAAAAGGATATTGTAAAACTTCTAGAATTTATTGAAAATGAAAACCAGTATAATCAAACCTAAGAGACACAATTAAAGCAACCAATAGTGTGAAGTTTACAGAGTTATTTCCCTGATTAGATCATTTTCACAGTGGTATACACACCAAAACCTTTTTTACGATATTGGTTTCTGCAGTTACTTCTGGATATGTAATCATAAAAGAAGATTTTGAATCAGAGGGTCAGGTGTAAGAGAACATTCAATGTTTGCATTCTCTGTGCCTGGGTTGTTCCACTTAATATGATTTTTTTTCTAAAAAAAATACCCATCCAGTTGCCTGCTATAATGTTTCATTACTCTTTATAGCTTGATAGTGTTGTATAACGTTTATGTGCCACATTATCATTGGTACATTATTCTGCTCAATGATGCAAGCCCCTCGAGGCAAATGAGTAGTCAGGCCCCTCCCCTGAGGACCTCTAACCACCAGGGTCCACACACAGAACACTCTAAGTGCTCTGAAGGTTGGGTCCAGTCTCTGCTCTAAAGAATAAAGTGCCAATGCTCATAACTTGAAATACCACCAATCCCTGAGTTCACCCCAAGATCTGAACATGAATTCCCACCAGTCCCTACTATGGGACACTCTGACTTGCAGGAAACACTATGTAAGCCCTATATTCTGCTAAGTTCTCTGCTGCTTCTCATAAGAGCAGAGGCAGACACCCTTCTAGATTTTTCCCTTCAAATAAATCTCTTGTATGAGCATTGCATAGTACGATTTTCTGGTATTCCCTGCCTCCTGACTGCCAGCATTCCTTGATTTTCAGATTTATAACACTTTGCTGAAGCCTCTGGACTCAGAGCTATAATATTTTCAATGGATATTTAGGTTATTTCAATATCCTAGTTCTTGTGAAAAGGGAGTCTATGAAGACTTTGGAACCAGTATCTCTGAAGTAGGATGTTGATTCATTTGAACATATGCCAGTTGGGGTGCAGCTGGGTCATATAGTAGATTTATTTTTAGTGTTTCAAGCATTACTTTATTTTCATAAATTACTAATTATATTTACAAATGTTTTGGTACATTTACACAGCACCAAATTTGTTTTGTATTTACTTTCTTTTCTTAAGAAATGTTTTATTCATTTTACATACCAATTACAGATCTCTCTCTTCCCTCCTCCTTCCCCCTCCATTCCCTTCTACAATAAGGTAAGACCCCCCATGTAGAGTCAGCAGAGCCTGGTGCATTCAGTAGAGGCAGGTCCAAGCCCTTCTCCCTGCCTAAAGGTTGTGCAAAGTGTCCAACCATAAGGAGTGGGCTCCAAAAAGCCAGTTCATTTACCAGCGATGGATCTTGATCCTACTGCCAGGGGTCCCCTTACGCAAATCAAGCTATACAACTGTCTGAATTATGCAGAGGGCCTAGCTCAGTACCATGGAGGCTCCACAGGTGTTGGTCTAAATGTCATGAGTTCCCACTAGTTTTGTTTGGTTGTCTGTAGGCTTGTTCATCATGATCTTGATGCTCTTTGCTCATTGAATCTCTCTTCTCTCCCTCTCTCCCTCCCTCCCTCCCTCCCTCCCTCCCTCCCTCCCTCTCTCTCTCTCTCTCTCTCTCTCTCTCTCTCTCTCTCTCTCTCTCTCAGACTGAACTCCTGGAGCTCAGCCTGGTGTTTGGCTGTGGATCTCTGCATCTTCCTCCATCAATTACTGAAGAAAGGTTCTATGACGACAGTTAGGGTATTCACCAATCTGATTACTTGGGTAAGCCAGTTCAGTTCAGGTGCCCTCTCCACTATTGCTAGTAGTCTAAGCTGGGGTCAACCTGTAGATTCCTGGGAACTTGCCTAGCACCAGGTTTCTCCCTATCCACATGAAGTCTCCCTCTATCATGGTATCTCTTTCATTGCCCAGCACCAAATTTAAAAGTAAAGAAATTATATGATTTTTTGAATGCTTCATGATCTAATGATTGAATATTCAGCTTCTATCTCTTTAAAGTGCCTTGATATTTTCTTTCATTTGTACTGAATTTCTAAATACTATGGGAAATCATGGAAATCATTTAAGTTATATTAATCTTGCAATCAAAATGGCAAATATGCATATATACATGGTATAACATATTTTGATGCTTTTATTTTTATTTCTGAGATTTTAATACAATTAAAACATTTCTTCCTCTGTTCAGTTTTCTCTAAACTTTCCTTAAACCCTCCCTGCTTTCCTTCATATCTGTGACCTCTTTTTCACTAATTGTTATTGCATTTACATATGTAAATACATATATATATTCACGAGCATAACATATTCACTCTGTCTACTAATACCTGTATGTATGCTTTTGTTCTTTATCATTTGACATTGGGAAACCAATTGATGTGCTCTTCCCTGGTGAGGAAGACCTCTCCTGCACCCATTTTCTTCAGTTCTCTATACTTCATTGTGTAGGATTTATGCTTCATGGTATTTTTCCTGTCCACTTTCACAGGTCCATTGAATTTGCTCTTGTTCAGTTCAAATATGGTTTTTTTTTTTATATCATTCTAGTTTTCCAGGTGGCCACTACAGTTGTTATTAAAATCTATTCTATAAATTACATAGTACACTCATATTATGTGGTTGATTTCCTTTATGGTGATAGTGACATGAGTGAGATTATAGCTAAGATAGTAGGGCACCTGCCTGGCATATTCAAGGCATGAGCTTTTTTTCCCATCATTGCATAAACTGTGCTACACTAGATGTGGAAATGCACATAAAATGATGATCAATTTAAGAATATCATTAGTCACTTAGTGAACCTGAGGTTGTCCTGACTTACAGGAATCACTGTCTGTTGAATTAAGAAAGATACTTTTAGCCAGATATTTATTTTACCCTTGAACACTACTGTACCACTGGGCTTGCAACATTACAGCTCAGTACTGGGCCTTGGTTACTAGAATTGGCAGTAATATATATGAAACCATAGAAATACATGAAACTATTAGACTTTCAGAATAAATTTTATACTAATTTTGATTAAAAACTGAATACCTCTCAGCCAGAAATTCTGTAGGTATCCTCATTTTAATACATAAACGAAACACACAACATCCATAGTGTGGTTCACAGAAATTGTGAACCCAGATGTAGTGGAACTGGGGAAGTAGAATTGGGACAGTTCAGTTTGTTCCTGTGATGGAGCCAGAATGTGATCCCACCTTAGTCTCACAGGTTTACTGAACATTTGCATGATCTTTTATTTTTTTTAAGGCTTTATTTATTTTAATTTAGTTTATTTGTTTTTGACAAAATAATATATGTATTCAATATGAATATATAAGGGTGAAAATATGGTGTTTAGTCATGTACTAACAATGTGAGATGATTCCATTTATGAACCTATTACTTTATCCCTCAGCTCATATACTCAAATGATTGGAATTAGGGAAAACTCCACTCACACACATTTTCTAAATTTATGTACATTTCAATTCGTTTTCAGAGCAGTAGATCTGTTTATGTCATCTTCAAACATTCTTTATTTAATTATTTCCTCTGAGGTTAAACCCTTCTATGTAAATGGGACCCATTAAGACACAGAATGTTTAAAGAAAGATAAACAATTTGTTCTAAAGGGAAAGGAAACATCCTATCACCCAGAGAACTTCTTTAAGCTCACTCAGTAAGGAAACACTCATATTAGTTTCAGGAATTCTTGAACCTGAGCACATTCATTATTCTAAAAATATCTGACAGACACTTTCAGACAAGCTGAGAAGCATAGAACAGGCTGAGAAAAAGCCTAGTACCTTTCCAATGTCCTGTGTCTCCCAAACACAGCAACTCTAATTATATAAAGATCAGGCCTGTTTTTCCTCCAAGGGCATCTATGTTCATAATAATATACACCAACAAAAACATGCTCTACACACACACCAACATACATAATTTAAAATTATATTAAAATACAAATTAATGATAAGTAAAACATCAGAAACTGAGTAAATATGTAAAAATATCTCAAAATCCATTTTTAAAAATTATGTGTCTGTGTTTGTGTGAGTTTATATTTATGCATGCCATGCCCGTTTCGGGAAGAGGAGAGCATTGGATGCCACAGCACTGAAGTTACAATGGAAAATGAGTTACTGAAAGTTAATACTGAAAATGGAACTGAAGTCCTCTGCCAGAAATTTATGCAATCTGAAAAGTTAAGACCTCACTTCATGCCCTCAGTGTGTTTTTCTAACAAGCAGAAGGGAATTTGAGAAATTAGAGAGGAAAATAAAGTTTCCTTACATGAATGAGAACACAGCCTACAGAAACCACAGGGACACTTGAATAGCAGTGATATGGGGAAATATTGTACCTCTAATTGTTGTCATTGAAATTAGTGATCTTGCCAAGAAATAATAAGGTACACCAAGAATCTGTGAAATAGGAAAGGAATGGTTAGCCTAGTATGACACACCCCAGGAAACAGAACCAATGATGGATACCACAAGTAAAGACATCTCATATTGAACAAAGATGAGATGCCAGAACAAACACTTGAGAATAGATACTCTATTCACAAGATAGTGTGTGAAAGTGGTTATTCTAATGCAGAGGAAATAAGTTAAACTCATCTCTATTACTCTGCATAAGTAAAATCCAAATAGATAAAATTCCTTAATATAAAACCTTAAATTATGACTCTGCTGGAAGGAAACAGACTATCCTGTATTGTGTAGGTGTATGGAAGTATGGCTAACATGACTCTAATTTTTCAGAAATCAAGACCAACAACTAATAATTGTGCCCTTATGAAACTACTAAGCTGTCGTATACATAAGGAAATGATCAAACCCATGGAAAGTAATATGACAGAGTAGGGGAAGATCCTTGCCAGACGTACATCTGACAGAGCATTATTATCCCAAATATAAAAACTAAACTAAGTAAAAACTCAAAAAGAGAGCCAAACGTTGTGTCATAGACATTTAAACTTCATTTCATCCCTGCACTTCAAGGCAGAGTGAGGCAGATCTCTGAGTTCAAGGCTAGGCTGGTCTACAAAGTGAGTTCTTGGCCAGCTGGTACCACTGAAGAAGACCTTACCTCAAAGCAGGAAACAAATGAACATCACACTCTTTCCCCCACTTTTATCCCATTCCTTCTATCCAATATCCATATATTTATTACTTCCCACTGATCCATAGAACCACTGTGTACTAGGGACCTAGTGTCACCAAATACAGTTTGGTCCCAGGTAAGGATTCAAATCCATCTCTATTCCATGGGGCTATCCATTGTTCCACAGAACTTTTTCCTCTCAGAGAACCAGTGTCTGCCACCAGACTGGGGCAAGAGTAACTCATGATAGGAATACCATACATCAAAGATGAGAACAGATATCTCATCTAATAAACAATTCAAAACCCTAGTTGTCCAGACCACTGGGAACATACACAAACATGAAAAACTAAGACAATATGCCTCCTCTTGAAGCGAGAAACTGTATTGTAATATGCCCCAAGAAAGGCAATTTAGATGAAACATAAGCCAAGGAGTTCCTAATATTAGGTAGAGATATGATCAAGGACATTAGAGATACAAATAAATGATTTATTAAAGACAGAACAAAAGAAACAGTTGAATGAAATAATAATTACAGAATTTAACTAAACAAAACCAGTAAAGAATAGTCAAACTGAAAATAAAGTCAACATGATAGCTCACAAATCAATGAAAGTATAATTATCACTGAGTGCCATAGGGTATGATCTGCTACCTCAGAACATGTTGGTGTCTGAGGACCATGGTATGCCCAGGCCATGCTGATCTGGGTGGTTGGTGCTGCTACCTAGATCCAAGGACATGTCCTAGCATGGACCTCTGTGTAGGGTCATGTCTAAGTCCATGTCCATGTTCAGGCTGGGGTCTGTAGTGGTGTCTGTGAATCTAGTTGCCACAAAGGGCTCTGTAGATGGTAGTGCCCAGGAGCCATTGCTGTGACCGAGTCAGCCACCAATTTGAGTGGCCTGTTCTGCCACTGGAGTTGTGATGGTGCCTGGGCCCAAGCTGCTGCCAAGGATCATGTCTGGGTTCATAGTACTGTTACAGCTGGGATCTGCGGTGATGTCTATGGCCTGTGTTAGCAAGGGGGTCATTGGAAATAGTTTGTACCGAGTCAGTCCCACTTTTCACTGGCACTGGGATGGCTGGCCCTGCCCCTTGCTGAATACTGTAGCAGGTAAGCTGGCCTTATGAAAGGGAGAGCTTGCTGCTAGACTTGGGAAAGATGGCCCCACAACTCACTCTAGGCATATACCTCACCTGAGAAGCAGACTACAGCTGACTCAGTTGTCAGGTAAGCTGACACTGAAGGCATGAGAACAGGAGACTCCACCTTGCTCCCCGATCAGCCATGGTGAGGGAAAGATGTCCTCCCTCCTTCATCCATTACTACGTGTGACAGGTGAGTGTAATGGCACTGAGATCACAAGTGTACGATAGCTTGCCCTAACCCTCACCAGATGTGGAATTTGACAAAGCAGCTTCTGCTTCCCATCTGTGAAGCACAATAGAGCTGCCTCTGTTGTAGATGCAGGTGAGTCAGGCCTAAGATATGGGAACAAAAGAGCTGGCCCCTTCCCCACCCCCATCTTCCATGTGTTGGCATGGGGAAGGGAAAGATGTCCTTCCCCTTTGTCCCTTGCTACCAATGGCAGGTGAGAGAGCTGGCCCTGGGAATGCAAGAGTGAGAAAACTAGCCCTTCCCTACACCAGAAATAGCACACAGGGGAGTGGGACCTACACTCCTCTTGGGCAGCACACTAGAGATGACCATGTTATTGAGGTCACAGGTGACCCAGTCCTGAGTGCATAAGAGCATGAGTGTGGACCCAGCACCCCTTTTCATGCCCCCTACAGCAATCAGGAAACAGGGCCCTGCACCTTGCCCTGGCAAAAAAGAATAGAGCTGGCCCTGGCAAAATGAATGAGGGAGACTTCAGTGTCAGGGCCTTGAACAGGAGAACTGGCCCTGCTCCTTGCTACAGGTGCCTTTGGTGAGCTAGGCAAGACAGTGCTGGGTAGCTCTTCCAGGTAGAGATGATGAGGGAAAGCTAGAGAACTGATTAGCCCAACTACCATCCAGGCCCAGAATCAGGGCTATGAGTTAACCCAACCCGACATCCAAATCATTTATGAACTGTTGGAGCATGTGAAGAGGATGAACATAGAGATCCAAAATAGCAGGATCTCCATGACACAGGATAACAGTATATACATGAGGAGCCCCACTGAGCCTCATTATCCATGGTGTAGCAGAAACCATTGGCCTGGAGCTAGAACAATGACTCATGGCAATGAACACTTGCAAGTAAACATGAATGGACTAAAGGGTAAACTGTGCCTCAAAGGACCACACTACAACTTCCAACAGATTTTTCTTTTTTGGCTGATTTTGCTTTTGTTTTGTCTTGTTTCTTTGTTTTGTTTGTTTGGGTTTTTTGTTTTGTTTTGTTTTGTTTTTTAATTTTAAATTTGGTTATGATTTGTGAGGGAGGTTGCAAAAGCAGAGGGCAGATGTGAGGAGATGTGGAAAAATGTAGGCTCTGAATGTATGAAATGAAATCCACAAAGAATCAACAAAAGTTCAAAAGAATAGAAAATAAAAAATAGAGTATTAGATGAGGATATGATTAATTACTTCCTCACTGCCCACAAGGCTAAATAGAATGAGGAATTCTCTACCAGGGACGAGGCAGCTCCCTCTCAAAATCTTACTCTCAATTCAAAGCACGCTCGTGAAGCTTAGGAGAGGGGATCTTTTCTTTATTCTGTTATAGAAAGTCCTAAAGAGGCTAAGGTGCATGAAGCCTTAGTGTCACACACCTTCAATCTCAGCACTTGGGAGGCAGAGGCAGGTGGATGTCTGTGTGTTCAAGGCCAGCCTGGTCTACAAAACAAATTCCAGAACAGCCAGGATTGTCCCACAGAGAAAAAATGTCTCAATTGTAAACAAACAGAGAGGCAAAGGTTAAAGCTAAGTTGAAATTGTTCTCAGATATCCTACAGGTTGAAGGAAGGTAAGAAGGTTCCTGTTCTTTTCCTCAAGCATTCATAAAAGGCTAGAGAAAACAAACCATTGTGGTGTTGAACTAATAGGAGGAGGAAGCTCTCCTGTTGGACATGCTCTTAGCATAGTCAGCTTCAAACATTCACAGAAACCTGCATAACCTTGTGCACATTAATCACTAATTAAAGAAATGTCTTATATGCTTTACTACAGGCCAGACTTGGGAGGGATTTTCTCAGTCATGGATTCCCCGGTCATATGTATCTCTAACTTGTGTCAAGTTGATTTAAAAAAAAAAAAACAGTCAGGACACAGCCACCATTGTTTCCATTGCTTTTCCTGGCATATAATAAAATATTTTATGTTTTTATTGTGTTTCTACTGGAATATGTGCTGTACCTTTAGTAGTATTGTAGCAATTTATATAAGAGATTATCAAATTAGAGTTCAAAATTAATTACAGAGGGAGATCCACAGGCAGCTGGCCCACCTGGTCTTCTGGCAGGTATGGCCTAGGGTTGGACAGGGGGTGTTTGTCTGGTCTTCAGGCAGGCATGACCTGGAACCAGAAGCTGGGTCACTCAGAGACCTAGAATAGAACAAAAATGTGAAACTCTTCCTCACAACATTCTGCTATACTCATAGGTCAGTGCCTATCCCACTCATCATCGGAGTGGCTTTTTCCAGCAGCTGATGGATGCAGATGCAGATTTCCATGCCAAATCATTAGGCAGAGCTCATGGAACCCTGAAGAACAGGTAGAGAAAGGATCCCAGGAACGAGAGGGTCAAGGACACCAGGAGAACATGGCCCACAAAATCAACTAAGGAGGAGTCATAGTGGTTCACAGAAACTGAAGCAGCAATCGCAAAGCCTGCATGGATCTCTGCTAAGTCCTCTGCATATATGCTATGAGTTTTTGGCTTGGGCACTTTTGTGGAACTCCTAACAGTGTGCATGTTAGTGTGCCTGATTCTTTCAACTGTTTTGGGGCCCCCTTTCCTCCTACTCAGTTGCCTTGTCCAGCCTGAACTTTAGGGCTTCCGCCTAGTCTTATTGCATTTGTTATGAAATGTTTGGTTGATATACCTGAGTAGCCTTCTATTTTCTGAAGGGAAACAGAGGAGTAACAGATCTGGGAGAAAAGGGGGATGTGGTGAGGAAGTGGGAAGAACAGAGGTATAGGAGCATGAGAGTGGGAATGGAGGGAGGGAAAATTATGTTGGGATGAGTTGTATGAAAGAATAATAAATAAAAAGAAAAAATAAATTTGTTCCTGATATTACTTCTAAAAAAAATTTTGTCAATTTCAAAATGGATATGTTATCACATGATATTCCTTAAATTTCTTGTTCATTAATGGTGGCCTCAAAGGTAAGACAATCTTAATATTATTCAAAAAATCACTTTCATTAGAATATTTTTCCTCCTATGGATTTGAAATGGATAGCATTAAATAGTTTCCACTTAAACTTTAATTTCTAGTTAAAATCAATGATTCTGCCTGAAGGACCAAAAGGAGGCTCCATTTGCTGTTTGGTGGACCTAAGTCTGTCATCTCTACTTCTAGACACTTACTTTCTGCCCCAGCATTCCAGGAAATCCAGGGAAACCCTGTGAAAGAACAACAAATACTGTGACTGTTTTGAAATGCCACTTGGAACTGGCTGTGGATACATTTGGTCAGCCATTTTTATGATGACTATCCCTCAATCCACAGGTGGGGGAGCTTCCACTTCTATTGCAGCACATCACTTGTACAGATTTGCCATTAACTTTTCTCCTTTGTGATCCTAGTCACCCCTTTCACCTCTGGATCCCTAGGAGAAAACCAAAAGAGAGGGTCAATGCACTAATATTGTACTTCTCTGTGTGTGTGGTGAGGGGTAGTTAGGGAGGAGCATGTCAAACTGATATATCCTAGGCCAACTCCCTCATTTTTGCAAAGCTCCAGGCTCAGATATTATGTAGCTTGCTTTCTGGTTAGACCCACTAAGTCTTTTTTTTTCTTTTGATTTTTGTTGTTGTTTTGTTTGTTTGTTTGTTTTGTTTTTCAAGACAGGGTTTCTCCATGTAGTTTTGGTGCCTGTCCTGACTTTTGCTGTGTAGTCCCGGCCTGGAACTCACAGAAATCTGACTGGCTCTGCCTCCCTTGTGCTGGGATTAAAGGTGTACACCACCACTGCCTGGCACCCCTAAGATCTCTTCAAGTTAGGTAGTAAAAGGAAACAAAGAAAGTCCTGACTCTCAGATCCCCTCATCACACAGGGCATGTGTCTGCAGGTGCTTGTTGGTGTTTGTTTTATTTTGGTAGAAGAGAAGGCTGTGTGATAGAAACCTGGCCTTAGGCTAAGTCCTCTCTTCCTGCACCCCTATGATGACTGAGGATGACTCCCTACCTGGCTCTCATTTGTTTCCCTACTCCCTGTGAGGAACAGGAACCTCACTGGGTGGTCCTTTATACCAGAATTGCCCTGCTCAGGAGACCTGCTCTTCTCTCTCAGCCCAAAAATCAGTCTCTGGAAAGACAGAGGAGTAGCCAGGAATGATGGCTGCAGTTGATATCTCAAGAGAGAGCTGGGCCTGTCTTCTACTCACCTCCAACTCCAGTAATGTACCCAGACCAAAATCTGGGATGCTACCCACCACCAACTCTAGGATCTGGTCTGGCAGGAGAGACAAGGATTGACCTTTTCTACTCTGGATCCTGGGAAGCCCTAAAAGAAAGCAGACTGCTTATAATCAGCCTCCAAGACAGCTGGGTGTGCAGTAAGAATGGAAGGACTCCTGAATGTGCTGCTTAGGTCTCTGGACTCTACTGTGAGTTTTAAGGGGCATGCAGTAGTAAACAGGAAGATGTCCTGGGGGTTTGTGTTTATACAAGGCTTAAAAACAATGTAGCTTTTCTCAGCCCTCAAAAGCCTAATCCAGAGGCAAAACCCTGATAGCCAAAGAGAACAACAGGAACATGATCCCTGTGTCCCTGTAGCCCAGGGCATGATGTCCCCCAAAGGCCTGACTCCCCAGCACAGGGTGACAGTCCTCCAGTCCTGCCCTCCCCATCTTTGTGGACAACTGCTGCTCCCCAGTCTTAGTGAGAGGGCCTGGGAATGTCCCTCTGGACCACACACTGAACTCAGTGCCCATTGGTCCTCTTGACCCCGCCAAGCCCATCACACCCAGGTCACCTTTTCCACCCTAAGGCAAGTAGAAGATGGAAAAGGACCACAGTGTCAGTTCTTCCAGAAACAGAAACAGGGCTTGTGGGAAAATCTGGGATGGAACCAGGGTGTTGGGTCTGGGTTGTAAACTTGAATTCCTATATGGCCTTTTGCCTCCTTCCGGGGCTCCACTCTCCATTTTTCATTGTGGCCCTTGAGATTAAATAGAGGACAAAAATTGTTAGTTATTTTGTGGTGCTCTTACCGTTTTAGGCATAGCTAGGAATATATGAGCAGGAGAGAAGGAATCCAGAAAAGACGGTTTAGCATTGAGAAAGAAGAAAGCAACTCTTTCCATTTGTCTGCTTCCTGACAGAAATTAGATAACTCCCTTAAAATATCAGGATCTAAGGAGCTGCTCGGCAGCCACTTTTTCTTGTTTTTTAAAGTATATTTGGGCCATTTCTTAGTACAGAGACGGATCAGCTTAGGAATCTTTGTGTAAGGCATTAACCTGAGAGGTTTTAAAGCTTCAAGAAGACAGCCTAATGGAGAGGAAGGACTTATAGGGTTGAAAGCCTTGTTTCCCATGTCTGCAGCAGAGAGCCAGGAAAATAAAAAAAAATAAAATAAAAAAACAAACGTGATCCAGAGCCAAGGCCCCAGGTGTCCCCAAAGCCAAGGACGGATACCAGGCACAGGCCGCTAATTGGCTGGTCAGCCAGAGAAGTGGGGTACCACCACGTGAGGCAAGGATTCCCCAGGAATCTGGACAGCATCTACCGCTTCATCAAGCCGGAAGAACATGTCTCCTTCATGCGGTCCCCAGGACGCACCCAGTGGCGGTGGTCCCACTGTGAGGAATATCTCAGGCTGCAGACATGGGAGATGGCTAGAAATTTAGGCCTGTGATAGGGGCCCACTGTAGCCAATAAAGACCATGGCCAGGGGTTCACCCAGTTTCAAGAATACTTAGTGAGCTGCTGGATGCTCAACAGTCATTCTTACAGATTCAGGAAACCATTTACGCTGGCCAAAAAGAGGGGGGCTCTCCAATCAGAGAAGCAGTGTTGGATGTAGTTTAGTGCGGCCAGGCAAAATAGAGAGTGGTCTGTCATGAACAGAGCAGAGTCCCTGGTTTGTGTGAAGCAGTCCCGGGTTTCAGCACCAGATGTTAGTTATTTTGCAGCGCTCCTACCCTGCGAGGAAATGTCACTAAACACGACAGAATCCACTAACAAGACTTTTATTAAGATAAAAGGGACAGACAAGTGCTCAGGCTTGTGGAAGAGACACCTGTGTGGAGAAAAGAAGAGGAGGAGGAGGAGGAGGAGGAGGAGGAGGAGGAGGAGCTGGGAATATGGCGTAGGCTCATAAAGGCTGGGTGGCTCATGTGCGTACTCAGGTCAATGTAACTACTCCATGCATGGGCATGGTGTGCTCTTATGCAACCATGAAAAGTCACAGGATCCTGGTCACGGGAGACGCCTTGACCCGGAAATGGCTATTTTGACCTGGAACTGGCTAGGCAGAAGTGTCTAGGTCTGCCAGGTTTGTGTAAACATGCCCAACCATGGGGGATTGTTGTGGTGAATCCATCAAAAATGTCCAAGATAATACAGATCGCCAAACTAAATACTCACTAAGAAGCTATACATGGTGATGTTTGATCTTTTCCTGGAAAGGGTTGTGAGAGGGTGGGGAGACAGTGTGAGGGCCTCAGAAAATAGGCTTGCCACACATACAAATTCTTTGCCTGATTTACTTTTTGCATATGGTGGGCCTTTCAGACATCTCATTATACTCTCACCCCCAGTTTGAAGCCAAGCAGAGGCAAAAAGCAGCCTCTGAATAGATAAATGGCAGGGGGTGGTTAACAAGTAGGGTGGGTTCTGTTGTGACTCAGAGTAAGCGTGAATCTTTTTTATAGTATTTTTATTTTATAATTAACTTAATTTCACATATCAGCCACGGATTCCCCCATCTTCCCTCCTCCCACCTCTCAGTCCTCCCCTCCCAATTGACTCCACACTCCCACCTCCTCCAAGGCAAGGTCTCCCCTGGTGAGTCAGCCCAGCCTGGCAGACTCAGCCAAGGCAGGTCCAGTCCCCTCCTCCCCTTACACCAAGGCTGAGCAAAGTGCCTCAGCATAGGCCCCAGGCTCCAAAAAGTCAACCCATGCACCAAGGACAGGTCCTGGCTCTACTGCCTGGGGCCCTCCCAAACAGATCAAGCTAATCAACTGTCTCACTTATCCAGAGGGCCTGGTCCAGTTCCATGGGGGTTCCTCCACCATTGGTTCTCCGTTCATGCATTTCCTCTAGTTTGGCTATTTGTTTCTGTGCTTCCTCCAACCATGGTCTCAACATCTCTCTAAGCTGGAATCTTAAGCATCCTCTATACTACAAAACTGCATGCCACCTCTAATTATTAGAGATACAAAGTCAACTATATGCTCATTGGTGGGTTAATTTGTGGGTTTTTTGTTTTTGTTTGTTTGTTTTTGTTTTTTTTGTTATTATTTTGTTTTTTAGGGCAGGATCTCATGTGTCCCTGGCTGGTCTCATTTAAGTGAAGATGGCCTTGGACAGATGCTCCTGCATCCACCCACTGAATGCTAGGATTATAGGAAATGTATCACCACTTCTGGCTGCATATTCTGAATTTTGAATACCTTTACAAATTACCTTAAATGTAAAACTAAGCAAGTGAAATTAATTTTGCTAGCATTTTGCTTTCATTTAATTTGTCTCTTCAACATGTAATCACTGTAAAATAATGGGAAAAAAGGAAACTTTGAAGTGTACATGTTGCATGCTGAGGATCGAGGTTAGGGGTAGTGCACTTGTCTAGCATGTACAGGTGCTGGGGCTCATAAGAGAGAGTGGAGGAACCAAGGTACAGGAACCTGCTACATAACTGCTGGAAGTATAGCTATACAATGATGCAGCCACTAGCACCAGAGTATGCACAGCATTTATAATAGAGAAAAGGTAGAAACCCCAGATAACTACTGCTTGATGAATGGGTAAACAAAGGGTGCTGTGTTAATACAATGGTCAAGTATCTAGCCCTGAAAAAGGGTAGAGTACTGCTACATCCTATAACATGAATAAACATCACAGACATTAAACTCAGTGAAAGAAGCAAAATGACAGAAGAATGGGATAGTTCCCTATTAGCTGGTTTGATTTCTATTAAACACCCAGAGTGAGAAACCTGAAGCAGGAAGTTAGATTGGTAGCTGATAGGGGGTAGAGTCTGGAGGAGTGAAGAGTAACTACTAGTGAATAAATGGTTTCTTCTCCAATGACAAAAATATTTTAAAATCAAACAGGGTGATGAATGCATACTTTTAAGAACATACTAAGAAAACCCTACTGGATTGTATACTTTAATAGAGTGAACTTACTAGATAAGTGCATTACATTATTATTTAAAGATTATATTTATTTCATGTGTACTATGTTTGCCTGCATGCATATTGTACATTGTATGTATGTCTGCTGCCTGTGAAGATACAAGAGGATGGTGGATTCCCTAGAACTGCATTTACAGATGGTTGTGAGCTCCATGTGGGTGCTGTTGTGGGTCCCAGGGTTTGTAGCTGAGAGATATTGAGGATTACCTTTCTCTCCAGTACAGACTGCCTTCCAGTACCAGGAACTCTGGTTAGTAGGTGAAGAATCTAGTTAGACGTCAGCTGAATTTCTCCATGTTCAATGACAGAAGTGTTACCTTCAGAAACAAGACCTTAACATCAGGTTGTGCAGAGACACCAACAGACTTGGAAATACCCTGTGCTATTTGGAGGGTTCTGTGGGTCCCTTTGGTTAAGGACTCAACAGGCTGTACATTGTTCCTGGCACAGGAGGTTTAAGATAGCGGCATAAGATGTCTAATTGGAGCCTTGTCAAACCTATTATGTTTTGAGCCCGTTTAGATTCCTTTCACTTATGTATAGGAAGCTTCTGGGGTAGTCAGTTCCCATATAGTTTTTCAAAGGGTCTGCAGTGTTGATTGTCCCTGCTCATATTCCCTCCTTTATCCTTCTCTCCCATCTTCCTCTAATTAAACCTTCCTAATCTAGTGTTCACTTATATTTTCATAACACTATAGACTATTCCCTTCCTTGAGAGATACTCTCCTCCCTTCTTCTCCCTTACCAAGTACCAAACCTCTGTGGTTATTCAGATTGTAGTTCTCATATCAGAACTTTTAAAAGAAAAAAAAAATCAAAACCAGTATTTGTCTTTTTGGATCTGGTTTGGCCCAATCCTGATGGATTTTTTTCTATCTCCATCAGGCCAGTCTTAGGGAGGTATTTTCTCATGGCTGCAGGACTCTAAGGACCTGACCCACCAACCAACTCCCCCAGTGTTTTGCCTTGGAAGCTCTGCAGGTAGCTCTACTCCAAAATTCCAATTGACAGTGCTTTGCACATGCTCTGAGCATGGTAGGCTTTCGTCACTGGAGTCTGACATGGGCATGCGCAGAGCACGTGCACGGGGTTCACAACTGCTGAGCACCATTGTGTGCTCACAGCGCATCACAATGCCAGGGTAGCTGTGTTGCTAAGGGTAAAGCCGAGTTTGGCTCCCACTGAACCAAGGATCTGCGCTTGCAGGACGGTCCTGTGTGTCAGTGGCGAAAATTTACCAGTGTTTTAAATTTGTATTCTACCAGTGTTCTATTTTTTACTGTAGGGTTTGTGAGGGTGCGGGTGGGTAAAAGGGCGGGGCGGGGGGGGGAGGCAGGGAGGGCCTGCACAGCCTTAGGGCTGAACATGCAGGAAGACATTGACCCAGATGCCCTTAGTATTCAAGCCCCAAAGCGGGCTCGCTGGTACACCTGCCTGTGGCCCTCATGCCTGGGTCATGGGTACTGTTGTCGCAAACGACGAAGCAAATTTCCCCTCGTGAATGGCCAGGACACAAGGAGCAGGTAATGGGACCTGGGGAGGGGAGAGGGACAGGAGGGACAGGAACTGTTGGTGACAGTCAAGGCAACTAAGGAGAAACACACCTTCCAGGACTGTAACCTGAGGGAGGGGAGAGGTCATGCTTAGGCTCTTCTTTCACTGAGCCCAGTGGGGTTTGTGCCTGCTTTAGGCTTCCAGGCATCTGGGACCTGCCCAACTTGGAAGGGTAACTCCTAGGCCTTTTTTAAGAGAAGCAAAACAAAGAACTTCAGTTAGTTTACAAATCCTTTTACATTGTCTCTTTTAGAGCACTTTATTGGGTGCTTTAAAGTGATTTAGCTAATGAAACTACATACATTTTATTTTTATGTGTATACTTAATTTTTTTTAGATTTATGTATATGAGTGTTTTGCCTGCATGTATTTCCAATGCACCACGTGCAAAAGAACGTGTTGGATCCCCTGGAACGGGAGTTACGGACAGTTGTCAGTGCTAGAAATCAAACCCAGGTCCTCTACAAGCAAAACTAGAGTTTGTAAACACAAAGCCGTCTCTCCAGCCCATAACGGATATTTTTTAATACTATGTTATATACAACACAGAAAACTGTAACATGAGATAAATTTTTACATAAAATGTCAACTTTAAGCCCCCCCCAAAGAATCACTAAGAAATCTTACATTAGTGGGATCCCTGTTTGCTGAGGGATCATATAAGGAAATTTTCAGTTGGAACTATGACTCTGACCCCCACTCCTTTGAGTACATGTTGTATGTGTGTTGGTACATATGTGAAGGCTATAGGTTGACATTATCTTCCTCAGTTGCTTTTCATCTCATTAACAGAGTGGTATGTGTGTGTGCACATATATCCCATACACCTGCAGTTAAGTATGTGAAGGTCAGAAGAAAGCTATATTTGAGAGTTGTATTCTGCCATATTGTGGGTTCTGGGGGTTGAACTCAGGCTATCAGGTCTGCTGGCAGGTCCCACCACCTGATGAACCACCTTGTGGTCCCTACTCCTCATTTTTTGAGGCAGGTTCTCTCACTCAAATCCCTACTAGGTGTGATTTATTGTCTTGCAGTATACTGGTTCAGCTTAACTTGCAGGCAAACAAGCTTTGGGGATCCTCCTGTATCCACATCCCCAGCACTAGATTTTCAAGGTGTTGGGAGTTCTGAACTCAGGCCCTCAGGCTTGCCTGGCAAGAACTTTACCAACTGAGCTCTTCCAATCATCCCCAGCCCTTGTTTTCTATTTCTTATTTCACACTATGTTCTAAAGGGGAACCAGGGACACTCAACAGTAGATTTTTCCATACCCCGTATGCTTCTTGGTAATCTCTGTAGTTCTGAGTGGTTACTTAGTCTTCAAAATGTGAGCTTTATACAAATAATAGAACAATAAATTATATTTTCAAAATATGCTTTGCTTAACAAACACATTCTTTTAAAACACTGAACTTTCCAACTGTATTTATCCATTCTGTCAATCCATTTATTCCCCACATGGAACTTAGACATCTCCTATACAGCATACACATTCTACTATCTCTCAAGACCCTCTCATTCTTAAAATGTTTATGTTTATCTGCCCAGTCAGCTTTCCTTACATTCTATACATTTAAATAGTGAATACAAAGACCCATGCTCATTTGAATCCTGATTTTCTTTTGGCTTAAAGCTTTATGAAAAATCAAAGCAAGGGAGCTATGATACAGTGGGTTATCTCCTTATAGAGATATTTGCTCAATTTTGATGTGTTGGACACATTGGGGGTTCCAGGCAAAGCACTATGGCTTGCTTTGCTACCATTTGGTGTCTGGATTATCAGGGACACTATGTCTATTGTCTGAGGACTAGGCTGTGTGCCTGTTGGCAGCAAATATAGAAATATTACTTTTGGGCATTGAGAAGTGAAAAAAATCAAAGTATCAATGACTGAGGATTTAGATTTTTGTTACTGCTATTTTCATCTTGTTTGCCTTTCATAGTTTTAAGAGCTAAAATTTACATAGATACATGTGACCTGTAGAATTGCCATGGGCCTGTGGATTGTATCATATATCATTTTATGTAAGGCACAGTGGACTGCATGATAACCTTTTATTTTGTATAGTGGCAAAGTTAAAAATATTGCCTATTATAGTCATAAAATATCATGGCAGAGATTTTAGCAATGCTAAAATGTGAAATAAAGAGTAAGGTAGGCAGTGACACTGACCTGCAATCCTGCCTACTGGGAGGATTACCAAGTTCAAGCCCATCTTGGGGAATATAGTTTTAAAATATTGTAAACATATTTGAATAAAAAATTGTGTCTTCAGAGTAGGTAGAATTCTGTGTGAAATTGGTAAACATTCCAGTATTTTTATTGTTTCTTATATGTTTTCCTTTAAAATGCTATGTTCAGCATAGTTTTTGAAAATCATGTTGACTCTTTGATCACTCATTCTGCTTTAAATGGCTTTTGGGAAATCATGACAATGAAATTCTATTACCAGATCCTATTCTTTTTTTTTTTTTGATTTTTTGAGACAGGGTTTCTCTGTGTAGCTCTGCACCTTTCCTGGAGCTCACTTGGTAGCCCAGGCTGGCCTCGAACTCACAGAGATCCGCCTGGCTCTGCCTCCCGAGTGCTGGGATTAAAGGCGTGCGCCACCAAGGCCCGGCCCTATTCTTTTATTTTTTTTTTCCTGTCCTGTCTGAAATGTCTTCATGCTGTGTTGGTCAGATATGAGTCTGTTTACCCACACTCCTGAAACAGCTATCATGGTTAGAGACAGCTATCCACAATGAGTATAAAGAACTGAGACTCAAGTTTTTGGGCTTTGCTGGGTTCCCATCAGCAGTAGCCTTTGAACATGGTTCTGTAGAGAAGTTTCCCACAACTGAATGAAGCCCAACATAGAAGCAAGAAAAACACAGCTATTGCATCAGCATTCACCAACTACAAACCCCAGGCACCTAGAGCTTAGCCATAGCCAGTAAAGAAAGGAGATGGAGAGACGGTGCTCCCCTCCCATGAGTTTTAGAACAGGCTGTGACTTAACATTACAAGGCAATATTTGGTGATGGTTTGGTGTCTACTAGAAAACAGGTAACTACAACAACAACAAATACAATGCCATCTATAGACTGTCAAAAATATGTTGGCTGGAGAGAGTAAAGACAGGGTTGCTTTCCTGTTCCACCATGTCCATCTCTTGGGAGAACAGAGAAGAGACTGTGTGCTATAGGTTCAGGAGAGGAGGGATGAACCAGGAGTAATAATTGAACTGGTCATATACATGTGCAACTGTAAAATATACTTACAGCAGCCATTAAAGCAAAGGATGTGGAAGAAGCCCTCTTCCTTGTCCCTGTGTGCATGCCTGTGTGGTGGTGGTGGTGGTGGTGGTGAAAAAACAACTTCAAAGCACCCCAAATGCAGTGACTTCTGCGATTGTTGGCAGCTTGATGCTTAGAGATAGGGTATATTTCGTGTTCTACCAAACCAACTTCTTGGGAGAGAGCATGAGACTCAAGGAACTGCCTAAAAAGTTTCTTGACAAGAAAGGGGTCATGGTGCCTTAGGGGTAGAGGAAGAAGAATGAAATAGGAGCACTAGGTGCTTTGAGCACACAAACACAAAGCCATCAGTTACTGCAACCATCAGAACAAAGTGTGTGCAAAAACCACCATCCTCCCTCTAGTGTGTCTGAATATGTGGATGTTGCATGTGATGCATGTGTCTGTGCAGTCATGAAGGGAAGAGGAGGATATCAGTGTTTTGTGTCATTCTCTAGCTTATCTACTTGACATAAGGTCTGTGACTTAACCTGGAGCAGCTATCAGCCACCAAGCCCAAATGATACCCTGTAAATCCCACCCACAGTACTGGGGTTACCAGTGCATACGTCCATGCCAAGACTTTTATGTGGTTGCTGAAGATTCAAACTCCGGCTGTTGTGTGTGGGCAGCAAACACTCTTATTGACTGAGCTATCTCCCAAGCCATCGACTGTTTTAACTTTTATTTTTAAATAGAAGTAAGTCTTAACTGAATGTTTTATAGATTAAGTTGAAACTCCCAAAAGCAACCCGAAAAAAAAACTCCATAAAACACAGGTCAAGGTTGCATTACATAAATGCAAAAATGTCACTTAATATACAGGTAACCAATCTTTCAACAGAGTTGATCAAAGGACCAAACCAACTCATTATAGCATGTTTTTATTCTGAAGGCTCTCTGAAAAACCTGACGGCCCTGCATCCACACCAGGGAAAGAAGACACTACGTATGTTTTTACGGTAAAGTGATCCTTTGTGAAATTCATTTTCATATGAATTTTGTTAAAATGCAGCAATAGTTTACCTATCACAGTTTTGCATGGAAATTTGGCCAGAGAAAAACATTCTGTTGGTGTGAATTGTCATTTCTATAAATTGTAAGTGAGTAATAAGTCCTTGCAGATAGTGGTGGCCCAATAAAGGAATGGACTGGAAACACAGTGAGTGGAAGATTGAGAACAGTCCTCACATAATACATGCTTCATGTTTGACCAAGGATGGTTTGCAGATACAAATACACCTTAGAGTGATTTTAAAACATGACTGTGTTAATACACCTGAATACATTTTAATAGGTCCAGTGATTTCAGTTTCTAGGAATTGCCCAGGTGCCTTTACCTTTGGCATAAGTGCAGGCAGCTTTTATCTTCCTATGGACACTCCTACTTCAGGATCACATGTGAGAGCATCTCCTCTTTTCTGTCTTTGCTTCTTATTTACACTAGCAGGAACTTGTGGAAATTTAGCCACTTGTAATCTGTTCATCCAAATTGTTCATTATGAAGAGATTATAGCATGTTTTTTTCTTTGATTCCCTAGGAGTATGTGGAAAAGTCTTCCTTTAGTTACATAATAGGTTTGTATTCCCCAATTAGCCAGCAGTTCTAGAAGCGAAGATTCAATTACCATATAGTAACATTTTAATGTCTGGAATTTTTGTTTTGTGTTTTAAAATAATAGACCCTTACATTCTCTGTGCCACATTTGAACATTTAAAATAGTGGTGGGTTTTAATTAGATATTGATCTATTCATATTAAAGCGACTTTATCACTGTGAGCTGCTGGAGGTAAGGAAACTGGTTTAATTGTATCCTGGAGCCTTAGAGTGAATCATAAGTTGCATATTAATGACTTCTGAATGTGAATCAATGGACAAAAGCTGTTTCATGGGTACTATGATATGGAGAACACACATTAGTGATTAAATCAGTGTTTATTTACAAATGAAAAATAATACACACCTTGGACTCCCCACGAGGATAGAGAAACACTGATGAAAGGAGGTCAATTAAAATTAATAATCATCTCATATAAGATCAGAAATTTTGAAACACTGGGAATTCAGTGTAGTCTCAGCCACAGGGCAAGGTCAAGTTTCTAAGTTCATGATGTTCTCTTATACTTGGCTAGCATAAATACAGGTTAGTACTTGATGACAAAGTAGTAATTTGTAAATAGATGAGCATATTTTGAGATATTTCAGGTTTAAGTAAGAGTTTCTACATTTTATGATTCAATACACTGAACCTTTCAGGAATAAAGGAGTTTTAATTTGTGTGGACACACACACACAAAAAAGAATTAAATTCAGAAAAAAACAAAGAAAGTGAAACCTCTAAATTTCTATTACAGAAAAGCAAAAAACAACTATTTTACTTTACTAACATCTGCAATTTGAAAAAGATGAAGACTGAAATAAACCTATCATCACTGGAAAAGGTAATAACTGACAATTACAAAGAAAAAAATTTATTAACTGATAATTGCACCTAATATGAAAAGTAACATATTTGCTTGTGAGAGGAATGATGCCTCTGCATCGCCATATCTGCAGTATTGCAAATAGTGTCAGAGAGAGAAACCAAGCTTTTAAAATGTCCTTCACCACCGGGCAGTGGTGGCCCAAGCCTTTAATCCCAGCACTCGGGAGGAAGAGCCAGGCAGATCTCTGTGAGTTAGAGGCCAGCCTGGACTAGCAAGTGATTTCCAGGAAAAGGCACAAAGCTACACAAAGAAACCCTGTCTCGAAAAACCAAAACAAAAAAACAAACAAACAAACAAACAAACAAACAAATAAATAAATAAATAAAATGTTCTTCACCACCTTGATACCCTCATTTCTGGAAACACACAAGCATTTCACCCTCTAGTTCTCAACATTCCTAAGGGTGTGGCCATCTGATGACCTATCTCATGTTGTGGTGAACCTGCACAGGAAATTTTTTCCCTTGCTATTTGATAACTGTCATTTTTCACGTCTTATGAATTATCATGTCTATATCTATGTTTTCAGAAGGTGTTAG
Source organism: Peromyscus maniculatus bairdii (assembly GCF_049852395.1). Classification (NCBI taxonomy): domain Eukaryota; kingdom Metazoa; phylum Chordata; class Mammalia; order Rodentia; family Cricetidae; genus Peromyscus; species Peromyscus maniculatus. The sequence continues at coordinate 1,996,392 of NC_134873.1, read as the reverse complement.
GTGAACCCCGTGAAAGACAGTCTTAGGTTTTCCAAATGGGTCACTAACCACCTGTTGAGAACCACTCTTTTCATGGGTATGTGATAGTAAATTAGACTATGGAGACAAAAATCAGAAAGGGAGCTCTTTGAATCAGAAAAGAAACCACACACAAATAAAGAGAGTAAAAGTTAGAGAATCATGCAGTAGATAATATCAACAGGAACCTACCAAACACTCTTGTATGACTTCAGTGGATTTATTTTAGGGGTGGAAATGTATTGAATGCATTCTTTCTGTGCACTCTGTTTGTGGTCTGCCCACTGACATCCAGGGGCTCTTTGGATCCCCTGGCACTGCAGTTCCAGAAGGTTCTCAGCCAAGATGTTGGTTCTGTGAATCAAAGCCAGAGCCTCTGCCCCAGCAAAAAGTGGTAAACCCTGCTGAGTCATCTTTCCAGACCCCAGAATCCATATGTTTCTTATGCACCTGTTCATAAGCAAAGACCAATATGTCCTTAGTATAAATGATGAGTCAGCTTTCAGGGTGGTTGCCAAAATTTTATACCCTAGGCCTTATCAGCCTGCTGGTATGAAACATTGAAATGCAGAGAACTTATAGGCAGGAAGAACATGAATAGGAGGTGGTCTTGTTGGTACACTCCTCTAATCTGTGCACTCATAATGCAGAGGACACTGGTCTCTTTGAGTTCAAGGATAATCTGTTCTCAATTTATTTGGTGAATGGGAAAAGCCAAGAAACTGTTTGCCACAGCAGAATTGTGCAGGTGCAAGGATAATTTTTAGGAGTTGTTTCTATCCTCTCACCATTTCAATCTCAGGGTTCAATTGGAAGTGTCAGTCATGCTGGCAAGTGCCTTTATGACATTAGCCATTTGGTGGCCTTAATATATATGCTTTGAATGTAAATATATCAGCATTAATACACACTCACACTCACTCCACAAAATACAAAAGAAATTGATGCAATACACTAGCACACCAATGCCAGCAGATCACTCTGCATGCAGGCATAATGACCCAGGATCCATCCCAAAAAACACAATTACCAGCAAACTGCTTGACTACGAACCATGTGTTGAAAATAATCGGTTAAAGATCATTAGACATGGTTCCCATTTTACTTCCAGCAATGAAACTCAGATCCACCTATCACATGCCAGTACTCAGGCGACCTCAAAGAAACTGAGCAAAAGAGAGTGAAACACTTTTCTCCTGTTCTGTTTTGAATTTTGGTATTCATAATTTAAAGGAACCCAGCACAGCCTCATTTGTGTCAGAAGACGGCTTCATTTGAAAACGAAGCAAATAACGGTTTTGGGTCTCACACACACTTCACATACAGACCAAACAAAAGAATTGATTTCCTTAACTGAGAAGGTTCATCCTCTACCTTTCCTTTCCAGAAGAGCGAGGAACATATTGGCTGTGCAATAAGGTCCTCCAGCGTCAAGACCATCTTGGGGGACCTGGAACTGTCTCCGCTAGATGAGGTAATAACTGATAGCTGCAAAGAAAAAGAAATATATTTTCCTTTAATTCCCACTAATTTGACATGTAATATATTTGTTTCTGTAAGGAACGATGTCTCTGTGTTCCTATGTCTGCAGTATTTCAAATAGTGTCAGAGAAGAGGAAGCCAGCCCGGCACATTTCTTCACCTCCTTCATATCCTCCCTTCTGGGAGCCCACAATCTAATCACCCTGTAAGGCACTAGTTCTCAACCTTCCTAAGGGTGTGGCCATGTGATGACCTATCTCATGTTGTGGTGAACCTGCACAGGAAATTTTTTCCCTTGCTATTTGATAACTGTCATTTTTCACGTCTTATGAATTATCATGTCTATATCTATGTTTTCAGAAGGTGTTAGGTGAATCCCATGAAAGACAGTCTTAGGTTTTCCAAATGGGTCTCTAACCACCTGTTGAGAACCACTATTTTCATGGGTATGTGATAGTAAATTAGACTATGGAGACAAAAATCAGAAAGGGAGCTCTTTGAATCAGAAAAGAAACCACACACAAATAAAGAGAGTAAACGTTAGAGAATCATGCAGTAGATAATATCAACAGGAACCTACCAAACACTCTTGTATGACTTCAGTGGATTCATTTTAGGGGTTTAAATGTTTGGAATGCATTCTTTCTGTGCACTCTCATTGTGGTCTGCCCACTGACATCCAGGGGCTCTTTGGATCCCCTGGCACTGCAGTTCCAGAAGGTTCTCAGCCAAGATGTTGGTTCTGTGAATCAAAGCCAGAGCCTCTGCCCCGCAAAAAGTCTTAAACCCTGCTGCAGTCATCTTTCCAGACCCCAGAATCCATATGTTTCTTATGCACCTGTTCATAAGCAAAGACCAATATGTCCTTAGTATAAACGATGAGTCAGCTTTCAGGGTGGTTGCCAAAATTTTATACCCTAGGCCTCATCAGCCTGCTGGTATGAAACATTGAAATGCAGAGAACTTATTGGCAGGAAGAACATGAATAGGAAGTGGTCTTGTTGGTACACTCCTCTAATCTGTGCACTCATAATGCAGAGGACACTGGTCTCTTTGAGTTCAAGGATAACCTGTTCTCAATTAATTTGGTGAATGGGAAAAGGCAAGAAACTGTTTGCCAGGGCAGAAGTGTGCAGGTGCAAGGATAATTTTTAGGAGTTGTTTCTATCCTCTCACCATTTCAATCTCAGGATTCAATTGGAAGTGTCAGTCATGCTGGCAAGTGCCTTTATGACATTAGCCATTTGGTGGCCTTAATATATATGCTCTGAATGTAAATATATCAGCATTAATACACACTCACACACACTCCACAAAATACAAAAGAAATTGATGCAATACACTAGCACACCAATGCCAGCAGATCACTCTGCATGCAGGCATAATGACCCGGGATCCATCCCAGAAAACACAATTACCAGCAAACTGCTTGACTACGAACCATGTGTTGAAAATACTCGGTTAAAGATCATTAGACATGGTTCCCATTTTACTTTCAGCAATGAAACTCAGATCCACCTATCACATGCCAGAACTCAGGCGACCTCAAAGAAACTGAGCAAAAGAGAGTGAAACACTTTTCTCCTGTTCTGTTTTGAATTTTGGTATTCATAATTTAAAGGAACCCAGCACAGCCTCTTTTGTGTCAGAAGACAGCTTCATTTGAAAACGAAGAAAATAACGGTTTTGGGTCTCACACACACTTCACATACAGACCAAACAAAAGAATTGATTTCCTTAACTGAGAAGGTTCATCCTCTACATTTCCTTTGCAGAAGAGCAAGGAACATATTGGCTGTGCAATAAGGTCCTCCAGCGTCAAGACCATCTTGGGGGACCTGGAACTGTCTCCGCTAGATGAGGTAATAACTGATAGCTGCACAGAAAAAGAAATATATTTACCTTTAATTCCCACTAATTTGACATGTAATATATTTGTTTGTGTAAGGAACGATGTCTCTGTGTTCCTATGTCTGCAGTATTTCAAATAGTGTCAGAGAAGAGGAAGCCAGCCCGGCACATTTCTTCACCTCCTTCATATCCTCCCTTCTGGGAGCCCACAATCTAATCACCCTGTAAGGCACTAATTCTCAACTTTCCTAAGGGTGTGGCCATCTGATGACCTATCTCATGTTGTGGTGAACCTGCACAGGAAATTTTGTCCCTTGCTATTTGATAACTGTCATTTTTCACGTCTTATGAATTATCATGTCTATATCTATGTTTTCAGAAGGTGTTAGGTGAACCCCGTGAAAGACAGTCTTAGGTTTTCCAAATGGGTCACTAACCACCTGTTGAGAACCACTCTTTTCATGGGTATGTGATAGTAAATTAGACTATGGAGACAAAAATCAGAAAGGGAGCTCTTTGAATCAGAAAAGAAACCACACACAAATAGAGTAAATGTTAGAGAATCATGCAGTAGATAATATCAACAGGAACCTACCAAACACTCTTGTATGACTTCAGTGGATTTATTTTAGGGGTGGAAATGTTTTGAATGCATTCTTTCTGTGCACTCTGTTTGTGGTCTGCCCACTGACATCCAGGGGCTCTTTGGATCCCCTGGCACTGCAGTTCCAGAAGGTTCTCAGCCAAGATGTTGGTTCTGTGAATCAAAGCCAGAGCCTCTGCCCCAGCAAAAAGTGGTAAACCCTGCTGAGTCATCTTTCCAGACCCCAGAATCCATATGTTTCTTATGCACCTGTTCATAAGCAAAGATCAATATGTCCTTAGTATAAACGATGAGTCAGCTTTCAGGGTGGTTGCCAAAATTTTATACCCTAGGCCTCATCAGCCTGCTGGTATGAAACATTGAAATGCAGAGAACTTATAGTCAGGAAGAACATGAATAGGAAGTGGTCTTGTTGGTACACTCCTCTAATTTGTGCACTCATAATGCAGAGGACACTGGTCTCTTTGAGTTCAAGGATAACCTGTTCTCAATTTATTTGGTGAATGGGAAAAGGCAAGAAACTGTTTGCCACAGCAGAAGTGTGCAGGTGCAAGGATAATTTTTAGGAGTTGTTTCTATCCTCTCACCATTTCAATCTCAGGGTTCAATTGGAAGTGTCAGTCATGCTGGCAAGTGCCTTTATGACATTAGCCGTTTGGTGGCCTTAATATATATGCTTTGAATGTAAATATATCAGCATTAATATACACTCACACACACTCCACAAAATACAAAAGAAATTGATACAATACACTAGCACACCAATGCCAGCAGATCACTCTGCATGCAGGCATAATGACCCAGGATCCATCCCAGAAAACACAATTACCAGCAAACTGCTTGACTACGAACCATGTGTTGAAAATACTCGGTTAAAGATCCTTAGACATGGTTCCCATTTTACTTCCAGCAATGAAACTCAGATCCACCTATCACATGCCAGAACTCAGGCGACCTCAAAGAAACTGAGCAAAAGAGAGTGAAACACTTTTCTCCCTTTCTGTTTTGAATTTTGGTATTCATAATTTAAAGGAACCCAGCACAGCCTCTTTTGTGTCATAAGACGGCTTCATTTGAAAACGAAGCAAATAACGGTTTTGGGTCTCACACACACTTCACATACAGACCAAACAAAAGAATTGATTTCCTTAACTGAGAAGGTTCATCCTCTACCTTTCCTTTGCAGAAGAGCGAGGAACATATTGGCTGTGCAATAAGGTCCTCCAGCGTCAAGACCATCTTGGGGGACCTGGAACTGTCTCCGCTAGATGAGGTAATAACTGATATCTGCAAAGAAAAAGAAATATATTTTCCTTTAATTCCCACTAATTTGACATGTAATATATTTGTTTGTGTAAGGAACGATGTCTCTGTGTTCCTATGTCTGCAGTATTTCAAATAGTGTCAGAGAAGTGGAAACCAGCCTGGCCCATTTCTTCACCTCCTTCATATCCTCCCTTCTGGGGGCCCACAATCTAATCACCCTGTAAGGCACTAGTTCTCAACCTTCCTAAGCGTGTGGCCATCTGATGACCTATCTCATGTTGTGGTGAACCTGCACAGGAAATTTTTTCCCTTGCTATTTGATAACTGTCATTTTTCACGTCTTATGAATTATCATGTCTATATCTATGTTTTCAGAAGGTATTAGGTGAACCCCGTGAAAGACAGTCTTAGGTTTTCCAAATGGGTCACTAACCACCTATTGAGAACCACTATTTTCATGGGTATGTGATAGTTAATTAGACTATGGAGACAAAAATCAGAAAGGGAGCTCTTTGAATCAGAAAAGAAACCACACACAAATAAAGAGAGTAAACGTTAGAGAATCATGCAGTAGATAATATCAACAGGAACCTACCAAACACTCTTGTATGACTTCAGTGGATTTATTTTAGGGGTGGAAATGTTTTGAATGCATTCTTTCTGTGCACTCTGTTTGTGGTCTGCCCACTGACATCCAGGGGCGCTGTGGATCCCCTGGCACTGCAGTTCCAGAAGGTTCTCAGCCAAGATGTTGGTTCTGTGAATCAAAGCCAGAGCCTCTGCCCCAGCAAAAAGTGGTAAACCCTGCTGAGTCATCTTTCCAGACCCCAGAATCAATATGTTTCTCATGCACCTGTTCATAAGCAAAGACCAATATGTCCTTAGTATAAATGATGAGTCAGCTTTCAGGGTGGTTGCCAAAATTTTATACCCTAGGCCTCATCAGCCTGCTGGTATGAAACATTGAAATGCAGAGAACTTATAGGCAGGAAGAACATGAATAGGAGGTGGTCTTGTTGGTACACTCCTCTAATCTGTGCACTCATAATGCAGAGGACACTGGTCTCTTTGAGTTCAAGGATAACCTGTTCTCAATTTATTTGGTGAATGGGAAAAGGCAAGAAACTGTTTGCCACAGCAGAAGTGTGCAGGTGCAAGGATAATTTTTAGGAGTTGTTTCTATCCTCTCACCATTTCAATCTCAGGGTTCAATTGGAAGTGTCAGTCATGCTTTCAAGTGCCTTTATGACATTAGCCATTTGGTGGCCTTAATATATATGCTTTGAATGTAAATATATCAGCATTAAAACACACACACACACTCCACAAAATACAAAAGAAATTGACACAATACACTAGCACACCAATGCCAGCAGATCACTCTGCATGCAGGCATAATGACCCGGGATCCATCTCAGAAAACACAATTACCAGCAAACTGCTTGACTACGAACCATGTGTTGAAAATACTCGGTTAAAGATCATTAGACATGGTTCCCATTTTACTTCCAGCAATGAAACACAGATCCACCTATCTCATGCCAGAACTCAGGCGACCTCAAAGAAACTGAGCAAAAGAGAGTGAAACACTTTTCTCCTGCTCTGTTTTGAATTTTGGTATTCATAATTTAAAGGAACCCAGCACAGCCTCTTTTGTGTCAGAAGACGGCTTCATTTGAAAACGAAGCAAATAACGGTTTTGGGTCTCACACACACTTCACATACAGACCAAACAAAAGAATTGATTTCCTTAACTGAGAAGGTTCATCCTCTATATTTCCTTTGCAGAAGAGCGAGGAACATATTGGCTGTGCAAAAAGGGCCCCCATCGTCAAGACCATCTTGGGGGACCTGGAACTGTCTCCGCTAGATGAGGTAATAACTGATAGCTGCAAAGTAAATGAAATATATTTACCTTTAGTTCCCACTAATTTGACATGTAATATATTTGTTTGTGTAAGGAACGATGTCTCTGTGTTCCTGTGTCTGCAGTATTTCAAATAGTGTCAGAGAAGAGGAAGCCAGCCTGGCCCATTTCTTCACCTCCTTCATATCCTCCCTTCTGGGAGCCCACAATCTAATCACCCTGTAAGGCACTAGTTCTCAACCTTCCTAAGGGTGTGGCCATCTGATGACCTATCTCATGTTGTGGTGAACCTGCACAGGAAATTTTTTCCCCTGCTATTTGATAACTGTCATTTTTGACGTCTTATGTATTATCATGTCTATATCTATGTTTTCAGAAGGTCTTAGATGAACCCCGTGAAAGACAGTCTTAGGTTTTCCAAATGGGTCACTAACCACCTGTTGAGAACCACTCTTTTCATGGGTATGTGATAGTAAATTAGACTATGGAGACAAAAATCAGAAAGGGAGCTCTTTGAATCAGAAAAGAAACCACACACAAATAAAGAGAGTAAACGTTAGAGAATCATGCAGTAGATAATATCAACAGGAACCTACCAAACACTCTTGTATGACTTCAGTGGATTTATTTTAGGGGTGGAAATGTTTTGAATGCATTCTTTCTGTGTACTCTCATTGTGGTCTGCCCACTGACATCCAGGGGCTCTTTGCATCCCCTGGCACTGCAGTTCCCGAAGGTTCTCAGCCAAGATGTTGGTTCTGTGAATCAAAGCCAGAGCCTCTGCCCCAGCAAAAAGTGGTAAACCCTGCTGAGTCATCTTTCCAGACCCCAGAATCAATATGTTTCTTATGCACCTGTTCATAAGCAAAGACCAATATGTCCTTAGTATAAACGATGAGTCAGCTTTCAGGGTGGTTGCCAAAATTTTATACCCTAGGCCTCATCAGCCTGCTGGTATGAAACATTGAAATGCAGAGAACTTATAGGCAGGAAGAACATGAATAGGAGGTGGTCTTGTTGGTACACTCCTCTAATCTGTGCACTCATAATGCAGAGGACACTGGTCTCTTTGAGTTCAAGGATAACCTGTTCTCAATTTATTTGGTGAATGGGAAAAGGCAAGAAACTGTTTGCCACAGCAGAAGTGTGCAGGTGCACGGATAATTTTTAGGAGTTGTTTCTATCCTCTCACCATTTCAATCTCATGGTTCAATTGGAAGTGTCAGTCATGCTTTCAAGTGCCTTCATGACATTAGCCATTTGGTGGCCTTAATATATATGCTTTGAATGTAAATATATCAGCATTAAAACACACACACACACTCCACAAAATACAAAAGAAATTGATACAATACACTAGCACACCAATGCCAGCAGATCACTCTGCATGCAGGCATAATGACCCGGGATCCATCTCAGAAAACACAATTAACAGCAAACTGCTTGACTACGAACCATGTGTTGAAAATACTCGGTTAAAGATCATTAGACATGGTTCCCATTTTACTTCCAGCAATGAAACACAGATCCACCTATCTCATGCCACAACTCAGGCGACGTCAAAGAAACTGAGCAAAAGAGAGTGAAACACTTTTCTCCTGCTCTGTTTTGAATTTTGGTATTCATAATTTAAAGGAACCCAGCACAGCCTCTTTTGTGTCAGAAGACGGCTTCATTTGAAAACGAAGCAAATAACGGTTTTGGGTCTCACACACATTTCACATACAGACCAAACAAAAGAATTGATTTCCTTAACTGATAAGGTTCATCCTCTATATTTCCTTTGCAGAAGAGCGAGGAACATATTGGCTGTGCAAAAAGGTCCCCCATCGTCAAGACCATCTTGGGGGACCTGGAACTGTCTCCGCTAGATGAGGTAATAACTGATAGCTGCAAAGTAAATGAAATATATATACCTTTAATTCCCACTAATTTGACATGTAATATATTTGTTTGTGTAAGGAACGATGTCTCTGTGTTCCTATGTCTGCAGTATTTCAAATAGTGTCAGAGAAGAGGAAGCCAGCCTGGCCCATTTCTTCACCTCCTTCATATCCTCCCTTCTGGGAGCCCACAATCTAATCACCCTGTAAGGCACTAGTTCTCAACCTTCCTAAGTGTGTGGCCATCTGATGACCTATCTCATGTTGTGGTGAACCTGCACAGGAAATTTTTTCCCCTGCTATTTGATAACTGTCATTTTTGACGTCTTATGTATTATCATGTCTATATCTATGTTTTCAGAAGGTCTTAGATGAACCCCGTGTAAGACAGTCTTAGGTTTTCCAAATGGGTCACTAACCACCTTTTGAGAACCACTCTTTTCATGGGTATGTGATAGTAAATTAGACTATGGAGACAAAAATCAGAAAGGGAGCTCTTTGAATCAGAAAAGAAACCACACACAAATAAAGAGAGTAAACGTTAGAGAATCATGCAGTAGATAATATCAACAGGAACCTACCAAACACTCTTGTATGACTTCAGTGGATTTATTTTAGGGGTGGAAATGTTTTGAATGCATTCTTTCTGTGTACTCTCATTGTGGTCTGCCCACTGACATCCAGGGGCTCTTTGCATCCCCTGGCACTGCATTTCCCGAAGGTTCTCAGCCAAGATGTTGGTTCTGTGAATCAAAGCCAGAGCCTCTGCCCCAGCAAAAAGTGGTAAACCCTGCTGAGTCATCTTTCCAGACCCCAGAATCAATATGTTTCTTATGCACCTGTTCATAAGCAAAGACCAATATGTCATTAGTATAAACGATGAGTCAGCTTTCAGGGTGGTTGCCAAAATTTTATACCCTAGGCCTCATCAGCCTGCTAGTATGAAACATTGAAATGCAGAGAACTTATAGGCAGGAAGAACATGAATAGGAGGTGGTCTTGTTGGTACACTCCTCTAATCTGTGCACTCATAATGCAAGGACACTGGTCTCTTTGAGTTCAAGGATAACCTGTTCTCAATTTATTTTGTGAATGGGAAAAGCCAAGAAACTGTTTGCCACAGCAGAAGTGTGCAGGTGCAAGGATAATTTTTAGGAGTCGTTTCTATCCTCTCACCATTTCAATCTCAGGGTTCAATTGGAAGTGTCAGTCATGCTGGCAAGTGCCTTTATGACATTAGCCATTTGGTGGCCTTAATATATATGCTTTGAATGTAAATATATCAGCATTAATATACACTCACACACACTCCACAAAATACAAAAGAAATTAATGCAATACACTAGCACACCAATGCCAGCAGATCACTCTGCATGCAGGCATAATGACCCGGGATCCATCTCAGAAAACACAATTACCAGCAAACTGCTTGACTACGAACCATGTGTTGAAAATACTCGGTTAAAGATCATTAGACATGGTTCCCATTTTACTTCCAGCAATGAAACTCAGATCCACCTATCACATGCCAGAACTCAGGGGACCTCAAAGAAACTGAGCAAAAGAGAGTGAAACACTTTTCTCCTGTTCTGTTTTGAATTTTGGTATTCATAATTTAAAGGAACCCAGCACAGCCTCTTTTGTGTCAGAAGACAGCTTCATTTGAAAACGAAGCAAATAATGGTTTTGGGTCTCACACACACTTCACATACAGACCAAACAAAAGAATTGATTTCCTTAACTGAGAAGGTTCATCCTCTATATTTCCTTTGCAGAAGAGCGAGGAACATATTGGCTGTGCAATAATTTCCCCCATCGTCAAGACCATCTTGGGGGACCTGGAACTGTCTCCGCTAGATGAGGTAATAACTGATAGCTGCAAAGAAAAAGAAATATATTTTCCCACTAATTTGACATGTAATATATTTGTTTGTGTAAGGAACGATGTCTCTGTGTTCCTATGTCTGCAGTATTTCAAATAGTGTCAGAGAAGAGGAAGCCAGCCTGGCCCATTTCTTCACCTCCTTCATATCCTCTCTACTGGGAGCCCAAAATCTAATCACCCTGTAAGGCACTAGTTCTCAACCTTCCTAAGGGTGTGGCCATCTGATGACCTATCTCATGTTGTGGTGAACCTGCACAGGAAATTTTTTCCATTGCTATTTGATAACTGTCATTTTTCACGTCTTATGAATTATCATGTCTATATCTATGTTTTCAGAAGGTGTTAGGTGAACCCCGTGAAAGACAGTCTTAGGTTTTCCAAATGGGTCACTAACCACCTGTTGGGAACCACTCTTTTCATGGGTATGTGATAGTAAATTAGACTATGGAGACAAAAATCAGAAAGGGAGCTCTTTGAATCAGAAAAGAAACCACACACAAATAAAGAGAGTAAACGTTAGAGAATCATGCAGTAGATAATGTCAACAGGAACCTACCAAACACTCTTGTATGACTTCAGTGGATTTATTTTAGGGGTGGAAATGTTTTGAATGCATTCTTTCTGTGCACTCTGTTTGTGGTCTGCCCACTGACATCCAGGGGCGCTTTGGATCCCCTGGCACTGCAGTTCCAGAAGGTTCTCAGCCAAGATGTTGGTTCTGTGAATCAAAGCCAGAGCCTCTGCCCCAGTAAAAAGTGGTAAACCCTGCTGAGTCATCTTTCCAGACCCCAGAATCAATATGTTTCTCATGCACCTGTTCATAAGCAAAGACCAATATGTCCTTAGTATAAACGATGAGTCAGCTTTCAGGGTGGTTGCCAAAATTTTATACCCTAGGCCTTATCAGCCTGCTGGTATGTAACATTGAAATGCAGAGAACTTATAGGCAGGAAGAACATGAATAGGAGGTGGTCTTGTTGGTACACTCCTCTAATCTGTGCACTCATAATGCAGAGGACACTGGTCTCTTTGAGTTCAAGGATAACCTGTTCTCAATTTATTTGGTGAATGGGAAAAGGCAAGAAACTGTTTGCCACAGCAGAAGTGTGCAGGTGCAAGGATAATTTTTAGAAGTTGTTTCTATCCTCTCACCATTTCAATCTCAGGGTTCAATTGGAAGTGTCAGTCATGCTGGCAAGTGCCTTTATGACATTAGCCATTTGGTGGCCTTAATATATATGCTTTGAATGTAAATATATCAGCATTAATACACACTCACACACACCCCACAAAATACAAAAGAAATTGATACAATACACTAGCACACCAATGCCAGCAGATCACTCTGCATGCAGGCATAATGACCCGGGATCCATCCCAGAAAACACAATTACCAGCAAACTGCTTGACGACGAACCATGTGTTGAAAATACTCGGTTAAAGATCATTAGACATGGTTGCCATTTTACTTCCAGCAATGAAACTCAGATCCACCTATCACTTGCCAGAACTCAGGCGACCTCAAAGAAACTGAGCAAAAGAGAGTGAAACACTTTTCTCCTGTTCTGTTTTGAATTTTGGTATTCATAATTAAAAGGAACCCAGCACAGCCTCTTTTGTGTCAGAAGATGGCTTCATTTTAAAATGAAGCAAATAACGGTTTTGGGTCTCACACACACTTCACATACAGACCAAACAAAAGAATTGATTTCCTTAACTGAGAAGGTTCATCCTCTACCTTATCTTTGCAGAAGAGCGAGGAACACATTGGCTGTGCAATAAGGTCCTCCAGCGTCAAGACCATCTTGGGGGACCTGGAACTGTCTCCGCTAGATGAGGTAATAACTGATAGCTGCAAAGAAAAAGAAATATATTTACTTTAATTCCCACTAATTTGACATGTAATATATTTGTTTGTGTAAGGAACGATGTCTCTGTGTTCCTATGTCTGCAGTATTTCAAATAGTGTCAGAGAAGAGGTAGCCAGCCTGGCCCATTTCTTCACCTCCTTCACATCCTCCCTTCTGGGAGCCCACAATCTAATCACCCTGTAAGGCACTAGTTCTCAACCTTCCTAAGGGTGTGGCCATCTGATGACCTATCCCATGTTGTGGTGAACCTGCACAGGAAATTTTTTCCCTTGCTATTTGATAACTGTCATTTTTCACGTCTTATGAATTATCATGTCTATATCTATGTTTTGAGAATGTGTTAGGTGAACCCCCTGAAAGACAGTCTTAGGTTTTCCAAATGGGTCACTAACCACCTGTTGAGAACCACTATTTTCATGGGTATGTGATAGTAAATTAGACTATGGGGACAAAAATCAGAAAGGGAGCTCTTTGAATCAGAAAAGAAACCACACACAAATAAAGAGAGTAAACGTTAGAGAATCATGCAGTAGATAATGTCAACAGGAACCTACCAAACACTCTTGTATGACTTCAGTGGATTTATTTTAGGGGTGGAAATGTTTTGAATGCATTCTTTCTGTGCACTCTGTTTGTGGTCTGCCCACTGACATCCAGGGGCCCTTTGGATCCCCTGGCACTGCAGTTCCAGAAGGTTCTCAGCCAAGATGTTGGGTCTGTGAATCAAAGCCAGAGCCTCTGCCCCAGCAAAAAGTGGTAAACCCTGCTGATTCATCTTTCCAGACCCCAGAATCAATATGTTTCTCATGCACCTGTTCATAAGCAAAGACCAATATGTCCTTAGTATAAACGATGAGTCAGCTTTCAGGGTGGTTGCCAAAATTTTATACCCTAGGCCTCATCAGCCTGCTGGTATGAAACATTGAAATGCAGAGAACTTATAGGCAGGAAGAACATGAATAGGAGGTGGTCTTGTTGGTACACTCCTCTAATCTGTGCACTCATAATGCAGAGGACACTGGTCTCTTTGAGTTCAAGGATAACCCGTTCTCAATTTATTTGGTGAATGGGAAAAGGCAAGAAACTGTTTGCCACAGCAGAAGTGTGCAGGTGCAAGGATAATTTTTAGGAGTTGTTTCTATCCTCTCACAATTTCAATCTCAGGGTTCAATTGGAAGTGTCAGTCATGCTGGCAAGTGCCTTTATGACATTAGCCATTTGGTGGCCTTAATATATATGCTTTGAATGTAAATATATCAGCATTAATACACACTCACACACACTCCACAAAATAAAAAAGAAATTGATACAATACACTAGCACACCAATGCCAGCAGATCACTCTGCATGCAGGCATAATGACCCGGGATCCATCCCAGAAAACACAATTACCAGCAAACTGCTTGACTACGAACCATGTGTTGAAAATACTCGGTTAAAGATCATTAGACATGGTTGCCATTTTACTTCCAGCAATGAAACTCAGATCCACCTATCACATGCCAGAACTCAGGCGACCTCAAAGAAACTGAGCAAAAGAGAGTGAAACACTTTTCTCCTGTTCTGTTTTGAATTTTGGTATTAATAATTTAAAGGAACCCAGCACAGCCTCTTTTGTGTCAGAAGACGGCTTCATTTGAAAACGAAGCAAATAACGGTTTTGGGTCTCACACACACTTCACATACAGACCAAACAAAAGAATTGATTTCCTTAACTGAGAAGGTTCATCCTCTACCTTTCCTTTGTAGAAGAGCGAGGAACACATTGGCTGTGCAATAAGGTCCTCCAGCGTCAAGACCATCTTGGGGGACCTGGAACTGTCTCCGCTAGATGAGGTAATAACTGATAGCTGCAAAGAAAAAGAAATATATTTACCTTTAATTCCCACTAATTTGACATGTAATATATTTTTTTGTGTAAGGAACGATGTCTCTGTGTTCCTATGTCTGCAGTATTTCAAATAGTGTCAGAGAAGAAGAAGCCAGCCTGGCCCAATTCTTCACCTCCTTCATATCCTCCCTTCTGGGAGCCCACAATCTAATCACCCTGTAAGGCACTAGTTCTCAACCTTCCTAAGGGTGTGGCCATCTGATGACCTATCCCATGTTGTGGTGAACCTGCACAGGAAATTTTATCCCTTGCTATTTGATAACTGTCATTTTTCACGTCTTATGAATTATCATGTCCATATCTATGTTTTCAGAAGGTGTTAGGTGAACCCCGTGAAAGACAGTCTTAGGTTTTCCAAATGGGTCACTAACCACCTGTTGAGAACCACTATTTTCATGGGTATGTGATAGTAAATTAGACTATGGAGACAAAAATCAGAAAGGGAGCTCTTTGAATCAGAAAAGAAACCACACACAAATAAAGAGAGTAAACGTTAGAGAATCATGCAGTAGATAATGTCAACAGGAACCTACCAAACACTCTTGTATGACTTCAGTGGATTTATTTTAGGGGTGGAAATGTTTTGAATGCATTCTTTCTGTGCACTCTGTTTGTGGCCTGCCCACTGACATCCAGGGGCGCTTTGGATCCCGGGGCACTGCAGTTCCAGAAGGTTCTCAGCCAAGATGTTGGTTCTGTGAATCAAAGCCAGAGCCTCTGCCCCAGCAAAAAGTGGTA
Source organism: Peromyscus maniculatus bairdii (assembly GCF_049852395.1). Taxonomy (NCBI): domain Eukaryota; kingdom Metazoa; phylum Chordata; class Mammalia; order Rodentia; family Cricetidae; genus Peromyscus; species Peromyscus maniculatus. Next base: position 1,981,036 of record NC_134873.1, on the reverse strand, counting down.
AACCCTGCTGAGTCATCTTTCCAGACCCCAGAATCAATATGTTTCTCATGCACCTGTTAATAAGCAAAGACCAATATGTCCTTAGTATAAACGATGAGTCAGCTTTCAGGGTGGTTGCCAAAATTTTATACCCTAGGCCTCATCAGCCTGCTGGTATGAAACATTGAAATGCAGAGAACTTATAGGCAGGACGAACATGAATAGGAGGTGGTCTTGTTGGTACACTCCTCTAATCTGTGCACTCATAATGCAGAGGACACTGGTCTCTTTGAGTTCAAGGATTACCCGTTCTCAATTTATTTGGTGAATGGGAAAAGGCAAGAAACTGTTTGCCACAGCAGAAGTGTGCAGGTGCAATGATAATTTTTAGGAGTTGTTTCTATCCTCTCACCATTTCAATCTCAGGGTTCAATTGGAAGTGTCAGTCATGCTGGCAAGTGCCTTTATACCATTAGCCATTTGGTAGCCTTAATATATATGCTTTGAATGTAAATATATCAGCATTAATACACACTCACACACACTCCACAAAATACAAAAGAAATGGATACAATACACTAGCAAACCAATGCCAGCAGATCACTCTGCATGCAGTCATAATGACCCGGGATCCATCCCAGAAAACACAATTACCAGCAAACTGCTTGACTACAAACAATGTGTTGAAAATACTCGGTTAAAGATCATTAGACATGGTTCCCATTTTATTTCCAGCAATGAAACTCAGATCCACCTATCACATGCCAGAACTCAGGCGACCTCAAAGAAACTGAGCAAAAGAGAGTGAAACACTTTTCTCCTGTTCTGTTTTGAATTTTGGTATTCATAATTTAAAGGAACCCAGCACAGCCTCTTTTGTGTCAGAAGACGGCTTCATTTGAAAACGAAGCAAATAACGGTTTTGGGTCTCACACACACTTCACATACAGACCAAACAAAAGAATTGATTTCCTTAACTGAGAAGGATCATCCTCTACCTTTCCTTTGCAGAAGAGCGAGGAACATATTGGCTGTGCAATAAGGTCCTCCAGCGTCAAGACCATCTTGGGGGACCTGGAACTGTCTCCGCTAGATGAGGTAATAACTGATAGCTGCAAAGAAAAATTAATATATTTACCTTTAAGTCCCACTAATTTGACATGTAATATATTTGTTTGTGTAAGGACGATGACTCTGTGTTCCTATGTCTGCAGTATTTCAAATAGTGTCAGAGAAGAGGAAGCCAGCCTGGCCCATTTCTTCACCTCCTTCATATCCTCTCTTCTGGGAGCCCACAATCTAATCACCCTGTAAGGCACTAGTTCTCAACCTTCCTAAGGGTGTGGCCATCTGATGACCTATCCCATGTTGTGGTGAACCTGCACAGGAAATTTTTTCCCTTGCTATTTGATAACTGTCATTTTTCACGTCTTATGAATTATCATGTCTATATCTATGTTTTCAGATGGTGTTAGGTGAACCCCGTGAAAGACAGTCTTAGGTTTTCCAAATGGGTCACTAACCACCTGTTGAGAACCACTATTTTCATGGGTACGTGATAGTAAATTAGACTATGGAGACAAAAATCAGAAAGGGAGCTCTTTGAATCAGAAAAGAAACCACACACAAATAAAGAGAGTAAACGTTAGAGAATCATGCAGTAGATAATGTCAACAGGAACCTACCAAACACTCTTGTATGACTTCAGTGGATTTATTTTAGGGGTGGAAATGTTTTGAATGCATTCTTTCTGTGCACTCTGTTTGTGGTCTGCCCACTGACATTCAGGGTCGCTTTTGATCCCCTGGCACTGCAGTTCCAGAAGGTTCTCAGCCAAGATGTTGGTTCTGTGAATCAAAGCCAGAGCCTCTGCCCCAGCAAAAAGTGGTAAACCCTGCTGAGTCATCTTTCCAGACCCCAGAATCAATATGTTTCTCATGCACCTGTTCATAAGCAAAGACCAATATGTCCTTAGTATAAACGATGAGTCAGCTTTCAGGGTGGTTGCCAAAATTTTATACCCTAGGCCTCATCAGCCTGCTGGTATGAAACATTGAAATGCAGAGAACTTATAGGCAGGACGAACATGAATAGGAGGTGGTCTTGTTGGTACACTCCTCTAATCTGTGCACTCATAATGCAGAGGACACTGGTCTCTTTGAGTTCAAGGATAACTCGTTCTCAATTTATTTGGTGAATGGGAAAAGGCAAGAAACTGTTTGCCACAGCAGAAGTGTGCAGGTGCAAGGATAATTTTTAGGAGTTGTTTCTATCCTCTCACCATTTCAATCTCAGGGTTCAATTGGAAGTGTCAGTCATGCTGAAAGTGCCTTTATGACATTAGCCATTTGGTGGCCTTAATATATATGCTTTGAATGTAAATATATCAGCATTAATACACACTCACACACACTCCACAAAATACAAAAGAAATTGATACAATACACTAGCACACCAATGCCAGCAGATCACTCTGCATGCAGGCATAATGACCCGGGATCCATCCCAGAAAACACAATTACCAGCAAACTGCTTGACTACGAACCATGTGTTGAAAATACTCGGTTAAAGATCATTAGACATGGTTGCCATTTTACTTCCAGCAATGAAACTCAGATCCACCTATCACATGCCAGAACTCAGGCGACCTCAAAGAAACTGAGCAAAAGAGAGTGAAACACTTTTCTCCTGTTCTGTTTTGAATTTTGGTATTCATAATTTAAAGGAACCCAGCACAGCCTCTTTTGTGTCAGAAGACGGCTTCATTTGAAAACGAAGCAAATAACGGTTTTGGGTCTCACACACACTTCACATACAGACCAAACAAAAAAATTGATTTCCTTAACTGAGAAGGATCATCCTCTACCTTTCCTTTGCAGAAGAGCGAGGAACACATTGGCTGTGCAATAAGGTCCTCCAGCGTCAAGACCATCTTGGGGGACCTGGAACTGTCTCCGCTAGATGAGGTAATAACTGATAGCTGCAAAGAAAAAGAAATATATCTACCTTTAAGTCCCACTAATTTGACATGTAATATATTTGTTTGTGTAAGGAACGATGTCTCTGTGTTCCTATGTCTGCAGTATTTCAAATAGTGTCAGAGAAGAGGAAGCCAGCCTGGCCCATTTCTTCACCTCCTTCATATCCTCCCTCTGGGAGCCCACAATCTAATCACCCTGTAAGGCACTAGTTCTCAACCTTCCTAAGGGTGTGGACATCTGATGACCTATCCCATGTTGTGGTCAACCTGCACAGGAAATTTTTTCCCTTGCTATTTGATAACTGTCATTTTTCACGTCTTATAAATTATCATGTCTATATCTATGTTTTCAGAAGGTGTTATGTGAACCCCGTGAAAGACAGTCTTAGGTTTTCCAAATGGGTCACTAACCACCTGTTGAGAACCACTATTTTCATGGGTACGTGATAGTAAATTAGACTATGGAGACAAAAATCAGAAAGGGAGCTCTTTGAATCAGAAAAGAAACCACACACAAATAAAGAGAGTAAACGTTAGAGAATCATGCAGTAGATAATGTCAACAGGAACCTACCAAACACTCTTGTATGACTACAGTGCATTTATTTTAGGGGTGGAAATGTTTTGAATGCATTCTTTCTGTGCACTCTGTTTGTGGTCTGCCCACTGACATCCAGGGGCGCTTTGGATCCCCTGGCACTGCAGTTCCAGAAGGTTCTCAGCCAAGATGTTGGTTCTGTGAATCAAAGCCAGAGCCTCTGCCCCAGCAAAAAGTGGTAAACCCTGCTGAGTCATCTTCCAGACCCCAGAATCAATATGTTTCTCATGCACCTGTTCATAAGCAAAGACCAATATGTCCTTAGTATAAACGATGAGTCAGCTTTCAGGGTGGTTGCCAAAATTTTATACCCTAGGCCTCATCAGCCTGCTGGTATGAAACATTGAAATGCAGAGAACTTATAGGCAGGAAGAACATGAATAGGAGGTGGTCTTGTTGGTACACTCCTCTAATCTGTGCACTCATAATGCAGAGGACACTGGTCTCTTTGAGTTCAAGGATAACCCGTTCTCAATTTATTTGGTGAATGGGAAAAGGCAAGAAACTGTTTGCCACAGCAGAAGTGTGCAAGTGCAAGGATAATTTTTAGGAGTTGTTTCTATCCTCTCACCATTTCAATCTCAGGGTTCAATTGGAAGTGTCAGTCATGCTGGCAAGTGCCTTTATGACATTAGCCATTTGGTGGCCTTAATATATATGCTTTGAATGTAAATATATCAGCATTAATACACACTCACACACACTCCACAAAATACAAAAGAAATTGATACAATACACTAGCACACCAATGCCAGCAGATCACTCTGCATGCAGTCATAATGACCCGGGATCCATCCCAGAAAACACAATTACCAGCAAACTGCTTGACTACGAACCATGTGTTGAAAATACTCGGTTAAAGATCATTAGACATGGTTCCCATTTTACTTCCAGCAATGAAACTCAGATCCACCTATCACATGCCAGAACTCAGGCGACCTCAAAGAAACTGAGCAAAAGAGAGTGAAACACTTTTCTCCTGTTCTGTTTTGAATTTTGGTATTCATAATTTAAAGGAATCCAGCACAGCCTCTTTTGTGTCAGAAGACGGCTTCATTTGAAAACGAAGCAAATAACGGTTTTGGGTCTCACACACACTTCACATACAGACCAAACAAAAGAATTGATTTCCTTAACTGAGAAGGTTCATCCTCTACCTTTCCTTTGCAGAAGAGCGAGGAACACATTGGCTGTGCAATAAGGTCCTCCAGCGTCAAGACCATCTTGGGGGACCTGGAACTGTCTCCCCTAGATGAGGTAATAACTGATAGCTGCAAAGAAAAAGAAATATATTTACCTTTAAGTCCCACTAATTTGACATGTAATATATTTGTTTGTGTAAGGAACGATGTCTCTGTGTTCCTATGTCTGCAGTATTTCAAATAGTGTCAGAGAAGAGGAAGCCAGCCTGGCCCATTTCTTCACCTCCTTCATATCCTCCCTCTGGGAGCCCACAATCTAATCACCCTGTAAGGCACTAGTTCTCAACCTTCCTAAGGGTGTGGACATCTGATGACCTATCTCATGTTTTGGTGAACCTGCACAGGAAATTTTTTCCCTTCCTATTTGATAACTGTCATTTTTCACGTCTTATGAATTATCATGTCCATATCAATGTTTTCAGAAGGTGTTAGGTGAACCCCGTGAAAGACAGTCTTAGGTTTTCCAAATGGGTCACTAACCACCTGTTGAGAACCACTATTTTCATGGGTATGTGATAGTAAATTAGACTATGGAGACAAAAATCAGAAAGGGAGCTCTTTGAATCAGAAAAGAAACCACACACAAATAAAGAGAGTAAACGTTAGAGAATCTTGCAGTAGATAATGTCAACAGGAACCTACCAAACACCCTTGTATGACTTCAGTGGATTTATTTTAGGGGTGGAAATGTTTTGAATGCATTCTTTCTGTGCACTCTGTTTGTGGTCTGCCCACTGACATCCAGGGGCGCCTTGGATCCCCTGGCACTGCAGTTCCAGAAGGTACTCAGCCAAGATGTTGGTTCTGTGAATCAAAGCCAGAGCCTCTGCCCCAGCAAAAAGTGGTAAACCCTGCTGAGTCATCTTTCCAGACCCCAGAATCAATATGTTTCTCATGCACCTGTTCATAAGCAAAGACCAATATGTCCTTAGTATAAACGATGAGTCAGCTTTCAGGGTGGTTGCCAAAATTTTATACCCTAGGCCTCATCAGCCTGCTGGTATGAAACATTGAAATGCAGAGAACTTATAGGCAGGAAGAACATGAATAGGAGGTGGTCTTGTTGGTACACTCCTCTAATCTGTGCACTCATAATGCAGAGGACACTGGTCTCTTTGAGTTCAAGGATAACCTGTTCTCAATTTATTTGGTGAATGGGAAAAGGCAAGAAACTGTTTGCCACAGCAGAAGTGTGCAGGTGCAAGGATAATTTTTAGGAGTTGTTTCTATCCTCTCACCATTTCAATCTCAGGGTTCAATTGGAAGTGTCAGTCATGCTGGCAAGTGCCTTTATGACATTAGCCATTTGGTGGCCTTAATATATATGCTTTGAATGTAAATATATCAGCATTAATACACACTCACACACACTCCACAAAATACAAAAGAAATTGATACAATACACTAGCACACCAATGCCAGCAGATCACTCTGCATGCAGGCATAATGACCCGGGATCCATCCCAGAAAACACAATTACCAGCAAACTGCTTGACTACGAACCATGTGTTGAAAATACTCGGTTAAAGATCCTTAGACATGGTTCCCATTTTACTTCCAGCAATAAAACTCAGATCCACCTATCACATGCCAGAACTCAGGCGACCTCAAAGAAACTGAGCAAAAGAGAGTGAAACACTTTTCTTTTGTTCTGTTTTGAATTTTGGTATTCATAATTTAAAGGAACCCAGCACAGCCTCTTTTGTGTCAGAAGACGGCTTCATTTGAAAACGAAGCAAATAACGGTTTTTGGTCTCACACACACTTCACATACAGACCAAACAAAAGAATTGATTTCCTTAACTGAGAAGGTTCATCCTCTACCTTTCCTTTGCAGAAGAGCGAGGAACATATTGGCTGTGCAATAATGTCCTCCAGCGTCGAGACCATCTTGGGGGAACCGGAAATGTCTCTGCTAGATGAGGTATTAACTGATAGCTGCAAAGAAAAAGAAATATATTTACCTTTAATTCCCACTAATTTGACATGTAATATATTTTTTTGTGTAAGGAACGATGTCTCTGTGTTCCTATGTCTGCAGTATTTCACATAGTGTCAGAGAAGAGGAAGCCAGCCTGGCCCATTTCTTCACCTCCTTCATATCCTCCCTTCTGGGAGCCCACAATCTAATCACCCTGTAAGGCACTAGTTCTCAACCTCCCTAAGGGTGTGGCCATCTGATGACCTATCTCATGTTGTGGTGAACCTGCACAGGAAATTTTTTCCCTTGCTATATGATAACTGTCATTTTTCACGTCTTATGAATTATCATGTCTATATCTATGTTTTCAGAAGGTGTTAGGTGAACCCCGTGAAAGACAGTCTTAGGTTTTCCAAATGGGTCACTAACCACCTGTTGAGAACCACTATTTTCATGGGTACGTGATAGTAAATTAGACTATGGAGACAAAAATCAGAAAGGGAGCTCTTTGAATCAGAAAAGAAACCACACACAAATAAAGAGAGTAAACGTTAGAGAATCATGCAGTAGATAATGTCAACAGGAACCTACCAAACACTCTTGTATGACTTCAGTGGATTTATTTTAGGGGTGGAAATGTTTTGAATGCATTCTTTCTGTGCACTCTGTTTGTGGTCTGCCCACTGACCTCCAGGGGTGCTTTGGATCCCCTGGCACTGCAGTTCCAGAAGGTTCTCAGCCAAGATTTTGGTTCTGTGAATCAAAGCCAGAGCCTCTGGTCCAGCAAAAAGTGGTAAACCCTGCTGAGTCATCTTTCCAGACCCCAGAATCAATATGTTTCTTATGCACCTGTTCATAAGCAAAGACCAATATGTCCTTAGTATAAACAATGAGACTGCTAAGTTAGGCATGTCACTGACATGTCAAGAATGACAAAGACCTGGAGTCATTATTTGTTGTGGAATAAAATTCAGTGAGGTTTTCCATCTGCCAAGCATCATCAAATACATTTTCAAAACTCATATTTCATAAATGTACCTTATTAAATAATCTGGTCTTCTTTGTATGCTGTCTAAGCCAACATTATAGAATTACTTCATCTGTTTTTGCCATATTACTCTGGGTAACACCCGTTCAGTGACTCCAATGTATCCTTCAGGCTTTGTTCATGTCACTCATACTGTAATTAGATGTTAGTTCTATTAGTTTCTATTGCCATGCCCAAGGCAACTTCTAGAAGGAAGGGTTTGTTTGGAGTGGGGCTTATGGTTCCAATTGGATGCATACAGTTCCATCACCATCATAATTCAAGCAGGCAGGCATGGCGCTGAAGCAGCAGCTGAGAGCTACACTGACTCACACAAGAAACAGAGAGCTGTCTGAATATAGCTCAAGTCTTCTGAAACCTCAAGGTGAACCAATAATGACACAACTCCTCTGAAAAGGCCACACCTCCTAATCCTCCCCCAGATAGTTCCACCAACTGGTGGCCAAGCATTCAAATATATGAGCCCATGGGGGCTGTTCTCACTCAAGTCTCCAGAGAGGTGCTGGGGCAGGCCATTATAGCTATCCTCCATGTATGACAATAGTCATAGTTAAGGAGTAAGAACTTGGAAGGCATCTCCCAGAATCCTAACTTGCAGCTCCACAGCTCCCCTCTGCTCATGCATTTCAAAATCACCCTCACTGTTCTACTGTCCAAGGAACCTAATGGCAATTGTGAAAGGTTGTGGGGAAAGCATTAATGCAGTGCAGAGGAGAGAGGTTCCTTTTGTTCCAAAAGCTCCTCATTGTCACATTTTCTTAATCTGGCCAGAATGCAAAATCCCAGTCATACAGACAGGAAAGGACACATTTTGTCCTTTTCCTTTTACAACTTCCCATTATACAGAGAATGACAGTGTCAGGTAGTAAAGAAAAGAAGGAAAGAAGGCATAAAGCTGAGCAGGTCCCCTTTTAAATTTCTCAAAACTCTGGGCCTTTTACTCAAACAGAAAGGAAGCAGAAAGTACTGAATATCAATGGCTGTTGTGATAAAATTAGACTGAGAAAAGAGACATTTGGGGGCTATAAATCAAGACCCTGACATAACAGATAAGTCTTAAAATGAATAAAATCAGTGAAAATGTTAATGAAAACTAACGTCTCACATTTTCCTTAAAGGTTGAAAAGAAGGCACCTTGTGATCCCCATATTACCGTTCGGCACAATTTGGTCCATTTACCACCTACATGGGATGGAGAAGGAGTTGACCCGGTTGATAATAAAAAAGGTGCGCATTCAGCCCAGGACACTGTTCTGGATCCCACAATTATTTAGGTATTTGCACTGGGCATGCAAGGGGGAGACCATATACTGACCCTGAGCCTGCTCTTGGTCACCACACTAATGACACCATGGACCCTTTTCAAACACTGACCCAGTTCTTGAAGCGTGTCTTAGAGCAGAACACAAGTGTAGTAGATTCACTACTGATCGGGAATCTTCTCTTGTTCATGTGCCATGTGACACTCCAGAACCTACACAGGGTAGCAACAAAATTTTTGGTTCTGTAAATACAGCTGACCACACCAGCTATACAATGAACACCTCTATTAAATCTATTCCTCCTCTGGCAGAAGACATGCTGCTACTCCTTATAACTCCAGCAATGTGGTTCCTGGTTTCGATTATGATGATGATAAGATACATAAGCAATATAATATTCCGCAGACGAAGTAATTTGAGAGATTACAGGAACCAAAACATTGGATAAGGTGAGACCACAGAAATGGTTTAACATAGATGAAGATTTTTGTAGTAGAAATCTAATTTTTTGGGCACTAGTATGTAAGATTAATAAATTTCATGCTTTATATAGAACTTTTGGGCATTTCCTAGCACCAGAAAAAATTTGATTCTTTTTTTCCCAATAATATTAAAAATATATCACATAAAAATAACAGTTTAGTCCAACGAAAGTGCCCACGTAAAGCTGGTAGGTTCACAGTTGTCTCCTATTCTGGAACAAGGGAATTTCTTTCACTCCTAATGTGAACCTTGTGTTTTTCTGAATGGCTAAGCAGAGATATATAACTGTTAAATATTAGTTTCTATTTTTCTGTGTGCATACATTGTGACTTATGAGTATAGCATCTTCTTAGAAACAAATATTTCAGAAGAAGCAACATCTGAGAATAGAACCAACAAAATGAGGCTCCACATTCTCACACCTTTTCAAACACAATGATACTAATGTCACTCCATAAGATTCTACTGATGATGCCACTGCTACTCCTGATCCTGAGATGTATGTCACCAGTGATGTTCTTGGTGATGCAACTGATAGTTCTTTCTTTTCTTTTTAGTTGCTACCGAAGCTGATAATTCTCTGAAAGAACACAACAAATGACAATCTGTCAGGAAGATTTTATCAAAAATAGACATGGTTAACTATTTTCTGGCAGAAGACATAGTATATATTGAATTCTGTATATGTTTGAAATATTTTCCCATTAAAATGCATTATGCAAATATTTTAAGCTGTTTCTTGGTATTGTACAAACTGATCACCTGACCACTCAGTGATATGTTTAAGGGGAAGGATTTATATTATAGATACCAGAGTTTGAACAGATAGAGTGATCTGGAATGTTCAAAGCAGAAGGAGATGTTGGCTGAACATAGTCAGCCAACTGGACCTGGCTAATGATAGAAGCAGAAACAGCCAGAGAGGCAGAGAGAGAGAGAGAATGAGACAGAGGAGGAGACAGAGAGAGGGAGAGGAACATGGAGACAGGAGGAGAGAGAGACACAAAGAGAGAGATTTATAAAGAGACTGAGAAGGTGTGAGAAGGGATGCTTCTGAACTAGAGGGAGTTTAGGGTAGGGGAGGAGGGGAGAGGACCTAGGACACTAGCATAGACTTTGAAATGCATAACAAGTACTTGTGACCCTGAAGCAGCATGGAGGCTAGCATGGGCCTCATTATGGTAATATGCACCACAGGCAGCCATTTTCTCTACTGCCAGTCATAAGGGAAATGACACCTTTGGGTAGAGATTCACAAGTTTTTGAGGAATGTTGACTTCTATCTACCTTCCAGAAATCCTCCTCAAGTCCAGGTTGAGCCCATTTCCGGATATCTGAGCCTGCCCTTGGAGTTTTGGGAATTGCAGTTTTCTTTGGACATAACAGGCATCAATGAATTTTAGTGGATTTTGCAAGTCACAAATCAGCCTTGTTGAGGTTTACATACTCAAACTGCTCAAACACAAGTAAACACCACCAAAATGCCATATTGTCCTTAACATCCATAGAGTTCAAGTGTGGTTGCTTACCTGCATTTCCTTTTCCTTTAATTTGATGCTACAAGCTGCAAAAATCTACAAAGGAGGATTTCAGCTGATGATGACAAAGCTAATACCTGGAAGAAGCCAAGGGCCTTCGAGAGGCTCAAGGAGCCATGGTAATATTTGGCTTTTGATTATCAGCCTTTTCCTGCTATGAGTTTCTTGTGTGCTATTGTAGCTTTTCCATCATTTATTGCACACCATTTCCCCTCTCCTAAAGGAATATTTAGATAACCTCATGCACTGACAGCTATGCACAGCCAGAACCCCAGTTTAAGCCTGTCTGTAATTATCATCACTGGCAACATCTGGCCAGGTCCATCCACAGATGGAGGAAAGTACCTTATCAGAGATACCTCTGTACTCTCTAAGAACAGACTTAAGCATCCAGACTACCCATATGTGAAGGCCTGGCAGATGTGCCAATTAAGCTTAACTTCCTCCTTTCCCAAAACTTACTTCTAATTCCAGATCTCCCTTTAACTATCACCAGAGGAATCACAGGTTGCCTAGCAACCAAGCATACTTTCCCCCGCCCTGCAGAAAAAAAATTAAACAGCAGATAGCTTGGACAGATAGGAGCTACAGGAAAAAAGAAGACAGTTTTATTTTGTCCCATTGACCTAGCAGCTTATAGATTCTTTATATTTTCTACCAATCATGTTTAAGATTATAATTGAGCACATTAAATCCCTCTTCTTAGACATTACCTGAATTAAGCCCTTAGTTAATTCATTTCCCCATTAGTCACTTTCTTTTTGGGTTGCAAATGATTATTAACAATTACTGCCCCTCTATGTGATTCTTATCACCCCTCCATTTGACCCTGGAAGCCTGGCTTTGTAGTGCCAAAAGATTACTGCCTGTAAGTGTATATATACTGGGACTCCCAGGGCACAGGAAGACCAAGGAGAAGATATGGAAGAATAAAAGACTGGACTAAGAGCTCTGTGTGCTACGATTCTGTTTTCAAAAATAACCCTTGCCATTCATAGTTCTCTCTCCTGAGCCCCTGGGGTATATAATATTAAGGCTGGTCCCTCTAATGTTATACAAGAAATTTTATGACATCCCATCCCCAGCACACATTAACTGCACAAAATCCCTCACTGAGGGGTGGGGCTTATGAGTTCCTCACTGTGTATGAAGGTGTCCTGGACACACTTTTACAGTAATCATCTACAACCTCTGCCTCTGTCTTCCAAAGTAGTCCCTGAGCCTTGGAGGGAGTGATTCAGACATCCTGTTGAGGTCTGAGCAATTCATAGTTATGCATTCTCTAAAGTTTGGCCAGGTGTGAGTCTGCGCATTCACCACAGCCCATTGCATAAATAAATGTCTCTGATGAGGGATGATAGTTGTCCTAATGGACAGGTACAAGCCTGAATATTTAGAAGGCAGCTTGATGCCATGTAGTTTTGACAAAACAATGGAGCCTATTGTGTGGAATCAACACATCAGCCATTAACTCAGAGTCACAATACTGTATCAGGGCTGCATTAAGGAAAGAAATAAAAGCACTTCTACTTGGAGTCCTTCAACCAAGAGCAAGTCCAGGTTTGGATTTTCTACTTCATGCTCCCTATCTTCTCCCATCTGTCTGGTGCATGACTCTGAGTCTGTGCCTGTGTGAAGAAATCTGTCTGTTGCTCTCTCTGTTTATTTTTTTTAATCTGAGTCTGTGCCTGCCCTATGTCTGTGTCCATCTGTCCCTGTGGCTGTCCCTGTGTGTGAATGTGAGTGCCCCTTTTGTTGTGCTCTCTTTTATTGACTTCCCAGGAAGAATCACATTGGGAAGGAGTGGGATACTTTACAGAAATCATGGAGTCTTACAAGGGATTAAGCCAATAACTTCAACTGACAGCAACTCACCCAGACAACAAACAGTATTTTAAACTCCAATGTTTACCCAGCAATGCTGCTGTGTTCAATAGTTTGGGTGGATATTCATTGAAGAAGAGTGTTTTCAACCTCTATGTTTGCTATATCCCGCAAATGACACACATGAATTGTTCTGGATTGGGCCATAGAAGAGAACATAATAGGATTGCAGTTAAGTATTAGTTTAGGTTGTAAAAGTTGATTATGTGGGAAGTCCAAGGAAAGTAAAGGTGATTGTTACATCGTTCTCTTAAAAGTGGGTTTAGCAATCAGTTTGTGTACACAGTAGGGCTCACAGTCAGTGGGAGGTGTGGGGAAAGAAGCATCTGGTTTACTGCTATTCTGGAGTCCCCAGGCATCTGTTTCTTGAGGGAGCAGAGAAGGCAAGTTGCAAGGAAAAAATAGATTATTAACACCTGCACTGTGACTGCCAGAAAAAATCTTGGTTGTACTGACAAAGTAGAATGCACAAGGCAGAAGAACAGATACACCCTTCAATTGGACATCTTGGGAAACTGGAGGGTGGAGAGTCCCCACTGCTGAACAGATCATGTATCCTGCATAGGTGGCTGCTTGAGCCTGAAGAGATGGTACCAGCTTTGTTGTCCTAGGAGCCTGGCAATCAAAGGGATGCTGAGGATCACAGTGTAGGATTTTGTCCACCTGGTCTCAAGAGACTTAAGTGCTAGGAGTTTGAGGAGTACTTGGTTCCCCCAGGGTGCATGGGGCAGGCTCAGGGGCAGTTAGATCTATTGGTTTGGGGGCAAGGAGATAGCTACCAGCATGTGAATGGGAAGGGACCTTAGAAGGACAAGGTAAGGGAGGTACCCAGCCAGTGAAGGAGTTTGGGCTGGAAGGTCGGTGATTGGGGAGGATGGATCTTCCATAAAAGGAGCTCAGAAGGGCTTAGACCTGTAGGAGAGCATGGGGTGGCTCAGAGGAAGGTAAAGGCAATGAGGAGATGCCCTTGTCAAAGCCAAGATAACCTGAGTTCATTGGAGAGCTTGGTGAGGGGTTATTTGGTGAATCCATGGGCCCCCTCCACATTTCATGAGGATTGTGGATAATAGGGGATGCGGATGTTCCAGGAAATGTTGAGAGCTTACAACATGAGCTCCATGACCCTGGAAGAGAAGGCTGGCCTATTGTCCATTTGTATGGTCTTGGCACGCCAATTCAAGGGATGATGTGTTCCAGGAGTACTTGAGCTACCACATCTGCTGTTTCCCTCGATGTGAAGAAAGCTTCTATCCATCCTGTGAAGGTCTCAACGAGAGTTAGGAGATAATGGCGTTTGGCTGAAATCAATCTGCCAGTTGTCACTTCATTGGTGTCCTCAAAGTTGCTGTAGACAATGATGTGTCTGGAAGACCCCTGCAGGTTGGCCGTGCCAAAAGTCTGGCAGGAGGAATGAACCTGTAAAATACAAGCTTAAAGATGGGTGGGGTCAAAGAGGGGCTCTAAGAAATGGAACAGTGTTTTGGGCCTACATATAAAGTCTGGTGAATGTCTGAAATGATGGACAATGCCAGCTCCTGAGGGAGGATGAGGCAGTTATTAAAGTAAAACCATCCATCCTTTGTCTGCATGACCCCAATTTTCAGGAGTTTGCCATTCTCCTCTGGTTGATAACAGGGCTGGTAGGAGAGTACCAAAAACAAAATATATTCTGTTGATCCAGAGGTGCTGGAGGCCTGTCGGTGGGCTAATGAGTTTGCCTTGGCATTGACTAAGGCCACTGGGTCCTTAGAGGACTGGTTTCCCCTGCAGTGAATTATGGCTACTTCTCCAGTTAGCTTGGCAATAAGGGGACCATTAACTATGGGAGTGCCCTTGGTAGTGAGGAAGTCACTTTCCCTCCAAAGGACAGATGGGCATGGGCTATTAAAAAGGCATATTTAGAGTCAGTATATATGTTAGCCCATTGACCATTGGTGGGTCACTTCAAATGTTTTAGTGGAAGTGATCACTGCATATGCTGACTGGTGGTTTCTTGATCGGTCTATAAGAGAGCTTCCCTCAACAAAGATGGTAAGTTGGGTGTTTGCAAGGGGTTGGTGTAAGAGACCAGGCCAGGATAAACATAAGACCTCTACAGCCTCTGAGCAGGAGTGAGAGGAAGTACCAAAGGAAGAAGCAACAGAAAGGAGGCTTGCAGCGTTTAGGGCAAGGATGAAGGTCAATATAACTGGGGGGGGGGTCTAGAAACAGTAAGTGAAAGATTTGGACCTGTGATTGTCCAAAGAGAATGAGAGAGGGGTGCCTCATAATGTCTGAGAGGCAGTGGGGGGAGTATACCAGGATTGACTGGAACAGGGTACAAGGTGTGGAAAATGATACATTTCAGAAAATGTGTCAAAACCTGGTCAATTTCAAGTTTTACAGAAGACGGGAATGTAGCCTGAAGTTTTCCTGTATTCTGCCCAGTCTTGCATCCACTAGGTCCTAAGTAAACACACAGAGGCTTATATTAATTAGAAACCAAATGGCCTATGGCTCAGGCTTCTTGCTAGCTAACTCTTACAACTTAACTCAACCCATTCTAATTGAGCTGTTTGCCATGTGTCATTGTGGCATTACCTGTCTTCTGTTACATCTTGCTACCCTGGCATCATTTATCCTATATTTGTGAGTGTAAAGTTTCATATCTAATTTTCCTTTTATCCTAAACAAGGAAAACTGATATTATAACTATCTAGTCTTTAAAAACTCCCTCAAAGACCTCAGAAGAATATAATATTATCTGAGTAAATGGGAAGAATATTGTAAGCAAGTTCCAAAATTCTAGAAATAACAGAGACATCTGGCTGTCTGGACAGTCACCCAAAGTTCCTCTGTATCATTGGGGAATGTATCTTCAGCCCACAGGCCTAAGAGTCTCTGGCATATTTTTCAGTGAAGCAGGAAATTTCAAGGACTTGTCTGCCTAATTGCAAAGTTCATCAGTCACTTTCCTGTGTTCTGCAGAATGTCTCACAGTTTCTTCTGCAAAGCATGGTCCTGGAGGATCATCCCTCCTTGTTTTGGCAAAGTTCAGTGGTCACTTTCCTATGGGTCCTGCATGTGCAGTTTATACAATATACTCTCAAGCACTTCAGGCAAGAGCAGTTTCTTGCCCCAATCTTTTCCATATTATAAGCAAACTCCATAATGAGTTTCTTAACAATGCCCATCATCCTCTTTGAAGTAATTGATGCTGCCAAGAACAAACATGTCTCACTGTCCTCAAAAGTCTAAGTTCTTAAAATATTTTAAATGCCATGTTTTGTAAGTTTTGAAGTGTTTGAAGATTACCTATGTGATTGAAATATGTTTGCATATCTATCAAACCTAACTAACATGAATATAAGTTTGATTATTATAAATGACTATTAATTTATATTTCTTAACTATACATTATATTTTTAAATGAACTCTAAAATCATAACCTTAAGCAAGACTAGAAATATACATATAATATAACAAAACTAACATTAAATTTACATCAATAAGCCAAAATTCATACTAATGAAAAATACTCATAGGAAGATGCTAGATGTGGAACAAGGATGACTGGACTGCTACTCACATCACCAGTGAGGCTACCCGGAAAACGAGACCCCCCAAAAAAACCACGGAGAAATGGATGAGATCTACATGAACAACCTGGTCATGAGTGGGAACAATGAAAGGCAATGGTCGAGGGAAAGAGAGTGGGAGATCCTAGCTGGATCAAGAAAAGAGAGGGAGAACAAGAAATAGGAGACCATGTTAAATGAAGACCACATGAGAAGGGGAGGAAGCAGAGAGCTAGGGAGGCCCACGGAGATCCACAAAGATACCCCCACAAAAGACTGCTGGCAATGGTCGAGAGACGGCAGGAACTGACCTACTCTGGTGATGGGATGGCCAGACACCCTGTTAGTTGTGCCATAAACCCCATCCAATGTCTGAGGAATCTGGATGCAGACATCCACGGCTGGGCCCCTGGTGGAGCACTGGAATTCTAATTAGTGAGAAAGAAGAGGGTTTATATGAGAGAGAATTGTTGAAGCCAAGGTTGGATAAAGCACAGGGACAAATAACCAAATGAATGGAAGCACAGGATCTATGAACCAAGGGCTGAGGGGCCCCCAACTGGATCAGGCCCCCTGAACGGGTGAGACAGTCATTTGGCTTGATCTGTTTGGGAGGCAGCTGTGTGTTGGTGCCGGGTCCTGGGCTCGTTGCATGAGTTGGCTGTTTGAATCCTGGGACCTATGCAGGGAGGCTTGGCTCGGTCTGGGAGGGGGGGACTGGACCTGGCTGGACTGAGTCTACCAGGTCGATCCCGGTCCTCGGGGGAGACCTTGATCTGGCAGAGGTGGGAATGGGGGGTAGGGTGGGGGGAGGGGGAAGGGGGCGAGAGTGGGAGAACAGGGGACTCTGTGGCTATTATGTTGAACTCAATGATGTTGTAAAATAAATTTACAAAAAAAAATTAAATTAAAAAAATATAAAAAAATTAAATAAAAAACAAGCATTAAAATAAAAAAAAAGAATAGTTCTGGGTTTTTTGGATTAAAGTAGATTCAATAATCTACTCTTTTATCATTTCTCTATCATATCCTCTCTTCTCCTTTTAGAAAGAGATCTCTCAATTTAACTCCTTTGTTTAGTCTTTTTTTTACCTATGACCAATAACAGTTTGTAACCAACTCCCCTTAAATGAAAATAAATATTTACAATTTTTTAATATTTGGGCATAGTTTTGTAATTTGGCCATAGTTTTCTATACTACATCCTACTGATTGGGGCCACTGGTAACCTTATGTGGCTCCTGAGACAATTTAGAATTATAGTCAAGTCCTGAGTGGAATAGTCTATGAGTCTTCATCATCTCAGCCAGTTGCCTTGAAGCTGTTCTGGATATTGAATCATCTGAAGACCTCTCAAGGGGTCTTCCCTTATGGAACCATATTAACTTGGAAAAAATTCACAGCTCCTCATCTTCTGTGGAAACAAAAGCAGAGCTCTTTTCCAAAGCAACATATCCTTAGACCCAAATTTTTAAGTCAAGATACCTTTAAAATACACATATTGGTTTAACTTTATAACCTCTACAATCAAATGACTCTTTGCAGTTAAAAAAATCCCAAAGACAATGCAATATTATACAGTATGCAGACTCTGTATAATTTCCATCTTTACATGGCTTTTTAAAAAAATGTTTCAAAGGACTTTTTCTACCGTTTTTTTTTTTCTCTCCCAAGCTTACCTATATTTTTAAACACACTGTTACCTACTTAGAGGATTTTCCCATCTGAATCTGTTTTATTTTGCACCTTTAATTCTTTCCTTACTGGAAGAGTTTTTAAATTGCTAAGCTGCACATCTTTGACTGCTGGTTCTGCCCCATTCATCTTTTCAACAAGGCACGACAATGAGTTAAGCTTACCTCCCCAATTCTGGGAAGCAGTATGTGTAGAGCTGTGTCCTTAAGTCTGCAGCTGTGCTCTCAAGCCCACAGGGAGAGGCTGGGAGAATCCTCTCTCTATCATGACCTGTGGGAGAGACTGTAAAAATCCACCATGCTGCTTAGCCTATGGCAGCTGGTGGACAGGTCCATTTCTGAGCTGCTGATGGCATGAGATTGTAAGACTAGGAAGCCCAGTGTGGCTTTGTTTTTGTGTATTCAGAATCTATTTTAAGCTTTCTCAGGTCTGTGTGAATTCACGACAGATTGTAGGTGTCATTTGTAAACAGAATAATCTTTCCTGCCCCTCAATACACAAATAACCAGTCAGAGGCTTAATATTAATTACAAATCAAATGGCCTATGGCTCAGGCTTCTTGCTAGCTAACTCTTACAACTTACCTCAACCCATTCAAATTAAGCTGTTTGCCATGTGTCTTTGTGGCATTACCTGTGTTCCATTACATCTTGTTCCCCTGGCAGTGCTCATATCCCTCTGACTCCACTTTTCTTCTCCTTGTCTTTCTGCTTGGATTCCCCATCTGGCTCCATGGTGTAGATGGAGAATTTCTCTCCAGCTCCCAGCAAGTCCCGTCAGTCCCTGAGCCCACTTATAAAATAAACACACAGACTCTTACATTATTTGAACTGCTTGGCCATTAGCTCCGGCCTATCATTGTCTAGCTCTTATTCTTATATTTAGCCCATTTCTATTAATCTATACTTTGCCACGTGCTTTGTGGCTTATTAGTACCATATATTTTTCTGGTCCTGGAGGGGGCTCCAGGCAGTCTCTCCCTTCCCTTCCTGTTTCCTCAATTCTCCTCTCTGTTAGTCCTGCCTATACTTTCTGTCTGGCTACTGGCCAATCACTTTTTATTTATACAGAGTGATATCCACCGCACTTCCCCTTTTCTTCATTTTCAAAAAGGAAGTTTTTGACATTAACATAGTAAAATTGCAAATAACAAAACAATTATCAAGCAAGAATTGCAGTTACAATATTAAAGAAAATATTCTACCTATCATATATTTGTGAGGTTAAGGTTTTATATCTAACTTATCTTTTATCATAACTAAGGAAATGTGTAACTCTCTAGCTTCAACTATATCAAAGACCTCAGAAGGATATAATATTACCTAAGAGATGGGAGGATGCAAGCAACTTTCAGGAGTCTTGCAGGGTAGATAGAGACAGCTGACAGCCTGGTAGTCACCTCATGTTCCTTTGTTAAGTTGGGGCATCTGTATTTAGTCCACAGGGCTAGAGATTCTTGGTCATTTTTTTCAGTGTCCTGTAAAATTTCTAGGAGTTTTCTCTGTGAAGCAGGCACCTGAAGGACCATTTTGTCAAGCAAAGTTCAGTGGTCATCTTTCTATGGGTCCTGTAGGTCCAGTCGATCAAGCAGTCCAGGCAAGAACAGTTTCTTGCCCAAATGGCTATTTTTGCCAAGGTGAATATAAATTCCATATGGAGTGTTTTCAATGCCCATCCTCCTCTCTGAAGTAAATCTGGTGCTGTCAGGAGCAGACATGTCTCACTGTCCAGAAAGTTCACATTTTAAAAAAAATTTTAAATGCCATATTCTGTAGGTCTTTGACGTATTTGAAGATTACCTGTCTCTCTGAAATATATCTATGTATACCTAGAAGACTTAGCTAACATGGCTACAAGTATGATTATCATAGATGACTAACTATTAATCTGTTTGTCTAAACTATCCATTACTACCTAAATGAGTTACATAAACATAATACCTCAAACGAGAATAGAAATATATATATACAGTATAAGAAAATTAACTTTAAAATTTTATCAATGAACTAAAATCTATACCAATGTAAAACATTTCAAACAAGTTGCTCTTTAAAATTAGGTTCATTAATCTACCCTTTCATCTTATCATATCTATATCATATCTCCTTTTCGTCTTTAGAAAGAGATCACATTTATAATAAACCTGATTTAAATAAAAATATTGGTTTTTTCCTGTCCCACACCAGAGGGCTCTTCTGATATGGGACAAAAGAATCTTTTAACCTTTTATTTTAGAAATATGTTTGGGTTTAGAGAAGGAATGAGCCAATTCCATCTCCAAAGGGGTCATGGTATATTTGAGAATTTGGGGACGTTGCTTCTCTTACTACTTCCTGCTAGAGTTGTAGTAAATTGTAGCTAGAGTTTTCCTGCCTGGCCCACAGTCAGGACAAATCTCTCTCACCCGCCAGTCCCACAGCTGCTCAGACACAACCAAGTAAACACAGAGACTTATATTGCTTACAAACTGTATGGCCGTGGCAGGCTTCTTACTAACTGTTCTTATATCTTAACCCATTTCTATAAATCTATGCTTGCTACATGGCTCGTGGCTTACCAGCATCTTCACTTGCGGCTTGTCATGGTGGCGGCTGGCAGTGTCTCTGACTCAGCCTTCCACTTCCCAGAATTCTTCTCCTCCTTGTCCCACTTATACTTCCTCCTGCCTGACTACAGGACAATCAGTGTTTTATTTACTAACCAATCAGAGCAACACATTTGCCATACAGAACATCCCACAGCAGAAAATTTTAGGATTATGGGTAGTCCATGAGGGTGTATCGTCTGAGCCAGTTGCCTTGAAATGGTTCTGGATGTTGGATCATCTGGGCCATGGTGTCACCAGAGAAAATTCAGGTAATCTTGGCTGGTCAAACCTGTTATATCTTAATCTGAAACAAATTCATAGCCTCTGGCTTTCTGTGGAAACAAAAGCAGATACTCCTTTCCAATGCAACATATCCTTACATCCAAATTTTGAATTCAAGGTACCATTAAAGTATACATTTTGGCATAAATCAACAGCTTTTACAATCAAATGTTTTTCTTTAGTTACCAATATCAAAGACAACATAATCCAGATTCTCTGTGTGATAGTCAGCTTTATGTGGCTTATTACCTTTTCTGTTTCTTTAAAGACTATTTTTTAAACTATTTGTTTATGTAACTCTGTATAATCCTTTTTCTCACTCTTTCAAGCCTACCTACATCAGTCTTATGGTGAACCTATTGCTTGAAACTACAGCATTCTAAGACTGAAACAGCATTATTGCTGCTTGCTCTGCCCAATTCAGCTTCCCAACATGGGGGTGGTACATTTTCCACCAGCTCTGAGAGCCATCAACTCTCAGAAATAGTGGGTCTATGCTTCTATCAAAGCAGTGTGTAGCCCAGAAACCTCTTTTTGTTTTGTACTAGCAAAGGCTAAATCTGCCACGCAGCTTAATGTGCCACTTGCAGAGGCCTCATTCCCACCATACTGCAGGTGGAGAGTGCACACCAGGAACCCGACATAGTAGATAGTAGCTCAAACACGCAGGTTGCCTCTACCTTGAAAGAGACAACTAGAAACAGTTTTTAGCTCTGTTTTGGAATCTTTTTACTCAGGTTTTAGGTGGAAACTCTTGCCAACCCATTGGGCACCATTTGTAGCTTGAGAATTTCTCTCCAGCTCCCAACAAATCCAGCCAGTTCCAGAGCCCACTTATAAAATATACACACAGACTCTTACATTATTTAAACTGCTTGGCCATTAGCTTAGGCCTATCATTCTTTAGCTCTTACTCTTATATTTAGCCATTTCTATTAATCTATCCTTTGCCAAGTGGCTCATGGCTTATTAGTACCATATATTTTTCTTGTCATGGAGGGGGCTCCAGGCAGTCTCTCCCTTCCCTTCTTGTTTCTTCAATTCTCCTCTCTGTTAGTCCTGCCTATACTTTCTGTCTAGCTACTCGCCAATCAGTGTTTATTTATACAGAGGGATATCCACAGCACTATGCTGCCTTGCCATAAGACATAGCAGCTTCTTTGTTAACCAATGGTAGCAACACATATTCACAGCATATATAAAGACCACCCCACAACACAAGAATGAGCTTATTTTGACCTTGCTACAAGATGGCTTTTAATCTTAAGATGAAGTCAGGTTGGCCCATCACTTAACCACAGAAGAAGAGTCTATAACCCCCTTTTTGTATCCTTCTCGAGTTGAAAGCCAAATCCTCATGGCTAACGCTTCCAGGTTCTTCTGCTTGCTGGGGCTGAAATATTGCCTTTTCCTTGAATTCAATTTGCATAAGCTTTCTCTTGTTTAGGTCTAGGAAAGCCCTCAGTCCTTTTCCTTTCACAGGATTCAGGATTAGCTGAATAACGTCTTGCCCTGAGGTTACCACTCCCTTTCTTCCATTTAACACTGTGCTTTACTTTTAACTTTTAATCTCCTTGAGCACAAGACTTGGCCCCAACATTACATTTTTCTGGTACTTCTTTTCTCCTCAAATGGTACATTTTGTATTTCTCCTTATCCTGTTTGCTACTTTTTAATTGTGGATCTACATTAGAATGATAACTAATAAACATATGATCTGGAAAGTTCCCTCTCTATCTCTCTCTGTGTCTCTCTCTGTGTCTCTCTCTGTCTCTCTCTCTGTCCCTCCTCTCTCTGTCTCTCTCTCTCCCTTCAAACTCTACCCCCTCATTGAGTCTCTAACAAATAAAGTGCCCAAAAAGCCCAGTTCTGCTTTCTTAGTGACTACTGCAACTTCCTCCCTTATTTCTGCCAGCTGCCAAAGTCCCTGCCACATTTAGGCACAAATTCCATTTGTGGCAGACATGTCATCACCCCTTGCCTACAACCTATAAAGTTTCCCTGCTTTTGTATGTAGATGTGCTTCCTATGGCCTCAATGACTGGAACTGGAGAACTTGCCCAGATGTTGCTTTGCTCAAGTAAACATGTTATACTTTTTCAATTTGGCTTGATCTGACTTTCTATGTTGGCAGAGAATCCTATTATGGGGAGGGGGCAGAAAATCTGTTACTTAGGACAAGGACAAAAAGCAGCCACATTCTTTAGCAAAGTATCCCAAGAATGGTCTCTAGGATAGCCTATAATATTTTCCTCCTAAACTTTGGAGTTTGGACACCACAGTCAAAATTGCCCTTAGCACTTCTGTCTTCCATGCTCTTACTAGAATGGCCCATTAAGCCCCATTTAAAGAACTGAACTGTTTTTGTACTCTGAAATCCCAAAGTCTTTCATATTCTTCCAACAAGTAACATTGAAGGTTTTTGCACCCACAGATCTCTAGGGTAACCAGGAATGTTAAGCCCACAAGATTGTCCTCTCAAAAGACAGGATTGATTCCAGTTCTTCCATCCAGCAATCTGGGAATTGGAGGCAATTAACAGCCTAGTGGTCTGCATTATCTATTTGTCCAATCCATATCAAGCTTCTACAACCAGGACCTGAGATACCTAATAGCGCAAATGACTTCAACATTACCTTTATGACCAGGAACAGGCCAGATCCTTCCATAGACCTTAAGCTAATACAGGTAGCCTATCTCTGGAACTCGTCTTCTTGGATGAAATGACATTTACTTTAAGTTGAGTTTCAATGTAATTATGCCTCATTATACACCAGGGATAGTATTACATTGGGAAAATATTTTGTCCCCAAATTGCGCTGTTTAAACATGCAGGCAATAAACCACCTGGCATTAGACTCCAAAGTTTGATCAAAACTGATTAAGTCAACCTGAGCCAAGTTTTCATTCTCATCTCTCTGCAGTTCTTTTCTCTGTCTGCCATGATGCTTGCAGGGTCCCCTCACAGCATGATGAGACTTAACATAGCAATACCCTCTCCTGGTACCAACTTCTGACTTAGTTACTATTCTATTGCAATAAAGAGACACTATAACTAAGGCAATTCTTATAAAAGAAATCATTTAATTAGGAGATTGCTTAGAGTTTTTGAGGGTTAGTCCATGTTCATCATGGCAGAAAGCAGACAGACATGGCATTGGAACTGTAGTGGATAGCTTTACATCCAGATCCATAGGCATTGGGCGTTGGGGAGGATGAGAGAGATAGAGATATATGTGGGAGGGTGGGGAGAGAGACAGAGAGAGAAAGAGGAGAGAGAAAGAAAGACAAACAGAGACAGAGAGAGACAGACAAACAGAGAGACAGAAATACTGGCCCTGGCATAGCATTTGACCTCTCAAGACCTACCAGAAATAACACACTTCTTCCAATAAGGTCAATACTATGTCAACATGGCTATGCCTTCTAATCCTTCTTGAAGAGTTATACTTCCTGATGAGCAAGAATGTAAATACATGAGCCAATTGGGGCTATTCTCATTCAAACCATCACACCCTACAACTATGAGTGTAAGGGTAGTACAATTGTTACCTTGTATCCTATTTAAGAAACAGAGGACACAGACTTGTGGAGAAGACAGAAGAGGTAGAAGCTGGATTTGGTAGGGTCTGGGAGTGGTTATGATGAAAATATACTAGATGGCATTCTCAAAGAATTAATATATTGCATTACAACTGAATCTCAGTGGAAATACAGAGAATAAAAATTGCCAGATAAGTACAATATATAAAAAATTAACATTATGAAGTGGAAGAGGAAGTTTATTTGGAGGAAAATTTAAAGGTGAATCATGAGAGAACATAATCACAACTTAAATATTTTTATTAATTACTTTTTCATATGAAATGTTTTGCACGTCCTCTTACTTTTCTTTGGCCATCTCCACCTCCCTATCCATTCATAGTCATGTTTTTCTGTTTATTTTTAAAACTTTAAAATCCCTACATCAAAAAACCAGTAATCAAAACAAACAAAAAAATCCAATCAGATGAAAAGTGACTAACCCCCCCCACACACAATCAAATCCCACCCAAAACTGGATGTCAACATATAGAAGATTATAAATAGATCCATATCTGTCACCATACACAAAATTCAAGTCCAAGTAGATCAAAGACCTCAACATAAATCCATTTATTCTGAACCTGATAGAAGAGAAAGTGGGAATGCATTGGCACCGGAGACAAATGTGGTGGTACTGTATTCCCCAAAATATTGTGCACGCTAATAACTTATCTGTGGTCAGAGAACAGGACAGCAACAATATCAAACATAGAGGATAGGCAATGGTAGCACACGCCTTTAACCCTAACATTCCAGAGGCAGAAATCCCTCTGGATTTCTGTGAGTTCAAGGCCACATTGGACACAGCCAGGCATGGTGACACACATCTTTATTCCAGGGAGTGATGGCAGAAAACAGAAAGATATATAAGGCTCGAGGACCAGAAACTATACACATTTGGCTGGTTTAGCTTTTAGGCTTCTAGCAGCAGTTCAGCTGAGATTCATTTGGGATGAGGACTGACAGGCTTCCAGTCTGAGGAAACAGGATCAGCTGAGAAATTGGTGAAGTGAGGTAGCTGTGACTTGTTCTGCTTCTCTGGCATCCAGCATTCACCCAATAACTGGCCTCAAGTTTGTTTTTTATTAATAAGACCCTTTAAGATTCTGCTACAGACAACTTCCTAAATATAACACCAGTAGCACAGACACTGAGAGCAACAATTAATAAATAGGACTTCCTGAAACTGAGAAGCTTCTGTAAGGCAAAGGACATAGACAATAAGATAAAAGGCACCTACAGAATGGGAAAAGATCTATACCAACCCCACATCTGACAGAGGGCTGATCTCCAAAATATATACAGAACTCAAGAAACTAGCCAGCAAAATATCAAATAATCTAATTTAAAAATGGGCTACAGAGCTAAACAGAAATTCTCAATAGAAGTATTTCAAATGGCTGAAAGACATTGTGGTTGTTTGCACAATACCTGTACAACATCAATCCAGTCAAATTCCAGCATATATGGAAGAGAGACTCGTGGCCTCATCCCTAGCTGAAAAGCCTAGCATCTGAATGCTGGTGACATGGGAGGTCAGTGTTTTTCAGGAAATTGGCACCTGGCAGGTTGACTATGATCCAGTGGAACATCCCAAATCAATGCACCCAAGAAAGCATTGATTGGACAGAGTGGGATGCGAAAAGAGGACAAGATCTTGAGAAGGGGTTTTGTAGGGGTAGTTCTAAGAAGGATTGGAAGGGGAGTAGAGAGTGGTTATGTTCAAGATACATTGAATAAATATACAAAATTCTTGAAGAATGAAATTTTTTAAATCTTAAAAAAAAATAGTAGCTGGAGCGAGGGCTCAAAAGCTGAGAGCACATCTGGTCTGGCACAGCCCAGTCCCAACGAGTTTGCCTTTGTTCATTTCAACCAGTGCCCTTCACATAATGAACCATATCTGAGAGGAGAATGGCTTTCTGGAGTTTTGTGTGTCTTATTAAGAATCATTAAATCTGAAGGTGGTCTTTGGGACCTCAACACAAAAGCCACAGATCACTTAATCACAAGAAATAATAGGTATTTTTCTTGTCAGTTCAACCTCTCCTGGAGAACACAAAGAATGTGAGTTGAGCCAGGTGGTGGTGGTTCACGCCTTTAATCCCAACACTCTGGAGGCAGAGCCAGACAGATCTCTGTGAGTTCGGGGCAAGCCTGGTCCACAGAGCGAGATCCAGGACAGGCACTAGAACTACATGGAGAAACCCTGTCTTGAACACACAACAAAAGAATGTCAGTTGATCTTTCTTATTGAATTTGAAGATTTCCCTTCCCCTAATTCCAAATCCTCACACCATCCTTCAAGTTCTCACCATAATCAGAAATGGACAGAGAGAGACCTTTGTGATAACAGACTGTCTTTGTCAACTTGACTGGACTGAAACAAGTACCTAGAAAATGTATACAGCACACCTCTGTGTGTCTGTGAGCACATTTTCAGAGATAATTCCATCATGAGGACCCTAACCTAATGAATGCATCAGTCCCTTGACGGTTCCTACTATGACGGCTGTATTGGAAAGTGGTCAAAAGGAGGAGGCAGGGGATAGTTGAAGGAAGTAGTCACAAGTAGTGTGTCTTGGAGAGCTGTGTCCCGTCCTAGTAACTTCCCATTTCTCATGTCTCTGTTTACTGACCACCATGAAGTGAGCTGCTCTGCTCTTCCATGCCTTCCCACTATAGAGAACTAAAGCCCTTTAGAACCATATCCCAAGTAATTCTTCCCTCCCTTAGGTTGTTCTTGCATTTGAAGCACACAAATGCAACAGTGATGAGTACACCTTGGAGACCTTTCATTCCTTCTCTTTTATCTCAGCAGCCCATCGAGAAACCACACAGAACATGTATGTTCAGCCCACAGTCAGTTAGGCAACAAATTGTCCCCAGGAACCCCCTCCCAGTCCCTTCTCTCCTCCCTGGGCGGAGCTGGAAGCTTCTCACATGACACTCTCATTACCTCCCCGACCCCTTGATGCCCCCTTTTCTTGTGCCATGAGTGACTTGTAGGGCTTCCCCAGGCTGGGAAGGGTCAGCTCAGCCTTGTTCAGCTCCAGCTCCTGTTGGTACAAATGCTCAATGACGGCCACTTCAATTGAGTCTCCCAGTACATTGGTCATAGTATGCAGCCAGTCACTGGTGAAGGAAAAATAGATTAATGGGAGGGGGTGAAAGTCTCCTTCAAGAACCCAGAGTAGACTAGAAGGGCTTCCAGGCTAATTCACAACCACATGATCTAGAACAGGCCCTGCTCTTCCTCAGATTTCCTTCCTAACAACATCATTCCTTATATCCTCAGAACTCTTCTTTAATTTGTGACTCTTGTTTCTACATATGACTAACCTAAAAATGATTAGATATGAGAGCCTGATGTAGATGGTTAGAGATTAGAATCTGATCTAGAGTGTTAGACATTCGGATCTGATTCAGACTGTTATACATGTGCATCTAATGCAAAGTATTAAACATGAGCATCTGTAGATGTAACCAACAGTCTTATTAAATAAGAAACACAGAACCAATGCAAAGAAGAAAGTCAAGAGGTCAGAGCTAAGAGCTAAAAACCTTACCCTTCCTCTCGCAGTAGTCCTACCTCTCCAAAAGAGACCTACTTCCTATGTCTGTCTTTTTTTATAGAGTTTTTGTTCTGCCTTCTCATTGGTTGTAAACCCAACCACATGACCTCCTAGTCACTGCCTGTCTGTACAGAACTCCAGGCCTTCTATGGTTGGTATTGAGATGAAAGGCGTGTGTCTCCAATGCTGGATGTATCCTTGAACACACAGAGATCTACCTAGCTCTGCCTACCAAGTGCTGGGATTAAAGGTGTGTGCCACTACTGCCCGGCTTTTGCTATGGCTCTAATAGCTCTGACTCTTGGGCAACTTTATTTATTAACATACAAATAAAATCACATTTCAGTACAAATAAAATATCACCATAAGCATCTGTTGCAGATTATTAAACATGAGCATCTGACACTGATTATTAAACATGAGCATCTGACGCAGTGTATTAAACATGAGCATCTGATGCAGAGTATTTAACATGAGCATCTGGTGTAGGCTTATTAGGTACAAGTGTCTGGTGCAGACTATTAGATATGACTGTTTGATACAGACTGTTTGACATGAATCTATGTAGGTGTGGAGCAGGCTGGGATTGTTCAAATGGAACTTTAGTCCTTCTGTACAAATGGGACTTAGTCTTGCTCACAGTACCTACATTGGAATGAAAATTAGCATTTTATGTAAATTCCATGTTATAAGAAAAGAAATGAGAGAGGGAAAAAATGGTGAAAGGAGGTAGTGATGTAGGAAGTATAAAGAGGAAGAAAGAGAGAGGAGAGAAAGAAAGAAGGAAAAAAGAAAGAGGGAGAGGGGGAGGAGGGAGGGAGTGAAGGAAGGAAGGAAGGCAGGAAAGAAGGGAGGGAGGGAGGCAGGGAGGGAGAAAAGAAGGGAGGGAATGAGACAGGTGGAGAAAAGGGAGGGAGAATGGAAGAGAAGAAAAGGACAGAGGGAGGAGAAGGAAGGAAACAAAGGGAGGAAGGAAAGAAAGCAAGAGAGGAGGGGGAGGAACAGGGTAGGGGTGGCTCCTCCCTGCTTATAGATTAGGAGTCACTGTCTTCAGGTGTGCGCCCTCCCACAAGCCTACTAAGCTCCATGGCACAGTCTCACAGCAAGACACACAAATGGCTCTTCTGTGCTCAGTGGATCACAAACAGAAGACATGAATGTGGGGAGCAGAGTTGTGGGGAGGAAAGCTGACCGGGTGGGAAGGAGTTAGAGAGTGTGCAAAGTAACCAGAAAGCATTGCATACATGCCTGACCTGTCAAAGAACAAATTTAATTAGTGAAAAAGAACAGAGGAAAGACAGGAAGGAGAGAAGAGAGAGAACATATGCATTCATAGGGTTCAGTGCAAAAATCCACCAAAATTCTTTTGTCCATCATCACAGGTGATCGTATAAGTCAAAATTCTTCACTATTTAAGGCAGCAGGTAACTTGTGTTTTCTTTTCACTTCTAAAATTCTTCAGAAGTAAGATTTCACTAAGGAAAAAACCATGTAAAAATTTTGAGTTAAAAAATATTTGAACACTTTTGTATGATTTTTGTATGAAATGGTCTGACAAGGAGTGGGGGAGGGGCTGATAGGTGGAGACCACCTTTTCAGAATTCTCCTCACTCTGTGTCCCAAAGATGATAAATCTATGGGCTTGGAGTCCAAAGCCATCACTAACAGACCATCCCAATGCCTCCCTAAACCCCTCAAATCCTACAACCATGTCCTTGCAGAATCCTTCATAAAAGTTATGAGAAGAGCCCAGGGTCAAAGCCAAGTCACACTCACAGGAACCAATCCACAGCTATGATCAGCATGATGTCGTCTGTGGGCAGGCTGATGGACGTGAGCACAATCACCATGGTGACCAGTCCTGCCTGGGTGATGCCAGCTGCTCCTACACTGGCAGTTGTGGCTGTGATGTTGTGGGAATTCCGGAGGAAAGAGAGAACAGATGATTGGAAGATCAGGAAGGGAAGGGCACCTTAAGTTAAATTCCCAAGCCAACACAGAAAGAAAAATATTCCATGAACTCTCTTTGGATGGGAAACTAAATTTAAAAAGTTGAAGTCACAGAAGCAAAAAGAAGAAACTGTGACGCTGGGCAGATGGGCTGGGAGTTGGGGAAATGTATCTCAAAGGGTACAAGATGTCTAGATACCACATGAATGGCTTTTGGAAATCTAATGTATGGTGTGGAGGGTGTGGCTAATGATGCTGTGTTTGTATTTCAAAGAGAATAAACCTGAAGTCTCTTCTCACTATCAGCAAAGAGAAAGAGAACCGAGAAAGGGAGAGGAGAAGAGGAGGACTGACAGAGAGAGAAAAAGAGAAGGAAGGGAAGAAAGGAGAGAGGAGAGAGGAAGGGAGAGGAAAATAAAGAGGAGATGAGAAAATGAGAGGAGAGAGGAGACACAGGCAGCAGAAGAGGGTGTGGGGGAAGGAAGGAAACCATAGGAGACAAATAAAATAATCAGCCTGACTGTTTTGATCATCTGCAGAGTGCACAGGTAGCAAATCATCATGAAACACATCTTCAAATACACACAACTTTTGTCAGCTGTCATTCAATAAAGCTGCGGCTGGAAAAGGAGAGTTGTTTATTAAAAAGGCAAATACAGATGAGATAGGGTGCATTCAGGGTGGTATGACCATAGGCAAATGGAGAGAAACTCAACGCAATTCCACTAAATTCAGGAACGAGTCATGTCTGTCCGCTTTCCCCATACTTATTCAATATAATTCTTGAAGTTCTAGCCAGAGCAATAAGACAACATAAGGAGATTAAGGGGATACAAATTGGAAAGGAAGAAGTCAAGCTTTCCCTATTTGCAGATGACATGATAGTATACTTAGGTGATGCCAAAAATTCCACCAAGGAACTGATACAGCTTATAAACACCTTCAGCAACATAGCAAGATACAAGATCAACTCAAAAAAATCAATATCCCTCCTATAAACAATGGACAAAGAAGCTGAGAAGGAAATCAGGGATACATCACCCTTTACAATAGCCACAAATGACATAAAATACCTTGGGGTAACACTAACCAAGCTGCTGTGGATATTGTTCTATATAAATAAAACACTGGTGGCCAGTGACGAGGCAAGAAGTAGGTGGGACAAGGAGAGAGGAGAATTCTGGGAAGCGGAATGCTGAGGGAGAGACACTTCAGCCACCGCCATGACCAGCAGCATGTGAAGATGCCGGGAAGCCACCAGCCACGT
Source organism: Peromyscus maniculatus bairdii (assembly GCF_049852395.1). Classification (NCBI taxonomy): domain Eukaryota; kingdom Metazoa; phylum Chordata; class Mammalia; order Rodentia; family Cricetidae; genus Peromyscus; species Peromyscus maniculatus. The sequence goes on along the minus strand of NC_134873.1, from coordinate 1,949,644 downwards.
GGCAAGGTATAGATTTATAAAAATGGGTTAATTTAAGATAAAAGAACAGTTAGCAAGAAGCCTGCCACGGCCATACAGTTTATAAGTGATACAAGCGTCTGAGTGATTATTTTATAAGTAGATTGTGGGACTGCGGGGCTTGGGGAACCTGGAGAGAAGCCCTCCAGCAACAAATGGCGCCCAACAGCTCGAGTTTCCACCTTAAACCTGAGAATATTTAATAACCAATTCTAAACAGAGCCAAAACCAGGTTCCTGCTTCTTGTCTCATACGGGCAGCTAGACAGCGCAAGACGCAGGTTTGAACACTGGCGGGTTCCTGGCGGGTGCGTTTGACTGGCACTATGGCGGGAATGAGGCGTCTGCCAGCGGCACATTATGCTGTGTGGTAGATTTAGTCTTTACTAGTATTTAAAAAAAAAAAAAAGGTTTCTGGGCTACATGCTGCTTTGATAAAAGCTTAGACCCACTATTTCTGAGACTTGATGACTCCCAGAGCTGGCGGAAAACGTACCACTACCATGTTGGGAAGCTGAACTGGGCGGAGCCAGCAGCCACAGCGCTGTTTCAGGCTCAGAAGGATGCAGTTTAAAGCAATAGGCTCGAGGTAATATAAAACATAAGCCACGTAAAGATGGCTACCACACAGAAAATCTAGATTATGTTCTCTTTGATATTCGTAACTGAAAAAAAAAACATTTGATTACAAAAGCTGTTGAGTTATGCCAAAATGTATATTTTAAAGGTACCTTCACTTCAAAATTTGGATTTAAGGATATGTTGCTTTGGAAAAGAGATTCTGCTTTTGTTTCCACAGAAAGCCAGAGGCTGTGGACTTGTTCCAGATTAAGATACATCAGGTTTCACCAGCCAAGACCCCCTGAAAGGTCTCCGATGACACCATGGCCCAGATGATCCAACATCCAGACTGGTTTCAAGGCAACTGGTTCACACAATACAGCCTCAAGGACTACCCCATAGGCTTAAAATTTCCTTTGCGTCCCCATAAGATACAGCGCCCCCCTCCAGCAGGAAGTAGTAAGAGATGCTACGCCCAAATTTCCAAATATACCAAGCTGGCTTTAGAGGTGGAATTGGCTCACTCCCCCTCTAAACCCAGACATATTGCTTTAAAAAAAAATGGTTAGGCAATTCTTGTGTCCCAAATCAGAAGAGCCCTCTGGTGTGGGACAGAGAAAACCAATATTTTTATTTAAAACAGATTGATTATAAATGTGATCTCTTTCTAAAAAAGAAAAGGGGATATAATATAGATATATAGGAGGATATAGAGATGATAAGATAAAAGGATAGATTAATTAACCTACTTTTAAAGAACAACTTGTTTAAAATGTTTTACATTGGTATAGATTTTAGTTTATGTTTAAAATGTTTTACATTGGTATGGATTTTAGTTTATTGATACAAACTTGAAGTTAATATTGTTATACTGTGTATATATATATTTCTATTCTTGTTTGAGGTATTATGTTTATGTAACTCATTTAAAATTGTAATGGATAATTAAAATAGATTAATAATTAGTCATCTATGATAATCATATTTGTAGCCATGTTAGTTAAGTCTTCTAGGTATGCATAGAGATATTTCAGATAGATAGGTAATCTTCAAACACTTCATAGACCTAGAGAATATGGCATTTAAATAACTTAGAATTCTGTTGACGTGAGACACAATTGCTCCTGGCTGCACCAATTGATCCCGAGAGAATGTTGGGCTTCTAAGACATTTCCATTTGGAAGTTTGTCTTTTGGCACAAAATGGCCTACTGGGCAAAGAACTGCCCTTGCCTTGATGGCTGACAGTACAAATGCAATGCTGTCCTTTCTGGACAAGCGGGACACAAGGAAAGTGACCACTGTACTCTGCCAAGACAGGGTAAGATGGTCTCTCAAAATTCCTGCTTCTGAAAATGGTCTGTCAGATATTCTAGGCCTGTAGCCAATCTAAATGCACCAACAATACTGAGAAACATTAGGTGACTGTCCAGGCTGCCAGCTGTCTTGGTCTACTCTTACAAGATTCCCGAAAGTTGCTTGCATCCATCTACCATTTCTCAGGTACCATTATGTTCCTTCTCAGGTCTTTGATGTGGTTAAAAACTAGATAGTTGTAATTTCCTCAGTTATGATAAAAGATAAGTTAGATATAAAACCTTAAACTCACAAATATAAGATAGATAGGACATCTTCTTTAATATTGTAACTATAATTCTTCCTCGGTAATTGTTTTGTTATATATAATTTTACCATGTTAAAGTTAAAACCTTCCTTTTTTAAAAAAAAAAAAGAAAAAAGGGCAAGTGCTGTGGATATTGTTCTATATAAATAAAACACTGGTGGCCAGTGACGAGGCAAGAAGTAGGTGGGACAAGGAGAGAGGAGAATTCTGGGAAGCGGAAGGCTGAGGGAGAGACACTGCAGCCACCGCCATGACCAGCAGCATGTGAAGATGCCGGGAAGCCACCAGCCACGTGGCAAGGTATAGATTTATAAAAATGGGTTAATTTAAGATAAAAGAACAGTTAGCAAGAAGCCTGCCACGGCCATACAGTTTATAAGTGATACAAGCGTCTGAGTGATTATTTTATAAGTAGATTGTGGGACTGCGGGGCTTGGGGAACCTGGAGAGAAGCCCTCCAGCAACACCAAGCAAGTGAAGGACCTATATGACAAGAACTTTAAGTCCCTGAAAAAAAAATTGAAGAAGATGTCAGAAAAGGGAAAGATCTCCCATGCTCATGGATAGGCAGGACCAACATAGTAAAAATGGCAATTTTACCAAAAGAAATCTACAGATTCAATGCAATCCCAATGAAAATATCAACACAATTCTTCACAGACCTGGAAAAAATAATACTCAACTTCATATGGAAAAACAAAAAACCCAGGATAGCCAAAATAATCCTGTACAATAAAACAACCTCTGGAGGCATCACGATCCCTGACTTCGAGCTCTACTATAGAGCTACAGTAATAAAAACAGCTTGGTATTGGCACAAAAACCTACATGTGGACCAATGGAATCGAATTGAAGACCCTGACATTAATCCGCACACCTATGAACATATAATTTTTGACAAAGAAGCCAAAAGTGTACAATGGAACAAAGAAAGCATCTTCAACAAATGGTGCTGGGGTAACAGGATATCAACGTGTAGAAGGCTGCAAATAGATCCATATCTGTCACCGTGCACAAAACTTAAGTCCAAGTGGATCAAGGACCTCAACATAAATCCAGCTACTCTGAACCTGCTAGAAGAGAAAGTAGGAAGTAGTCTTGAACACATTGGCATAGGAGATCACTTCCTAAATATAACACCAGTAGAACAGACAATGAAAGAAACAAGCAATCAATGGGACCTCATGAAACTGAGAAGCTTTTGTAGAGCAAAGGATACAGTCAACAAAGCAAAGCAACAGCCTACAGAATGGGAAAAGGTCTTAACCAACCCCACATCTGACAGAGCACTGATATCCAGAATATATAAGGAACTCAAGAAATTAGGCATCCAAACAACCAACAGTCCAATTAAGAAATGGTCTATAGAACTAAACAGAGAATTCTCAACAGAGGAATCTCAAATGGCTGAAAGACATTTAAAGAAATGCTCAACATCCCTAATCATCAGAGAAATGCAAATCAAAACAACTCTGAGATACCACCTTACGCCTGTCAGAATGGCTAAGATCAAAAACACTGAAGACACCTTATGTTGGAGAGGATGTGGAACTAGTGGAACTCTCCTACACTGCTGGTGGGAATGCAAGCTTGTACAACCACTTTGGAAATCAATATGGCACTTTCTTAGAAAATTGGGAATCAATCTCCCCCAAGATCCAGCTATACCACTCTTGGGCATATACCCAAGAAATGCTCAATCATACCACAAGAGTACCTGCTCATCTACTTTTATATCAGCATTGTTTGTAATAGCCAGAACCTGGACATAACCTAGGTGTACTTCAACTAAAGAATGGATAAATAAATTGTGGCACATATACACAATGGAATACTACTCAGCAGAGAAAAACAATGACATCCTGAGGTTTGCAGGCAAATTGATGGATCTAGAAAAAATCATCCTGAGTGAGGTAACCCAGACTCAGAAAGACAAATATGGTATGTACTCACTCATAGGAGGATCCTAAATGTGGAACAAGGATGATTGGACTGCTGCTTACATCACCAGGGAGGCTACCTGGAAAACAGGGCCCTAAGAAAGACACGAGAATCACCCAATGACAAAGAAATGGCTGAGATCTAAATGAACAACCTGGACATGAGTGGGAGTGATGAAGGGAAAGGGTCAAGGGAAAGAGAGCCTGTGGGAATGGGAGATCCCACCTGAATCAAGAACAGAGAGAGAAAACAAGGAATAAGAGACCATGGTAAATGAAGACCACATGAGAATAGGAAGAAACAAAGTGCTAGAGAGGCCCAAAGAAATCCACAAAGATACCCCCACAATAGACTGCTGGCAATGGTTGAGAGACAGCCGGAACTGACCTACTCTGGTGATGGGATGGCCAAATACCCTAATATTCGTGCCAGAAACCCCATCCAACGACTGACGGATCTGGATGCAGAGATCCACGGCTAGGCCCCGCGTGGAGTTCCGGGATTGTAATTAGTGAGAAAGAGGAGGGTTTATATGAGTGAGAATTGTTGAAACCAAGGTTGGATAAAGCACAGGGACAAATAGCCAAATGAATGGAAACACATGAACTATGAACCAAAGGCTGAGGGGCCCCCAACTGGATCAGGCCCTCTGAATAGGTGAGACAGTTGATTAGCTTGGTCTGTTTGGCAGGCATCCAGGCAGTGGTACTGGGTCCTGTGCTCATTGCATGAGTTGGCTGTTTGAAACCTAGGGCTTATGCAGGGACACTTGGCTCAGTCTGGGAGGAGGGGACTGGACCTGTCTGGACTGAGTCTACCAGGTTGATCTCAGTCCTGGGGGCTCTGGGGAGGATTTGCCCTGGAGGAGGTGGGAATAGGGGATGGGCTGGGGGGAAGGAGAGGGATGCAGGAGGGGGGAGAACAAGAGAATCCGTGGCTGATATGTAGAACTGAATTGTATTGTAAAATAAAATAAAAGGAAAAAAAAGGCACATAGAGCTCACTACGTTGAAGGCCAGGACATTCCGGCCCCTCTTGGTTTTGAAGACTATTTCTTTCTTGATTTAAGTTGTTTGTTTTGTTTTTTTATTCTCATATGTATAAATGTTTACCTGCATGTATGTTGTATACTGCATGTGTGCCTGGTGGCCATGGAGTCCATAAAAGAGCATTGGGTCTCCTGGAATTAGGGTGATAAACATCAGTTATGTAAGTAGTGGGAACAAAACTAGGTCCTCTGTAAGAGCAGCAAGTTCTCTTAACTCCTGAGCCATCTCTCTGGCCCACGGAAGACCATTTCTTGCTCAGGTAATCTTTTTTAAAAATTAAAAAGCTAACGATCTATGTCAGTGGTAGAATACCTGTCTAGCAGGTATAAATCCTTGTTTCCACTTCTAGTCCCGCAAATTAATATGAAATTGAAAGTAGGATCTATGGGGTCACAGGTGGCCTATGTTAAAACTCCAGAATTAACTCCAATTACCCCCCCAAAAATGTAATATGTATTGTGAAGGCCCCTGAGTTTCCCAGCAAAGGCAGTAGTGCCCTCGAGATGCCAGCTCTCTCCTCAGTAGTTGAGGAAACCCCTTTCTAGCTTCTATAGCCATACACACAGAACAAGGGGAGATGATTAGCACAGAGGACAACTCTATCAGAATGGTGGTTGAGCAAATACTCAGACTGGTATTGAAGAATGGGACTTCAAGGGAGAAGACTCCATTCATGAGCTTTATACCTTGACATGAACTCAGAGCCTATCCTGCCTCATCAGGAGAATGGCAGACACATGCCTATCTTCTCATTGTGACAGAAAAGAGCCAAGGACAGTGCCTGTCTAGGCTTCTCCTCTGTTACTCAGATTTAAAAAAAATGTGCCCAGAAGAAACTTTGGGAGAAAGGGTTTTATTTTAGCTCACAATTCCAGGTTATAGTCCATCATTGTAGAGAAGTCAAGGAAGGAACTTGAAGCCGTTAGCCACAACACATCCGCAGTCAAGAGCAGAGAAAATGTGTGCATACCTATGGGTCTGGTCTCTCTCAACTTTTAAACAACTTGGGAACCAAATCAAGGGAAGAAGTACTGCCCACTTTTAGGCTGAACCTTCCCACGTTGATCTCCAACAAACATACCCAAAGGACAATGGGCCCTTCTTGAGATTATCTCCTCAGGTGATTCCAGATTCTGCCAAATGTACAATTAAAACAAACCACCACATCACTAGTGGAGGAAAAGATTCCATTCGAAAAAGAAGTGTAGGGCCCTGAGAGATGGCTCAGTGGGTAAAGATGCTGTGCTGCCAAGTCTGACAAACTGAGTTCAGTCCCCAGGACCCGCATAGCAGAAGAGGAAAACTGAATCCTGTGAGTGGTCCTCAGAACTCCACATGTGCACTGTGACACACACACACACACACACACACACACACACACACACACACACACAAGAGCACACACACATGCAGGTGCACAGGCACAAATGTAATTTTTAAGCTCTTTTAAACCAAGTGGCTGGAGATAGTTCAGCAGCTAGGAGCACTTACAGCTCTTGCAGAGGACCCAAGCTCTATTCCTGGAACCCGTATCAGGCAGCTGCCTATAACTCCAGTTCCAGGGAACTTGAAGCCCTCTTCTCATCTTAGAAAACACCTTCACACAAGAGGTGAACACAGACTCAGGGAGACACATACAAAATAGAAAAAAATGTGAAGTGTAGTTTCTACTGACCATGTATCACACTCACATCCTTATAAGCCAAAATATTATTCCATTACCAGGAATGATGGCACATGCCTACAGTCCCAATTAGCCAGGTCAGAGAGAGAGGGGGAGGGGGAAAGGGAGAGAGGGAGAGAGAGAGAGAGAGGGAGGGAGGGAGGGAGGGAGGGAGGGAGGGAGGGACGGAGGGAGGGAAAGAAAGATCATAAGTCAAACCATCTTAAGTCAGGATGTGTCTATGGAAGAAATTTCCAACGAAGAAAATACTTTCCTTCACAGAGTTTACATTTTCATTTTTGTATGATAGGCAGACAATAAGCAACATGGATGAGTAAAAAATCCCCCATGGATACAAATGCTGTGGAGCATCCTACATCCTTCATCCAAAATACTGGAAGTCAGAAATATTGCACATGTTGCTTTGTTGTTTTTCAGATTTTTTGATATTTGCATATACATAATTTTATATCTTAGTTAGGAATGAGATGCAACTATGAACTGGAAATTTGTCAGTAGACCTTGTTCACCCAGCCTGTCCTATTCAGTTGATATTCATCGTCTCACCTGATTGTAGTAATCTGGCCCAGGTTGAGCTCATAGTTGTTGACTTGAGCAAAAAAGATGGCTGCCAAGGCCTCATAGAGTACAGTGCCATCCATGTTGACAGTGGATCCACAGGCATCAGGAACCTGGTGATGGGTCAGTCCACACCCAGGCCCTCCTCCAGGCATCAGAAAGTGATAGGCAGGGTTGCAGAGCTGGGGGAAGAGAGCTCTGGAGGCTGAGAATAGGGAGTTGAAGGATGGGGAGAGGGCAGTAGCAGCAAAGGGCCAAAGGAGGGCTCCCCTCTAGCACATGGAGAACAGGTTGGAATGTGAGCAAGGAGTAGAAAGTGGGAATTACAGTTGTGCATGGGGGAGTGGGACTCCTAATGCAGAGAGAACTCAGAGGTAGACATTCCCAGAGGAATGTCTCTTGACCCATTCACACCAAGATTTTATGACAGTCTATTCCAGATTGCTGACTTCCACACCGAAGCCTAAAGATGATGGCTAACTTCAATTATCAAGAACTGAACCAGGAACTACCTAAGAGGAGAGTCTCCATGGGTCACTATGTTTGGTCATCCTATGGGAATCATCTATGTGGGATTGTCTTAACTAATTCATATGAGAAAACCCAGCCAACGATGAGTGGTGCTATTCCCTAGGCAGGGGGTCCTGAACTATTTAACAGTGGAGAAACCAAGCTGAGCATATGCAAGAAAGCAGCAAACATGCATTTATTCTCTGTGCCTGAGTGTGATGTGACTAGCTGCTTCAAGTTCCTGTTTAGATTTCCCCACAGTAATGGGCTATAACCTGTAATTGTAAGCCAAATAAATTTCTTCCTCACACACTAAACTACCCTTCATCAGGGTATTTTGTCACAGCAACAGAAATGAAAGTAGAACAGTAAAAGACAGAGTGTTTTTCTGCACAAGAAACAACCCAATCTACAGCAGCTAGGGCTCTCCCCAACTACTTCACAGAGTATACTTTCATTTGACTGGCAACTTAGTAGAAAGAGTAGGCATCTCATTTGGGGTCAGGTTGTCTGCAAGAACTGACCCCTGTGTGGTCAGCTTTATGCTATGAAACTTAAAGCTTGGACTCAAGTCTTTGGCCCTAGAACAAGACATTGCCTACTGCAAAGCACCCAATTCAATTTCAACCTTTGCCAAGCATCAGAAACAACACTGGAGGTGGGAGCAGGGGCTGATTAGCTCCATACTGATCAGATTGGTTTAATTCTATGTACAATAGTATCAATCCAATTTAGCCCCAGATCAAAGATCAAAAGGCACATTCTCCAATCATCATGAGGACAATAAAAATATTTTCTCCTATCTGTTTGGATCTTGGGATACTTTGTCAAGCTGTTTTAAATTTGGATGGTGAGAGATAAGGATCACTTTTTTAAGCCCCTAAAAGCACAAACAGGAGAGGAAAGCCTAAGAAGCCAAGACTCTCTGAGCTTGTGTTTCACCCCCAGTACCACCTTAAACAAAGAACTGGCATCTGTCTCTCCTCCTTATAACCTAGAGAAACAAAAGAGACAAGGAGGTTATGAGAGTCATCACAAGACAAAGACTATATCCCCAAGTATAGGCCACCGGTAGAAAGCTTCAAGAGTTACCCAATACTATTGTATAACCAGAAGAGGTGTTTGGAGTGGTGGAGAGGAGAGTACCTAAAAGAACCTATGAAAGATGAAGAATGGACTCAGGGAGAGTTCTGGGAAAGGCCATACCTGGAAGAGGTACCTATGGCTGTGATGAGGGCCTGTAGCGGGCCCCCAATGAATGGGAGGGGGTTCTGATGGGTGACAAGAAGGCAGATGAGGGGCAAAACACCACCAGCACGGAGGAACAATCCAATGATGACAGTCAGAGTATACATGCCCAGCTGACCTCCAAGGGCAGCCATGTCTTCCGTTTCCAGGATGAACATAGATGAATGAGTGAATGAATCACAGAGTGAATGCACAAGTGAGTGTGTGAGTAAATAGATTAATGGAGTTATGAACTGCTGAATAACTCACTACAGAAAGATATGAATGAACTGATGATTTGATGATTAAATTAACTAACACACAGATGAATGAGGGGCCAAATGTCTCCAACAGTCCCATCAGCCTGGTCACCGTCACCCCCAGGAACCACCACCACTGCCTCACCCAGGCACATGCACCCACCAACTACTCACCAGATGCTGATGCCCACCAGCCTCATAATAGCCTCATTGAGGCTGTCAAAGAAGTCCCTCAGGACATGGCCTTTGTGCTTCATGCTACCAATGACCAACCCGAAGGCCAAGAGAAGACCACAAGGCCCAAGGTATTGATGCCACTGGCTGAACCAGGCACAGGCACAGTCTCCTCAACGTTTATCACCTCCTGCAGGGTGCCCAAGGCTTGGGTGACATTTTCCAGGATGCTGGTTTCATTCTCCACTGAGGATGGGGGAGACATGGAGGCCCCCAGTTCTGACCCATTCTCTGTCCTTACAATCATCCTGGTTACCACTCGTGTGCTGTACTGCATTTTAAACTGAAATGCAGAGAAATTGATACCAGATTCAGTATGGTGGTTAGCTCTTTCATAAATATCACAAAAAAAAAAACAAATATAAAAAACTGGAGTTAGGCCTGTGAGGCCCTGTGTTCCATAATTCTCATTTGCACGAACACACACACACACACACACACACACACTGAAAATATAACGATAATGATAATAAAAAAAGAAATTAGTGACTGGCATTTGCCTAATATAAACAAGTCCTGGGTTTCATCCTCTTCACCAAAGAAAAGAAATGAGTAACCAAATAGTGAGGATGTTAAAAACCAAGCATAGAAAATGGATATATAGTCTGCATCTTTATGTCTAGCCTTCAGTAAAGGGGTTGCTATGCGCCCCCTGCTGGCCAATTTCAGTCCACTACTTGCTTCTGTAAATATAGTTTTACAGGAAAGTGTAAGTCCTCTTCACATGTTGCCTGTGTCTGCTTTTCTACTATGAACCCCAAGCTCATGCTCAGACAGATTTTAGCACATCTATGATCAGAAGTCTCAGAAACTCGACCCCAGCATCCTAGCCTCCATGAATTCCATAACCTGGCCACCCTTTGCATCACCAACATAGCCATGTGTGGTACACATATTCTCCCAGAATCGTCCCCAAGGTCCCCCCACTCAGGCCCTTCTTCCCACCCTTCTCCTTGGGAAGTAAGCTCCCTCTACCCTCCATCCCTCCTTCATTAAACCATGTGCTTCTCCTAACCTGTTTGAAGCAGGCCTCCACAAGGTTAGGTGGAAACATATTTCTGCACAAAAACATCAGAGAAGAGAAAGTGGTTAGAGTTTGGGAGTAAGCCAAAGGACACTGATAACCATGGCAACCGTAGCAGCAGACAATATAGAAATGCATGGTGTGGGCCCAGGGTTGAGCAAAGTACCTGCCCTTCATCATCTGACATAAACCCTGCAATGACCCTAGAAGTAAACACTGTAAACATCTCTAGCTTCCACAGGAGGTAACCAAAGGCCAGAGGAGATCGCCCAGACCCATAGAGCTGCTCAGAGTTGCAGATGTAACTTACCATGGATTGATTATAATTAGGCCCCACCCAAAGTCATGGATTCTGAGTGCCATAAAGGTGATGGTGGAGCCTTGGACTAAAGAAGTTTACAGAGTAATAGAAAGTGGCCTTATTTTTGATATGCTTGCTCTTGATAACCATCTTGGGCTCTCTGCCGTGTTATGATGCAGCTAGAAGATCCTCACTAGATGCTGGTGCAAAGTTGTTGGACATCCTAGATCCCTGAACATGAGCTAAATAAACCTTTGTCTTTTGGTTCTTTGGTTTTGTTTTCATTTTACAACTAACTCAGTTTCAAGTATACTTTTCATTTAAATTTTAATACACTTATTCAGAGGCACAGTGCCATGGTATACAGATAAATGGTAGACAACTTGTAGGAGTCGGTTCTCTCATTCCACCATGTGGATCCTGTCAGGTTGTCAGGCATGGTGATAAGTGTCTTTACCCACTAAATCATTTCACTGGCCCTAACTTTTATTTATTTAGGCGTGTGTGTGTGTGTGTGTGTGTGTGTGTGTGTGTCTGTGTGTGTGTGTGTGTGTGTCTGTGTGTGTGTGTGTGTGTGTGTGTGTGTGTGTGTACACATATGCCACAGCATGTACATGGAGTTGGGAGGACAACTTACAGGACTCTGTTCTCTCCTTCCACCACGAGGATGGTCCAGAGGATTGAACTCGGGTGGTCAGGCTTGGCAGCAAATACCTTTATTCACTAAGCCATCTCATTGGACCTCAGCTAGTGTATAATAGCAGCAGAGAACACCGTAAGAGTTCCTAAACTCTTCCGGTGCCAAGTCAGTACCATAGGAACAGTATGACTGGATTTGACATTACTTCTGACAGGTAAAATCTTTTTGGACTAAGAGAATCATTTGCACGGGTTGGGGTTTTAGCTCAGTGGTAGATCACTTGCCTAGCAAGTGAAAGACCCTGGGTTCAGTCCTCAGCTCCAGGAAAAAAAAGAGAATCATTTGCTCACCAAAGAGGTTATGAACACCTATTGAACAGCAGCAGCTCCTCTTACTCCGTCCTGGGATACTACAACAGTGTCCTCTCCAGCCTCAGAGCTCAAAGATCAGACCTAGACTTAGCTTTCTTAAGGATATGCAAGGATCCAGGGCAGAAATGGCAACCAATAGTTGCTTCCTTTTCCAAACTAGATCCACCTTTTCCTGTAGTCTCTCATAGAAAAGAATTGCTGCATGCATATCTGGAAGTCCCAACAAAATGAGAATGTCACCTGACCAGGTCCATGAATGCATGAGCTGTTGGGACAGTCTGAATTTGGCTCTCATGGTGCAGCCCCTCCTTGGAGCCTTTCCCAAGATGGATGATGGTGACCATTAGGATCCCAGTGAAAACCACAATGACTGTGGTCACCATGTAGTGCACAGCTGCCCACATTCCCATCCTCCCTGTTGCCTTGTTGTCCAGGGATGCCATACCTAGAAAAAAGATAATGCAGTTCGTGCAACAGCACCCATTCCTTTTAGCCTCCATCTGGTCCACCCATTCCATACCATCAGCTCAAACTCATTGCACATCCCTTAACTGAAGATGTCCACAAAAAACATGGTTCACCTTCTAATGCTGAGAGTTATCTACACAACAAATTTTATGCTATCACAAATAAATATATTATCAGGCAAAATATAATTTGATTATAGTTTATTAAGTTAATAAAGGGAGCTGGTAAGATTACTCAGTGTTAAGAACACATACTGCTCTTACAGGGAACCCAAATTCCAGTATCAACACAAATATTCTGTGGCTCACTACCACTTGTAATTCCAGCTCCAGGGTATCTGATGCCCATTTCTGACCTCCATGGGCACATGCATTCATGTGTACATACCCACATAGACACATGATTAAATAATAATAACAAAATAAGTATATAAAAGTAAATAAAAGTTTTGTGTCACTTTGAAATAAAGTTTTACAGTGTACAGTGTATACCCACCACCTAGAGATGATCTGAAAGAACACGAGAGGAGAGGCATAGGTCATCTGCAAACACTACATCAATTTACAGAAAGGGCTTCAGCATCCTCAGGTATTGGTGTTTATAGGGATCTTGAAACCAATCCACTGGTGGTTCAACCCAGGGATGATTCAGTTTTTGATTCTCAAGCTAAAAACAAATGGACACATACCACTCCATTTTATTACTCCAAATAACTGCACCAATCACAGTACTTCCCCTTTACTCTAAGTTAACCTTTCAACTTCCACCCAACCCTCTCCTTATCCTGCACCATAAATATCACAATCATTGAAGTCTTCATCCCAGGGTCCACCACAACTCCCACCACACTTGAACCCACCCCTTTCTACATTTAGCCTGGATACTGTTCATGCTGTACCTATATGTCTCTTACCAGGCCATGCAACCATCCAGTTGCTATGAGTTTGAGATACTAACAATCTGCACTTTTCTCCTGAGAGTGATCCTCAGCAGAATGGGAGCTTCCTCCTCCAGAAATGTCCCATTGTTCTGCAACAGTCAATGATTGCTGGTGCAGGGATTCAGATGAAGACAGAATTGGTGGTGAGAGACACCTCCATGATGTTGCTCACACTTCAGAGCCCCTGCCCAGTGGGAGCACACTGAGACACCAGCCTTCTTCTGAACACATGCCTTTGCTTAGCTTCCTTTCCCATCCTGTCCTCCTATCTTCACTTCTTCATGTGTTTCTCCCTTGGTGAGTTTCTGGTGACCAGATCTACATGTCAGGCTTGGCTTCAAAGAAGCCCAACCTAAGAAACCAGCCTTGATCATTATTTCTGTCCCTAAACCCAAGGCTTACTAAACATCACCTATGGCCTAAATCTGGTGCACTATTTACTTTTGTAAAGTTGTATTGAAACACAACTCTGGTGAGTAGTTTTAGTTGTTAACTCAACACGAGCAAGTACCACTAGGAAGAGAGGCTCAATGGGGAATTTTATAAATCAGGTGGACCTGTGGCATGACTGGGGGGTCCAGATTACATTGAAGGAGGAAGGACAATCATTGTGTGTAGCACCATTCCCTAGGAAAGGGATTCTGGACTGTATACATGTAGAGATGTAACTTGATACAAATAAGCATGTGTCCATTTATTTTCTCTCTGCTCTTGGTTGTGGGTGGGTTATGATGAACTGCTTCAAGTTCCTATGTTGTCTTCCCTGAGTGATAGACTCTAACCTGGAACTGTGAGCTAAAATAAACCCTTTCTCCCCTAAGTTGTTTTGTGTCAAATATTTTATTGTAACAACATAAATGAAACCAGGGCAACAGCCATGCACACTTGCTGACATATTGCCTATACATGCTCTTCTACTCCAGCATCAAAGGTGAGCCATAAAATGAAGATCCGATGGCCCTGAAGCGAAAACAACTACTATCCAGAAGAAAAGGTGCTACATAACACATCAAAGCTCCTTTCCTTCCTCCACCCTCCATCCTGGCACCTCCATCCCACTCACTTCCTCCATGTTCAACCACATTCCATTTATCATCTACCCCATATCCAAGCTAACTCCCCTGACCCTCCAAAGCCTTTCTTCCCCCCCTGGAGAGACCAGAGCTCTGGCAGGATGGGATTTTACCTTCAACAACAAGTACAAGGAAGTTATTGGGACACAAGGATCCTGTGACAGCAAGACTGAAGCAAGATCTGGGCACAGCTTGAGTTGATGTGTTTGGAAAGGGCCCCCATTGGTGGGGAAGCCCTGGCTCTTTTCTCAAGTGTGGGCTTGGAATGGGTCCTGTAGATGCACAGTGGCTTGGGGTCTCACCTGGGACAAGGCTGGAGATGATGAGGGGGAGCACCAGCATCTGCAGCATCCTCATGAGCAGCTCACCAGGAAAAGAGAAGTACTTGATCTGGTGGTAGAAGAGCTGGTGTGGGCGCAAGGCAATGCCAGGAAAGGTTCATGGAATGAACTATGAATCTCAACCCCAAGCACTGTCCATCCATCTCTAAAAGAGTATACTAAGGTGAGCAGTGACTATTCTAGGAGGTGCATTTGTGTACATGGGTATTACATGGATTTGTGTGTGCATGGATACATTTGTGCATGGGTATGTGTATGTGTGTGTGTGTGCTTGTGTTATAGAGAAATGTGGGTGTTTGTGAATGAATGGGCATGTATAAAAAGATGTATATATGGGTATGTATGTGCATGTGTGTATGTGTGTAAGTATGTGTACATTTGTGTGAGCATGGGTATATATATGTGTGTGCATGATGAGGATTTGTGTGAATGAATGTGTGCATGTAGTTGTGTGCACATGGATATATATATGTGCATTGTATGCATTTGTGTGTGCATAGGTGTGTGTGCACATTCATATGTACATAGGATCATATATAAAGATATGCACATGCATTTCTTGGGTGTGTCTATAAGTATGACTCTTTTATCTGTGTTATCATTTTCTTTTTTTTTCAGATTATGCATACAGTGTTCTCCTGTGGGCCAGAAGTGACCTGTCCAGCAGGCCAGGTTATTCGAGGGTCTCGAGGAGGGACCACCTGTGAATCAATGGGGGGCGAGAGGGAAAGGAGACCAAGCGCGTGAAGAAAGACAAAGCAGTCTGAGTTGCGTCAAGGCCTCGTTTATTGACTGGGTGTTAGAGCTTATAAACAGGGCTTCAGGTAGGGAGGGGGAGCAGGAGTGAGGAGAGGACAAAGAAAATTCCTAAGGAGGGTCAGCAGGAGGTCGCTTTGGTCCCAGGCCCCTGCAGCTAGCTGATTTAAAGAGGTTTATTTAATCCTACATTCCTAGGTTAGACTAAAAGCCTCTTATTTACACGAGGCTTGATAAATCGTGGCAGGTAACACAAGGTTCAAGACACAGCTGTCCAGAGTCGGTCTCCAACATATCCTCCTCTTTTCTCAAAAATGGACCAAGTCCATGTGATGGGGGTTGTGGAGGTCCGAGAGAGCCTCTGTCTTAGGCTATACAGGGGGACTCCCACGCATGGCAGGTGCCATGTTGAGCTGGTCTCAACGACCTCTGTACACTGTTGTCTCCTGCGTGGGCCCTGTACTATTCCCGTCATTGAGTACTCTCTAGCAAGACCGTGGGGACGTTAGGGCTTTAGGACACTGAATCTGAGTCCTTGATGGGGCTCCTGGCCAGACTCCTTGGAATCTACTCTGTGATAATGAATCGAGACGTGTCGTGGTAAGGCCGAATCAATCTGATTTTTGATAAACCGAGTCAACTGCTGAAAGGCCCAGGGACCAAAGGTAATGAGAAGGAGAAGGAAAATAATCAGGGGTCCAGGAGGGTGGGGATCAGGGTAGAAAGCCAAGGGGATTCTTTAAAGCTTCTATATAGAAGGGCAAACCCTGCTCCTAAGAGCAAGAGCCGCATCTTACTGAAGCCCCATAAAGGCTAATAAAGGAAAAACCCACAAGATTACAATTCCCATACAATTTCGTTTCACAAGATCATGGTCTGGGTACAGAGTGATCACAGACAGGTAATTTGCGTCAACAGGTACATTTTTCCTGAAACCTCAAAGGGGAGGGGGGTATCAAGGCGGGAGTGGAGTTTACACACAGGTCATGGTGGTCCTTCCTGGAACACCTGCAACTATCCCAGTCACAGTTGAGCACATCTCTTACCAGAAATCTCTTTACATTGTTATATGGTTGCAGGGGACATTGAACAATGGCTAAGTCAGTTTGCTCTTGGAACTAGATTTTTAGTTTCTCATTTCCTGGTGCTTGAAGTTTTCTCTATTCCTGAGGCTTGGGGGTGTAAGCCTGAAGGGCTAGAGTCTTTCATTCCCCCATTTTCTTTTGGGCAAATTTTAATCTTAAAATTATGGCATTACATTTGGTACCTCATGGCCTATTTTAGTAACTCATGGCCTGTAATGGCCATGCATAGTTCATGTATAATTAACCGTCTGGTCTCTATGCCAGGGAGTTTTCTTTTGACCCAGCATTTCAGCCTTTTTTGAACAAGGAAAATGGGACGATGTATTCTCTTCTGAACTGCTTCAAGCTGGCATTGGGGTGTCGTTATTAGGGCCCCTCCCCCAAAAGGCTGAAAAGCTGGTCAAAGACTGGGCAGGGGGCATTTGTCAGTAGCATGTAGCTGCCTGACCCCATAGGGACAGAGAAGAATCATGTTAGCTGGGCTGGTCCACGTTAGCCTTTAGCACGTCCGGAGTCCACAGTCATCTGGAGCAGTGGAGTCAGCAACTGAAACTTGGAGGTGTCTGCCAGCCAAGTAGAAATCTGTTGAGACAGATTTGAACTAGGAACAGAGGTTAAAATTTATGAATTTATTTGGAACCCTTAGGTTTATACCCTTAGTAATAGGAAAAGCACTAATCCCAAGACCATGAGAGAGGAAAAATACCATCTTTAGGAATACTTATCTGGGTTCTTTCGACCTCTGTGGAGTGGGTCTATGTTTTTATGACTCTTTTGATCCTTTGAGGCCTTTTTGCAGAATGACATAAAAGTTTTAGATACATTAGTATTACCAATCTGTACTGAAATCCATATTGTAGACAAAGCAGATAAAGGGTATCTGTAAAACAGCAGAAGTAGACTTATACCTTTGAGTCCCAACAAGAACTACAGATTTGGGCATTTTACTTCTGTCCAGAAAGCCAGGTGTAAGTTGGACAGAGATTTTAAGCCTGGTGAAAAGCACTTTTAGGCTTACATTAGACATATCTATATGACATCTAAAACAAATCCAAAATGTTGAACTTGTGACTGAACAGTAAGTGGTCATTGCTCTACCAGCTCATCAGGACTCCTAAATGTTAAGCTCTGAACCATAGAACAGGAGAGTAATCTGAAACATATCTTATTTTAGATTCATATCCGAACCTTTATGATTTATTTAAATTTTTACATCTTAGAACATTTTCTTAAAAGTGAGCTTACAAGCTAGCTATGGCCTTGCAGAAAGATCTGGTTGTCTGATGCTGCCATGCTGACAAAATTAGAGCTAGCCTAGTCATCACACTGTCAGAGATCTGAGAAGGATAAACTATATCTGAGTGCAGACCAAGAAGCTTCCAAATCCTATAAATTACAGTGATCAACCCCTTACCCAGGTTTCTATAGTGTTGGAGGTACCAGTCAGAACAACATCAATCTTTTACCACCATCAAGCCCATAAGGCAGAGTACCTTTTCTGTGGAATAGGGACACGGAAGACTGACAGTGTCCTACTACTTGTCCACAGTCTGGGCTGGGTCCTGGAGGCAGGTGTTGCATTGGGGCATCTTGCCCTGTGGTCAGTGTCTTTCGAAATTCAGGTGGCATCTTTTTGTCATTCCATATCTTCTTTGGAGACCTTGGGAGTCATTGCTAGGAGCTGGGGAGCTAGGAGTCTCTGTTTCTGATAGTAAGTTTTTAATCAAATAATTTAAATGTCATATTCATCAGATCATTGACAGGTTTGAGGACAATTATCTATTAAATGTATCTGAGCCAAATAAATCTAGGCCTAATCTTGAAAATATCTCTAAGTTTGGTAATAATGACCAGGCTAATTTGTTCTCCTATAGATATATTAGTCAAATATACCTCTCAGTTTGTTTTATTTTAAATAGAACCGTTTATGCTTTAAACTAGTATCTGGATAGCCAGATGACTAGTATTAACTTGTATTCCTAAACACAAAGGACATGCATGCAAACTCAGACATTCAAAACCAAACATACATGTGGCCACATTTTCATTCATACCTGCAGAGTAGACAGACATTTTTAAAACTATGACCCTTTGGAGTCTCCATGTAACAGCAGAATAGCAAGAGAAAGAAATCTGAAACATGTTTACTTAAACTTTAAAGTTAGACCTTAAAGTTTCATTATATTTTTTTAAACTGTCATGACATGCTTAAGCCTTTAAATTTTTATATCTTAAACTGTTTCCTCAAGTCAAAAATTCATTTATTTAAACTTTTATTTTAACCAACAATAATTTGAAACCAATTTTCTTAAATGATGGCAAGTATTTGTAACACATTCAACTCAAATGACCAAAACCCATGTAAATTTTTATTTTTCCTGTGAAAACAAAAGCATAATTTCCCCAGTATCTTGAACTGGTAATTTAACATTTCTTTATTAAGCAATATCAGTGTTATGCCCAGATCGCGTCCCCAAAGAAGCCACTGGAGACCTCAGGTACAGAATGCAAAAGCAAGGTTTATACAAATGAAGTTTACAAGCCTCGGCAGGGGGGCTAGTTCCAAACTTCTCACACACAGCAGGGAGGTTGGAAGGAGCACATGTCTTTCTTTGTAAGGCTAGCACAGACCACATAATTCATCTCCCACCGCCCACATCCCTCTTTTAGGTTCATATCAGTAGTTTTTTATGTTATGTTGGTTCATATCAGTAGTTTTTTATGTTATCTTTATTTCTCATTAGTTTAGCAACCGTGTTTAGGAGTTTATGAGCTGTCTCCCGGGTTTGGGGAGTTTGGGGAGTTTGGGATGTTTTATGACCACTTAGTCTCTGTCAGATGGTCATATATCCTAACTCTGTGTTTTCTTAAGTTTCTGTAGTTGATAAAGCCACCTGGAAAAAGGCATCTAAGTTCTTATCTACATTTAAGAATCCTGGTTTTAGCTTCTCTTTGTCTGTAGGGGATGAAGTTGTGGGGGGGGGGGAGGTTACTGAGGTTTCACAATCAGGACAGAGAAGGGTTAACAAGAGAAATTCCTAGCTGGCAGAAGAGACTTTGAAGTTATCACAGTAAAGGAAGGGAGGGGGAGCAGTGGTCATAAAGTATCTCCTTGGCTGCCAGTGTTCCTGAAAAAAAGTTTTTGTTAACTCCTCTGACTAAAGTCAGATTCTCTGTTCAGTGTTCACACAGTTTTGTCAGTTGCAGGCAGCCATTGCCCTGTCCGGAGCAGGACATGAGAATCTTAGCCCACCTGTACCCAGAGCACGCACCCCCACCTTCGTGAGAGCAGCCAGCTGCCTGCAGTCCTGATAGCAAGAGAGCTAGGGAGGGAGGGAGGTGGCCCTCGCTGTGCCTCTCTCTCCTCCCCGCAGGAAAATAAGGGAGATGAGTAGTAGAAACAGATGACATTTACACAGACAATCCAAGTGCCAGCACATCAGCACTGAGATGATGATGGCCTCACTCACAGCAAGCAAGCCCCTCGATTGTGGCTCGCACATCCTTCTGGTGGGCTAGGCAAAGGTCTAGTGGAGAAGAAGGGGACTGTCCCATAGCGTCCGTCACAGTCAAGTCAACAATGAGAACAGTTAACACACTACACACAAGACCAAGGGCACACGAAAGAAAAACTTTGCCCCAACGAGACAACCAACAAAGCTCCAAGAACAATGACAGCCTGATGTGCTCTGTGGAGAGTGACCCTCCAGGCTCAATCACACCAAAAACAATCCAGATCAAACAGACATCAGGGGGCTTTCACATCCCTGTCAGTCAGACATGTACCTTATTTCTTGGAAGAGAAACAGAGTGTAAAGTAACAATGACCACAATAAAACATACAACAACAACAAAAAATCCCCCACAAAATGGCTCTAACAATTTCCCGGAACAAAATACAAAGTGGCACTTCCTCCCACCATGGGGAAAGGTACCCAAAAATGCTCCTCTCCTGAGCACTCCCTGGAGGAGACTCCTAAAATCAAATGGTCACCTCTGAGGTGGCCCCAAATGGCTCGGGACTAGGGGGTCCCTTGCCCAAATCAGGGAATGAGACGTCTCTCTTTCCCTCCCAGGATCACTGTCCGGACACGTCTGTCCCAGTGAGAGCCTGCAAAGTACAAATCAGTCGACTGGCACAAAACTTAACGAGACAAGACAGAGACAGAGACAAGACAGAGAGCGCTCTTACCGGTAGATGTCAATAAACCTCTGGACCCTTGAGGGTCCCGGTGGGTCTTTTGGTCTTTTGTTCAATGTGATTTGTGACAACCTCACTCTTACCGTCTTCTGGGATGGACACATCACTTAATAGGTCCTCAGCAAGTGCCAGAAGATGTGACACCCTACTATCCTTTTCTGAATCCTTTAAAACATCTCTGATTACTCCATAGAAACTAAAGAATGCATCGGGGACGTACTCTCCGTCCTTAAGTAAGTTATTGATAGCCTTTCCAACTTTATTCCACGTCAAAGGGTGGATGCCCGGGCCATTAATAACCAGCCAGGGACATTTTTCTTCCACAAAATAGAAAAACTTAATTAAATCTTTTTTTTCTTTCTTTCTTTTTGACTCTTATTCCCCTCTCCCTGATTTCTTCATTTCCTTAATGAAGAGAGCCTCTTTAGAGAGTGCTTTACCCATTGATTGATGAACGGCACTTACCTCAAGGCTGCCCACGGCGCACGAGTGATGCTGTTGGGGCACCTCTACCCTAGTGAGTCTGGCCAGACCACGTTTTCTCTTCGCCGTCCAGTAGTGAGCCGCCGTGCCTCGAGCCCCACGTTTGGGCGCCACTTGACCTGTCCAGCAGGCCAGGTTATTCGAGGGTCTCGAGGAGGGACCACCTGTGAATCAATGGGGGGCGAGAGGGAAAGGAGACCAAGCGCGTGAAGAAAGACAAAGCAGTCTGAGTTGCGTCAAGGCCTCGTTTATTGACTGGGTGTTAGAGCTTATAAACAGGGCTTCAGGTAGGGAGGGGGAGCAGGAGTGAGGAGAGGACAAAGAAAATTCCTAAGGAGGGTCAGCAGGAGGTCGCTTTGGTCCCAGGCCCCTGCAGCTAGCTGATTTAAAGAGGTTTATTTAATCCTACATTCCTAGGTTAGACTAAAAGCCTCTTATTTACACGAGGCTTGATAAATCGTGGCAGGTAACACAAGGTTCAAGACACAGCTGTCCAGAGTCGGTCTCCAACACAGAAGAAGGTACCAGACCTCATTACAGATGGTTGTGAGCCACTATGTGGGAATTGAACTCAGTACCTCTGGAAGAACAACCAGTGCTCTTAACCACTGAGTCATCACTCCAGCTCTATGCTACCACTTTCAAATATGGAAGTGCATATGAAATTGGGCTTCTAAGCATGTAGATGTAAATGCATAGATGAGTGTGTGAAAGTATTCACAAAGTCCAAGACAGCTGGCTGTGGTATCCTTGGAATCCACACTGTCTAAATAATCAAGTACACATGGAAATTTTTAGGGGGAAATTATCTGTGGAAAGCAGAAAAGGGGCTATTTGGGGAGAGAAAAGGAACCAGCAGAGGGTGACTAGGTAAGAGGGGGTAAAGGAAAAAGAATATGATCAAAGCACATTGTATACAGATATGAAGATGTCATGAGGAACCCATTATTTTATACAACCTCATAATTTCTTAAGTTGTGTCTGTTGAACGTGTAGAGATTTTTTTCTCTTATCAATATTTCCTAGACAATACAGTATAACAACTATTTACCTAGCAGTTACATTGCTTTGGGTGTTACAAATAACCTAGAGACCAAGATAGCCACAGATCTGGCAAACACTACCCCATTTTATTTAAGGGACTTGAGCATCCACAGATAACAAATGCTTGTGGACATCCAAACCAATAGACAATAAAGTTCCTTAAATAAAATGGGGTAGTGTTTGCAGAACCAATCTCTTAAGGGTATGATGGATAGCTGCATATTTTTATGAACGTTAGCACAGTTTATGTGACTGCACTTCTCAATTAAGATATATAAGATATATTCATATGTAAGATATATTTATCCTTCTCTGTGTGTAGTCGTAAAGTGCATGTCTGTTCAGTGTACTTGCGGATGCCCATACCCACACATGTGACATCACATCGTGTTCATACAGCTGTTTTTGTGCATGTATGTGCCCTCTCTACCTGAGTCCTCTGATGGGCTAAAGGATTGTGCGATGAGTGCACCAGAGAGGGTGGGTAGTTAATAGAAATCCCGCCTCCCAGAAGCAGAGCTCACCAATGATCACAGCACTGACTGTGAGCAAGATGAAGGCATTTCTGCGCAGAAAACGCCACACATGCTCTCTGATCATGGACTGCAGGCGCATGCGCATGCGCAGTGCTCTCTGCTGCCAACTGTCCTGAGGTCACCAGGAGAGCTCACACCACCCACGTGCTTGCTGCTCTGCCTCAGGAACAGACTGTTGCCATGGCTGCTCATCACCTCTCTCTGGGGACAGAGGAGACCAGGTCTGGTGAGGGAGGATTCCAGGAAAGGAGTGGGTAAGGAGGAGGGGCAGGCACTTGCAGCTCAGAAGTCAGGGGAGGGGCGATGCCCATGTGGAGACTACTGAGAGCCTGCCCTGGATGAGATACAGTTTTTAATCCCAGCAGCAAAAGGTTAAGGTCTTCGGACCCAAACACTAGAGAGGGTGGTTAGAGACAGGGTAGAAAAACAAACAAACAAACACACACACACAAACAAAACACACAAAATACTGCACACCTTTCAGGTTTTCTGCCTCCAGCCTCCTTCACTGAGATCATCTCAAGCAACTGGGAGCTGCTGCAGCACTCAAACTAAAGTGCCAGGCCTTTGCTGAATACCCATTGCATAAGAGCTCTTGAAAGGGCACTTTAGGCTAGTCCCCCTATCCACAGTAGTTGGGTGTCCAGCCCTAAGACGCCCATAGTCGACTTTTCACAAGGACAAAATCAGCAGGTGCCTGGGAAACAGTGGTACGCAACTAATGTGGCTGCCCAGTGTGCGTGACCAGGACAGTAATGCTGTAAGGGAGGGGTCGCTGGGAAAGAAATGATGACACTTCTAGTCCCAGCTTGAGGTTCATGACCCTCTTTGGGGTGAGACCTCAGACTTTGTGCCCCCCCCTTTTTTTTACCTGTGTCCGTATTTATTTTTTCTTATTAACTTACTTTTTTTTGCTAAGATAACCAAAACGGGATGATGTGTTTTTCATGAATTAAATAAAATGCTCGTAAATATAAAACCTGCCAATCTGTTTAGCAGCCAAACATTTGGAAGTTACCAAACAGCTTAGAAACCGTGGCTTTTGACCCAGCCGTTGACAGCCCTGTAATATCAGCTACTCTAGAGGATGGTGGTGGAAGGCTGTTTACAAGATCAGGACCAGCACCTGCAACTTAGTAGGACCCTGTCTTAAAATAAAAAGTTAAAAAGAGAGCTACTGGGCAAGGGGTGGGAGATGGCTCAGTGATTGAGGGTGCATATTGCTTCTGTAGAGGACCAGAGTTCCATTCCCAGCACCGACATCAGGCAGCTCAGAACTGCTATGCCCCGTGCTGGCCTCATTGGCACCTGCACTCACATGTACAAACACACACACACACACACACACACACACACACACACACACACACACACACACACACCAAAACTGAAAATAAAATTCTCATTTAAAGAGGGACAGACTATATAGCTCAGTGGTAGAGTACTTGCCTACTATGTTCAAGGCTCCAAGTTCAGTTCTCAGTACTGATCCCCTCAGCTTCCCAAGTAGCTGGGATTGCAGGCATGCACCACCATGTTGAACTGTTCCAGCATTGTTTGGATGCCACTACCCACGTGGCTGTCTTCTAAGATGGCTGCCCTCTGTATCTGTATGAGTTGTCCACCTGCTTCCAAAAGACAAGTTGCCTGACTAGGCTTTCCATGCCCTGCATCCTGCAACTCCTTCTCAGTGCGAAGCCCCTTTCAGGATTTTGCTCCAAATGAACTGGTCCTCTGAAGCCTCAGTGTTGCTTCTCACTTTGCTCTGAACACTCACAGACACAGGACAGCACAGAAGATGAGCAGTCTCTCTCTCTTCTCTGGGACATCAAGTTCCTAGTTACTAAATGATAACTTGAAATCACCTAAAATCCCAAGAGCATTCAACAGAGTCCAAACCAGTCAGGATCCTGAACACTTGTCTCTTTCCTACAGTCCAGCAGCTGGCTCTGCAGATCCACAAATCAACCTCCTCAATAAAACCAACACTGGATATAAAGTGTTCAGTTAGTCAAGCCTAGAGCTGCACTCCAATTATCTCGGCATTTAGGAGGCTGAGACAGAAGAAGCAGGAGTTCAAGGCCAGCCTGAGTTGAGTAGAAACACCCTGTATCAGAAAGTCAATCAATCAGCTCACATCTAGCTTCAAGAGCTCTTGACAGTTGATGGGTTCTGGAGGAAGAAAGGGCAGTTTTCTTCAGTAGTGTGGCCCATGATAGGTTGCCCATGCTCCAGTGGTTGGTGGGCAGCACTAAATGGACTCCGTGGATAAAGAGGAGGAGGTAGCAACATGAAGTTAAAAGGAGTTAGGAGGAGTCAAGAAGAGTTGAAGAGGAAAAAGAAGAGAGTTAGACATGATCTAAATATACATGTGCTCATATATGAAACTACCAAGGAATACTTTTTAAAACTCTATGGTAAGGCTGGAGAGATGGTTCAGAGGTTAACAATGCTTGCTGTTCTTTGAAAGGACCAGGTCAGGTGGCTCAGAACCAGAGGGTCCAACTCTTTCTTCTGTCTCTGCAGTCACCTGAACTCAAGTGCACATAGCCACATGTGAATACACATAATTAAAAAGATAAAAATAATTTCTATTTTATGTGTGTGAGTGTTTGACTCCATGTATATATGTGCACTGTGTGTGCTGTGACCATGGAGTCCAGAAAGAGGCCTTGGATCCTCTGGAACAAGAGCTACAGGGAGTTGTGAGCAGCCCTGTGGGTGCTGGGAGCAGAATCTGGGTTCTCTGTGAGAGCAACAGGCACTCTTAAATGTTGAGCCATTTCTCCAGCCTCAAAAGAAATCTTTTTTAAAAAATCAGTGGTAGTGTGAGTTTAGAATGTGCAAAGGCTTGGATTTAATTCTCAGCACCAAAAATCGATCAATCAATTGATAAAAAGTTGTTCAATTTGCATCTGTACTGGGCACAAACAGACTTTTCTTCTTATTCCCTAAACAATATAGCATTGCAAGTATATGCAGAGTATTGAAGTTGTGCTAGGTGGAGTTATTCTTATATTTATTACTGCATGTGTGTGGTCAGAGGACAACTTTTTTGGCGTCCATTCTCTCCTCTACCATGTAAGTCCCAGAGATTGAACACAGGACTTCAAGTTTGGTGACAAGCTCCTTTACCCACTGTGCTAGGTGTTAAACGTAATATAGAGATGAGTTAAAAATGAAAGAAGACAGGAATGTGTTCTGTGCAAATATGATGCCATTTTATGTAAAAGACTTTAGAAATACAAGGGGTTTGGAGTCTACCTAGGATGGAGGGTGTGTCTGGAACAAATTCTCTAAGACCCAGAAACAACAAGATTGTGTGGGAGTTGACATTTTAGTCTGTGAATCAAATATGGCCTGATATCTGTGTTGTTGGCATTTTTTAATCATGGTGTTAGCACACAGCTGCATTTATTCACTGTGTAGTTCTGCAGGTGCTTTCAAGCTGCGGTGGCAAAGGTGAGTTGCTGGAAAGGAGTTCACAAAACAAACTATTTGCAGAAGTGGGGGTGGGGAGGACAAGGTGGTTTGATGGGTAAAGAGGATTGCTGCCAAGCTGGATGGCCTGAGTTTAGTCCTGGCCCCACACGATGAAAGGAGAGAACTAACTCCCACAGATTGTCCTCTGACTACTTTGTACACACTCTCACACACACACACACACACACACACACACACACACACACACACACACTCTCACACACACACATACACACACTGAATAAATGTGATTATTTTTAAAGGCTGACTGTAGGCTAGTAAAAGCATACATGAGTGATGGATTAATAGGGCATGGCTCAGGAGTAGAGCTTTCATCAAGTGTACAAGAGGCTCTGAGTCCCATCCTAGAACTAGAGGGAGAGAAGGTCCAGCAGGGAGTAATTAACCATTAAAAACAATTCAATAAATAAGCAGAAATCCAAAAGGTACAGGGTTGAACTCAAATGCAAGTCTATGTACCACACCTTCACCATGCCTGCCTAGATCACTGTAAATGTATACAGCTGTGATTTTCACTATGTTAATTCTTTCCTTTTGTCTCACTGGACATGTGATAACTGCTCACACTCACAGAGTACAGTGAAACCTTTCAGAACAAGAAGGCAAACCATGATGCCAGATCAAGTTTCTTAGCACTTTCATCCCCATTAGCCTGGAATATTGAACCCCTGTCTTCTAATCCTTTATACAATTTTTCCACACACAAAAAAAATGGGTTTTATGTGTACACTGGAAGAAAATTGGGCATTGTTTGAAATTTTAGGCAGTCTGACAATGGAACAACTATACAAGAAGATTAATATTGATCGAATGATGCACTTTATTGCTTTTCTTATGCTATTTTAATATTTAAAAAGATAGTCAATTTAAGTGCCAGGATAAAAGTTTTAGAAAAACCTGTTAAACCTGTTAAAATGAATTATAGAGAAATTCAAATTCAGCGAGAAGAAAGTAACAGTGAAGTTGTTTCAAGATTGGATCATAAGGTTACAGAAAGAATGCCTGTTTTCACACAATCAACCTTAATTTATACAGTAACTGTACAGCAGTTACCTGATCAAGTGAATACACAAAATATTTGGACTCCAATGGAAATGTTAGATTTATGAAGGTTTAAGGAAGCAATAGTATCTTATGGCATGCATTCCCCATATGTAAAGCAAATGTTAAACTCCTGGTGAACATATAATAGGATTATACCACAGGACTGGCAGGAGATGGCACAGGCTGTTTTGGAACCTGGTCAACGGCTCCAGTGGCAAATGTGGTTCACGGAAGAGGCTAAAAACATAGAGAAACAATGGAGGGATAAAGGAATACAAGTCTTCCAGGATCGCTTGTTGGAGAAGGCCAATATGCTGTAGTACAAACATAATGTTTATATGATATCCAACCCTTAATTCTATGTCAAATGGCAGCCTTGAATGCATGGGACAGAGTTGAGGAATCAGGAAAGAAAACTGAGTCATTTACAAAGGTTATACAGGGCCCAAAAAATCTTTGCACAAGCATCTAGTGAGGACCTTCTAGCTGCATCGTAACATGGCAAAGAGCACATGATGGTTATCCAGAATAAGCATATCAAAAACAAGGCCACTTCCTATTACTCTGTAAACTTCTTTAGTCCAAGGCTCCACCATCACCGTTATGGCAATCAGATTCCATGACTTTGGGAGCGGCCTAACTATAATCAATCCATGGTAAGTAAATCTGCACCTCTGAGCAGCTCTATGGGTCTGGGCGATCTCCTCTGGCCTTCGGTCACCTCCTGTGGAAGCTAGAGATGTTTACAGTGTTTACTTCTAGGGTCATTGCAGGATTTATGTCAGATGATGGAGGGCAGGTACTTTGCTCAACACTGGGCCCACACCATGCATTTCTACATTGCCTGCTGCTACTGTTTCCATGGCTATCAGTGCAGGAATGACCTTTGGCTCACTCCCAAACTCTAACCACTTTCCCTTCTCTGATGTTTTTGTGCAGAAATATGTTTCCACCTAACCTTGTGGAGAGCTGCTTCAAACAGGTTAGGAGGAAGCCCATGGTCTAATGAGGGAGGGGTGGAGGGTGGAGGGTGGAGGGAGCTTACTTCCCAAGGAGAAGGGTGGGAAGAAGGGCCTGAGTGGGGGGACCTTGGAGAGGATTCTGGGAGAATATGTGTACTGCCCATGGCTATGATGGTGATGCAAAGGGTGGCCAGGTTATGGAACTCATGGAGGCTAGGATGCTGGGGTCGAGGTTCTGAGACTTCTGATCACAGATGTGCTAAAAATCTGTCTGAGCATCAGCTTGGGGTTCATAGTAGAAAAGCAGCCACAGGCAACATGTGATGAGGACTTACACTTTCCTATAAAACTGTATTTACAGAAGCAAGTAGTGGAATGATTTTGGCCAGCAGGGGGTGCATAGAAACCCCTTTATTGAAGGCTAGACATAAAGATGCAGACTATATATCCATTTTCTATGCTTGGTTTTTAACATCCTCACTATTCTGTTACTCATTTCTTTTCTTTGGTGAAGAGGATGAACCCCAGGACTTGTTTATATTAGGCAAATGTCAGTTACTAATTTCTTTTGTTATTATTATTATTATTATTATTATTATTATTATTATTATCATTATCGATATTATTTTCAGTGTGTGTGTGTATGTGTGTGTGTGTGTATGTGTGTATGTGTGTATGTGTGTGTGTGTGTGTGTATGTCTGTGTGTGTGTGTGTGTGTGTGTGTGTGTGTGTGTGTGTGTGTGAATGCATGTCAGGTGTGGGTGTGGAGCTCAACTTTTGACAACTTTTGGGGCTTGGTTCTCTCCTCCCACTATGGGTCTGAAGATCTAACTCAGATCATCAGGCCTGTGCTCAGGAAATTCTTTGACCTGCTGTGAGCTGTCTTGCTGGCACAATTATTCATTTCTTTAGTTATAAGTTTTATTAAGAAATTTAAAATAGAGATACAAAAAATTGTACTATTCTTTGGCATTAACAAAGATTGTACACAAAATCTTTGCTGCTCAAGTCTCTTCTATCTAGGGTAGAATTTGCAGATGACCTCTAGATCACGTCTAGGTGATGCAGGACAGCTAACACAGGTAAATGATCTGCAGACAGCTGTTCTGCATTAGAACCATTTAGAGCAGTGGTTCTCAACCTTCCTAACGCTGTGGCTCTGCAATGCAGTTCCTCATGTTGTGGTGAGCCACAACTATAACAGTATTATTGTTGCTACTTCGTAACTGTAATTTTGCCACTGAGTGGTGTCACAGTTCCTAAGATGATACAAAATACGTGTTTTCTGACAGCCATGACCAACAGGTTGAGAACTGCTGGTTTAGAAAGTAATGACAACCAAAGATCTGCATGTGTTCACTACACAAATGGTTTTTTCCAGCATTTTCAATCCATGGTTGCTTGTATCTATGGACATGGAATTTATACATGTTGAGGAGTTGTATCTAAACTTTTTCTGGGAAGATAAAACACACAGGTCTGTCACCCAATGAGAGACCAAAGTCATGATTGCACCAATTTGGTGAGCTAATGACTTCTTGGCAGGCTTTTTAATTGGAGTGTAGGTGAGGGGTTACTTACAGGAGCAGGTGTGACTCAAAAGCAGTTGCATCACCAGAAAAGTCCATCCCAGCGTGGGTGGCAACTGTTGAAAGCTGTATTCCTGGATGAGCTCTCTGTGCAATTTGCAAGCAGCTCACCAGGTCCAAAATCTCCTCTAGGCAGTTTGGCAGGTCAGAGTCTCCTCCATTTATCTAATGTTTTTATAAAGACAGGGAAGGGACTTCACAAATCTTGTAAGCATCAGATTTCTCAAATGGGAAGTATGTTTACTTCCTGAATTTCATGAATTTTCCAGCTCCCTACATGAGTGAATTTTTCAATTTAGAGGAAGCTGCTGTACAACAGGACAATATGCTATAAGTCTTTATGGAACTTTGAAATATATACATGCAGATATGTCATATAAATATGATATATAAAACACATATGAAACATGTATATATATTCATATATGATTCATTATATATGATAAATGCATATATTTCATGTATAAATGCAAAATACATAAATATATATGAAATACATATATATGGTGAAATGTCCAAATCGTTCCAATTAAACAATCAGAAAAAGGCACACACACAACACACACACACACACACACACACACACACACACACAAATAAATCTTTAAAAACTTTCCAATTTTGGTGCATTAGAGGATCATGGGCAAGCAGCTGGTTGAGCTTTCTGATTTCCCTCAGCCAAAGGCACTGGGTGTCCAGAATAAGCACATAAGTGCCTTATGAAGAAAGGACAAGTTCTCCTTTGAATAAGTGTTTGTAATTTCCTAAACAAATCCCCAGTGTTGGCAACATTTTTATTTTGACTGGTAGTTTCCAGCAAAGTCACAGAGTGTGTAATGTAAGCACTATCTGTATGGATATTAAGAAATTGATCAGAAAATGCTGAAAAACTGCAATGACAGCATGTAGCTCTGTTATTTATGCAAAGGAGCCATTTGTAGTAAATTGTACTACTTCATAATTATAAGCAAAAGCATTGGTGCCTGTTGAGGAGCCATCAGTGAATATCAATAGGGCATACCTCAAGGGAACAAATGATGTCACATAGAAAATACAAATTCATGCTTATTGGCAAAATCAATAAGTTTATCTGGAGGGTAATGATTATCTAAGATTCCCAAATATGAGGCCAAAGCAATAGGCCAGAATTCAGTAGTTTGCATAAACCAATCAATTTGTTCTTTGGTATAAGGTTGTATAATAACATCTGGTTCTCTACCAAAATAGCACCATCCTTGTTCTCTCCCTAAAATTATAAGATGAGATACAGCCTCATAATATGGTCCAATGTCCCTTTTATGTGTGGCTGGGAGATGCATCCACATTAAAGGTGCAGTCTGCCAAAAAACAGCAGTTGATGAAAGAACTGTTCTACATATAATAAATTTCAAAAGTTTATCATAATCCATAAATGTGGCAGCTTGTGATCGTATGGCTTGTTCTATGATTTGAAATGCTTTTCTCCCTGCCAGAGTAAGCTCACAGGGAGAAATGGCATTAGCATTTCCAGGTAATATATCATAAAGAGTTTTTACATCACTCTTACTGAGATTCAAATATGGGATAAGTCAATTAATATCTCCAAGAAGTTTTTAAAAATCATTTAAGGTTTTAAATTTACCTAATCTTAACTCTAATTTCTGAGAGGAAATTTTAGATGCCATCATTTGGAATCCATGATAAGTATATAGAACCTTTAGCTGAACTTTATCAAGTGCTACCTCCAGTCCCTTACTTTGCAAGGCATTATTAAGTTCATCATAACATTTTAAAACCTAGCCACCATCTTTTCCAGCTATCAAAATATCATCCATATAGTGGATTATTTACATTTCTGGCCAATGATTTCTTTTTTTTTTGCTTACAAACTGTATGGCTGTGGCAGGCTTCTTGCTAACTGTTCTTATAGCTTAAATTAATCCATTTCTATAACTCTATACCTTGCCACGTGGCTTGTGGCTTACCAGTGTCTTCATATGCGGTTTGTCATGGTGGTGGCTGGCAGTTTCTCTGACTCAGTCTTCCACTTCCCAGAATTCTTCTCCTCCTTGTCCTGCCTATACTTCCTCCTGCCTGGCCACTGGCCAATCAGTGTTTTATTTATTGACCAATCAGAGCAACAGATTTGACATACAGACCATCCCACAGCACAACTGTATTACAAGGTAACATATAGTTTTACTAAGATATGTGAGAATCTATACAAAGGGCAAAATGTTGCCTCATCAGTGCAAGATAGTAGTTTTTTATTTTAAATTTTTTTTTGAGAACTTCATATATGACCACTGCATCTATATCATTCCTGCCTCTCCACTCCAATATAATACTTTCTAAAGAATATGAGCAAATTTTTTTTTTTTTGGTTTTTTCGAGACAGGGTTTCTCTGTGTAGCTTTGCGCCTTTCCTGGAGCTCACTTGGTAGCCCAGGCTGGCCTTGAACTCACAGAAATCCACCTGGCTCTGCCTCCCGAGTGCTGGGATTAAAGGCGTGTGCCACCACGCCCGGTGCAAATATTTATTTTGAACCATGGACTCACTAAATTTTATTTCATGAAACAAACTACATTTACCAGTTGTTGAACATATCAGGATACATATGACAATTGATGACAAGAAGTTTGTTTAAAATCCACTTGGGATGTGACTAAATCCAGAGTTATTATGAGTTACATGAACTGGAAAAAGAAAGTAGGTAATAGTTTGGTAAAAATAATCTTTTCTAAATATCCTGCATTCAGAATGTGGCATAAGTAAAAATTAAGGTATTAATTAACCTTGTCATTATTTCAGGTAGCTTCCATATTAGAAGAAAACTTCCTGAAGATGTTGGATATTTCATAAAATACCTCAATTTGAATAAAATAATGTTCCCTAGCTTTAGAATTACTGTGACTTAAAATTTTCATCTGAATGGAAATGATTTATAAATTTATTTGTATTTATTAAGCCTTGGCTGGTTTGTTTGTTTGTTTGTTTGACTGGACTGATATTGGACTGAGGTTTCACCACTGCTGTGCATGTACTCTACCACCCACCTGGGTCTCAAGCACCTTTTAAATTTTTATTCATTTTGAGACAGAGTCTCATTCAGTTGCCCAGGCTGGTTTTGAACTCACTCTATAGCAGGATGGCCTTGAACTCAGCATTCTTCTGCCCCAGTTTCCTAAGTAATTAAGCTTAGAGGCCTGCACTACCAAGCCTATATCTAAACATGGTTTTAAAAACTGCTCAGTTTACATTCTTAACAAAATGCTTTAAATGTATATAAAACTAGAGACTGTTGCATAGTGAATTATAATACTTGTGTGCTTAGTCAAGCTTTTGGGTTGTTGAAGGTAAGCTTCTGAGGAGTCCTCACACTCAGCATAATCTATTGCATGTATGTATGTGTATGTATGTATGTATGTATGTATGTATGTATGTATGTGCAGGGATGTGCGAGTATACACAGACACGCCATGGTACGTGTGTGAGGGTCAGATGAGAACTTGCTAGAGTCAGGTCACCCCTTTCTCCACGTGGGTCCCAGGAATTTAACTCATATGATGAGCTTTGGCAGGAAGCACCTTCACCCACTAAGCCATCTGACCAAAGCCGTAACTGTGGTGTTTGTTTGTTTGTTTGTTTGCTTGCTTTTAGCAGTGGGGGAGATAGAAACAAAAGGAAAATGATGGAAATGAAATTAGTGTGCAGCATGACTGGCCAATGATTTCTTACTGATTACATTGCAAGAGCAACATAAGATTTATATAAAGTGGGATTATTAGCCATGTCCTGTGGGAGGACATGCCATTGACATCTCCTCACTGGTGCTTTAAAATTGATGGCAGGTAGGCTGAATGGCAAAGCATTTTTGATCCTCTGGGTGAAAGGGGATGGTAAAAAAAAGCAATCTTTCAAGTCTATGATAACTTTGAAATGTCCCAAAGGTATGGTGATGGGTGAAGGGAGGCCAGGTTGAAAGTCTCCCATCAATACCATCATTTTATTCACTGCCCTTAAAACTTGTAATAGCCGCTATTTACCTGATTTTTTCCTTAATAACAAAGATAGGAGTATTCTAATGAGAATTACTAGGGGTGATATGGCCAGCTTCAAGCTACTTCTGTACCAGCTGCTGTGCAGTCAATAATTTTTCATGGGTAACAGGCCATTGATTGACCCACACAGGCTGATTTTTTCTGCATGAGTCACAGGAGTATCAATGACCCCCATGGAAAAAATGGTCTAATCCTGCTCTTTTTGACTAGGGGTGGCCTCTAGAGGTTTTAGTATTCCTGTTCCATGTTTTCCTAAGTTTTTACCTGGTAAGTACCCATTTTTCAACATTTGAGTGGTAATAACATCATTAGTACTGCACATGATTATTCCAAGTTGAGATAAGTCTCTACCCAAGAAGATGATTGGTAATCTGGCTATAACACAAGGTTGTATGATACCTTGATAACTGTCCTGATCTGTCCAATTTAAAATTTTTGAACTCCTTTCATGGTTTTGACTTTGTCCTATTCCCTTCAAAGGGGTCAAGGTAGCATCTAATGACCAAGTTA
Source organism: Peromyscus maniculatus bairdii (assembly GCF_049852395.1). NCBI lineage: Eukaryota > Metazoa > Chordata > Mammalia > Rodentia > Cricetidae > Peromyscus > Peromyscus maniculatus. The sequence continues at coordinate 1,915,066 of NC_134873.1, read as the reverse complement.
TGGGCCATTCCTCCTTTCTAATAATGGTAACATCTGCACCTGTGTCAACCAGATCCGATAATTCCTTGCCAGCCAGCCATAGGGTCATGAGAGTTTTTTGTGCTACTTCTGATACTACTACTGCCCAAATGTACATATTTTCCTTTTAATTAGTATTTTTCACATTAAATGACAAAATATTTCTCACAGTAGTTTGAAAACATGATACTATGTGATACATGTTTGTGTAACTTAGATGATTTTGATAGTTCATGTTGAAGGTATAATATAACATGAACTTTGGCTTGTTCAAATCTGTAAAGTTTTATTTATTCTTCCTTCTTTCCATGTGTCATCAATTTAAATTATAGAAAATACACTTACACTTAATACTTTAGTGTAGATGTAACCAAACATCTTATTAAATAAGAAACACAGAACCAATGTAAAGAAGAAAGCCAAGAGGTCAGAGCTCAGAGCTAAAACCTTACCCTTCCTCCTGTGGTGGTCCTACCTCTCTGAAAGAGACCTATTTCCTGTGTGTCTGTCTTTATATAGTCTTTCTGTTCTGCCTTCTCATTGGTTGTAAACCCAAACACATGACTGCCTCATCACTGCCTGTATGTACAGCCCTCCAGGTCTTCTATGGTATTGAGATTACAGGCATGTGTCTCCAACACTGACTGTATCCTTGACCACACGGAGATCTGCCTAGCTCTTCTACCAAGTGCTGGGATTAAACGCGTGCACCACGAATGCCTAGCTCTGCTATGGCTTGCTATTAGCTCTGTCCCTTGGGCAACTTTATTTATTAACATACAAATAAAATCACATTTCAGTACAAATAAAATACCACCATACTTTAGAACCCTCCTTTAGCAAAAATTAGTTCTTACAGTGATTTGACTTTTTTCTGAAAACAGGTATTTTGGCACATGTGTAGAACAGGCACAGATACAATCCCAGCACTTGGGAGGCAGAAGCTGTCAGATATGTCTCAGTTCAAGGCCAGCCTGGTCTACAAAGACAGTTCTACTCTACACAGATATACATAGTGAGACTACATTCATTGGTAGAGACGTCTAGACTTTCCAGATATTCTAAAGTTACAATGGGCTTAATAAGTAGAATTAGTAAATTAGCATACTGTGTCATTAACTTTTTCCAAAATTCAAATGAAATATCAGTTTTGGAGGATAGCTAGACCCTCTATGATGTCCCCATAATTTTTTATGTCCTGATTCTCAGAGAAGGAAATGCAGGCTGTAAGTCTATGTGCTCAGAGTTTTGAAGAAGACCAATATCCAATGTTGTTTTTCATTGCTGTATGGACTTTGCATTTAGAGGACAAATGAGTCTTAAGTTACATCACCTTGTCTCCATAGACATGGAAGGTCTTGTCAGTTTGTGACAAAAGAATTACCAGAATTGTTCTAGTTTTTGTATATTTTGTATTAAAATTCATAAAAATGATTGTCTTGTCAGAGTTTTGAGCATTATAGGCCACTAGTTGTTAGGAAACAAATGAATTCTTGACCATGATGCTCATATTTTGAAGAAATTTTAAAGTTATTTTTATATGAGCACAGTTTACTGAAAGTTGCTTTTTTCATACTGAACCACCTCTCCTTAATGTAAACATGTAATCTATCTAGAAATTCAGACATGCTCAATTTTGCTAAATATAGAAGTAGAATTAACATTCTACATAATTTTACTTTACAATTTCTTTATTTAGTCTTTTTCCAGATGACTTGCCTATCAGTGAGAATGAGGTACAATATCACTTTGTTGACATTGTTCTGTAGTTTTAAACTAAAACTATTTTATGAAATCTGGTGTCTCTGTGTTGAGTGAATATATAGTTAGGATTGTAGTATCTCTTTTAGGAGTATAGCATTTTCTTCCAGTCTCTTCAGACTAGGTCTGGTTTGAAATCAAAATAATGAGATATTAGAATAGCCATGCTTTCTTATTTTTACTTACATCTATATGGGAAATATTTTTCCAACTTGTCACCCTTAGTTTATGTCTCTCACTGGTAGTCAAATCTGTTTCACAGAAGCAAAACAAACAAATAAACAAACAAAAAAAACATCGACCTGCTTTTCTTACCCATTCTACTTGTCTCTATCTCTTCCTTAGGCAGTTAAGACCATTAACACTTTTAGTTATTATTTAAGGTGGTCTGTATATAGTTTTGAGGGTTGTCTGCTATGTGAGAAGCATGGGTTAGAACTACCAGTTCAGCCTGCTGATTTGTGGTATGGGCTGGAAGAGCTTGCATTTTGACCACTATGGTATCTGAGACAATTGCATATTCCACTCCATGTACTCCTTTATATAGGAAGATGCTGCCATCTGTATACCATGTATAAGTGGCCTGAAGTAATGCTCATTTCTGCATATGTATCAGATGGGGTGGTAACTCTCTTAGGGTCTCAACATGTGAGTGTGATGGGGAGTATTCCAGGACTGGTTGGAAGAGAAGATTTGAGATGTAAAGAGGTGGACATGGTTGAAAAGTCAGTGCTGTGTTCTCAACCAGTGCCACCTGAAGGGAGAGAACTTGAGAGGGAGGTAATGTTAGAAGGCCCTTATATGTTAAAAGGTGTGACAGATGGTGAAGAGAAAGGACAGTAATGGGTGACTCAAAGGTTGGCTTCATAAGGAGGTGCTTTCCATCTGGAGTCTCAGGATCCAGGTTGATACATTGTGAGAGGGCCTTTGTAAAGCAGTTGAGGAATTCAGATGAGTTTTCATTTTTCCCCTGTATGACCTCTTGGACTTTTTCATGATTTACTGACTTAAGGGCAGTCTTGCAGAAGCCAGCTAGGAGGCAGGTTCAAACCTATTTCTAGCTAGAATGTCCCCTGGGTTATTGTAATCCCATCCAGGCTCCTGGTCTGGGACTGCCCTAGCCCTCACTGGGTAGGTGTTATCTGTTGGATGGAGTTTGCCTGCATGGACCCTAGCCTGATCCCAGACTCACCTAAGCTCCTCTGGGGCAAGATTGTTTGTACAAACAATCATATAGACATCATGAAAGGTAAGATCATAGGATTGGGTAATGTACTGGAATTATTTAATAAAAAAGTGGAAGAATTGACCGTATAGGACCCCAACCTATTTTATATTTGGGAGAGCTCAGATAATGAAAAGGGGACATTTACCATGACTAGACCATCCACCCCAGCAACCACTCGCAAACGAAGAACTGGGGCTGGTCTAGATTGAGGAGGTATAGGAGGTCCCAAGGTAGAGCAGGAACAATGAACAGGAGAACTAGGGGCTGTTTGTGTATTAAAAGTGGATGCCAGGGAGGGTTGACCTGGTGGATGACCTGTTTCTGAGGATGGAGAAAGGGAAACTGAGGGGACTGGAAGAGAGTGCCACGGACTGCCCCACTGGGAGTACCACGACCGTAGGAGAATCAGGGCTTGGGTAGTCAGGAAGGCAAGGATTCGGCGACTGACAGACAGACAACACACTCAAAAGCAGTTTGAATCTGCTGCAATTTTACTTCTGCAAATCAGTAGTTTATATACAGAAAAGAAAACTATCAAGTCATACAAGGAACAAGAGCTTGGCAATAATTCAATTACATCATCTTTAAAAAAATCAAGCACACAGTTACTAATTGGTGCTAGATGTATGCCTTCACTCACAAGAACTTGATGACCCAAAGAGCAGTCTGTGTTTTTTAAACTTAGTACAGTTCCTAGACTTGTGTAGGCTTCTTGCAGCTGTGTCCTTCATCTTTATCTCAGCCGCTTGCTAGTTTATTATGTACTTCTACTTTTCTGGTTCTCATGACCCATTTAGCCAATTTGGATGCTGCAGATCCTCCCTAAGTCTTTCTTCAGTTCTTTACCACATATCTCTTCTAATATAAAAACTTTTTACCTGATGGAATATGGACTCTTGTACTTTTACACCTGTAAGGGGAAGGAGTTCTGCTGTAGTCCTTAAATTTTCCATGCTGAACTTTCTCAACAGAGGGGCCCACCATCTGCCTCCTATGAGATAATGTTTTCTGCCATAAATCACTTTAGTTGGGATTCCTAAAGGATTCCTAGTGGGTGAGTGTTCATTCCCTAGAAGTGCCTGAACTATTATACTTTCTATTATCTAGTGGCTTGAGGCTTGAGGTTTTTAAGGAATAGTTCATTCTGCTATATCTAATTAAGGTCCATGTCCAGCTTCCCCTTTCCTCCACAGTTCACAACCCAAGCATTCATTAATTTTGGCTGTGTTTTATCGATTAATTAGAACATTATCAGAAAAGCAGTTATACAGAACCCATAGCCCTGAGAACTCATGATCTGTGAAGTATGTGTCCTTCGAGAAGGAGACATAACACAGGCACTCTGGCAGGGACCTCCAGGGAGCTTAGTCCCATGGGACACGTATCTCCCGTACGCTATAATTGACATAATTGTTCATGTCACACGGACGACACTGGAGTTGGTGTGGCAAGAGAGGAAGATGTGGACTTTGGCTTTGGTTTATAGAGTGGTTGCTCATTAGCTGGCTCAAAAGAAAATGTTTCATCCTGTTCTGACTTCATAGCTAGTAATAGCTGGGTGGGGGAACAGGGGGAACAGAGAGAAGGCTTAGAGAGAAGGTAAGAGAAGGCTTTGACATATAGGGTCTCTTTCCATTTCCCCGATCACTCACAATAGTTGTAAAGGTCCCATATAATATTGGGATCTAGTGTGCCATTATGTGGCCATTTAGATTGATTATCTAAAGGATAATGAGGCCAAACTTTATTGCACAAGCGAACAAGTTTAGGGCCTTTCAAATCATGTGTGAAGGCTTGAGATTTTCTAGGAGGCATCCCAAGGGGGTGTGAGAAGGTATGGAGTGCAGGGCTCCCATGGATGAGAGGGGAGGGAATCATTCACTGCAGCCTGTAGTCATGGGCATCCCCTGACTCAGGGAGGACCGGCCAGGGACCAAGCCATTCAGAGGGTCATCACCCAACTCAACTGGGGTCCTGCTTAGCCCGGCTAAGCCAACAGAGAGACTCAGGTGCCTGGTAGCAGGGCTTTAGTAGAAGCCAGAGGGCGAGAGAAAACCGAGCTCTAGGGGGAAGGAATCATCCAGAGGAAAGGCTGAAATGGTAGACTTTTGTGGCTCCTTTTGTGAGAAGATGGGAGAGCACAGGAAGGGATGCTTATAACTGCCTGATTGCATCTCTTAGGATGGGGGTGTGGTCAGGTGAAGAGGGCCAGCCTTAGCCTTAAAGACACTGTCTGGGGATACCTCCACTTCCAAGAGTACTAGAGGGGTGCTGGACATTCAAAGGTCACTTCCTCAGACCCAGGAAAAGGTTTACACCAACCAAAAGGGGAACTCACCTAATTGCCGCTGTTGGATGGAATGCTGAGCGATCGGTGAGCTGGAAGTTTGGTCTGTTGCAGATGGACAGGAAATGAGGGATAGAGTCTTAGTGTGGCTCAGACCATAAGGGGAGAGCACAGGCACCAAGGGAGTCTATCCCGGGTTTCGACACCAAATGTAAGTAAACCGCAAAAACTCTGGGTTTGGTGTCCTGGGTTTTGGCACCAAATGTCAGTAAACCACAGAAACTCTGGGTTTGGTGACCCGGGTTTTGGCACCAAATGTTAGTAAACCACAGAAACTCTGGGTTTGGTGTCCCAGGTTTCAGCACCAAATGTAAGTAAAGTGCAAAAACTCTGGGTTTGGTGACCAGGGTTTTGGCACCAAAATATTAGTAAATTGATGGCTGAAACTGCAAGGAGACAATTCAGCCCTGGAAGGCGAGGTATCCCAGACACCTCGAGCTACTCAGAACAAGAGTTCTGCCCTGAAGGTGGCCCGGACACCTGGAGCTGTTTTGCACAGTCTGATGGCTTGGACTGCAAAGAAACAGTCCAACCTTGGAGAGGAAGGTTTTCTGACTTCTCGGGAGAGTCAGGACTGGAACTGCTTCAGCAAGGAAGGGTACCCTGACTCTTCGGAAAAGTCAGGGTATCCTGACTCTTCGGGAAGGTCAGGATTTACCTGGTATGATGGTATGATGGGGGATGGTTTCCCCCCAGGAAACAGCAATCCTGCTCCTCTCCTGGAGAGCCACAATGTCTGGCTCAGTGTTACCAGCTCTTTCTCGCTTAGTGCAGTAAGGGACTTCCCAGCAAGGTTCTTCTGTTCAGCTCCCCCTTGCTCAGTCCACCATGGGACGTCCCAGTAAGGCTCTTCTGTTCACCAGTCAATGAAGGTCTTCACCCAATACTCTTTTGAGAAAGAGGTTTATTTGGGAAGGAGGAGTCCAGGAGAGTAGCTGCCTCTACCAGGATGGAGTGAACAGCTGGCAACTGACCAGGCAGGGCGGTTTATATAGGATGTCTAGGGCTCAGAGTCAACTGTGATTGGTTAGTTTATTTTCTGCCCAGGGATTGGCCAGTTTTGTGAGAAAGGGGCAGAGATGGCCCTGATTTCAAGGCTAAACTGTATTTCTTTCACTGTCCTTTCTTGGCTTTTTGACACTACCTCTAAGGCCAGGGCACATTTCTTTCATTTACTCTGATTCTAGGGTCCAAGAGTGTTATTTTGGTACTGGTCTCAGAGTCAGGACATATTTCCTGGGTTCTGGGTTTGGGGATAAAGTGTTCACTTCTCTGGCTCAGGTCCCAAACACAGGCTGTGTTTCTTTCCCTGGTCCTGGGCCCTAGGGCCAGGATTCTACTGTCCTGCTCTGTGATTGGTTGATTTCACAAGTCAGTTGGACAGCGGCAGAAATGGTTCTGATTTGAGCTAAACTGTGTTTCTCTCACTGGCTTTATCTGAGCCATCCTTCCCTAATTCTGCGCTCTAGGTTCTGGGTGGATTTCTCTAACCAGCCCCTTTTCCCTACAAGTAAGAATGGTAACTTTTTGAGGTTGGGGGTACTATCTATTCTCTTTCACAACTTGTAGAACATCACTCAAATCCTTTCTAGTTTTCATAATTTTCATTGAAGTTGTTCTCTTATTTAGAGGAGCCTCCCATTGAAAGGCATTTGAATATCTCTTTTGAAAATTTGCATGTACTTTCTTGTTTATGTATATTTACTATTAACAGTTATGACTATTTTATGACATGTGTTTTTTTTTAAATTCTGTCCAAACAAATGGATTTTACAGAAATGTACAGAATATTCCAATAAAACATTAAAGAATACATGACTTTTCTCAACAGCACATGGGGCATTCTTGAAACGTGAATTCTTATTATGACAAAGCAAATGCCAACAAAGACAGAAATAATGAAATTACATTCTGCATTATATATGACCACTATTTATTAAAAGTATATACCATATCAAAATACTCAAATTCATAGAAGCTAAATAGCATGCAATTCAAACAAAATTGAGTGAAGGAAGAAATGAAGAGGATACTGTAAAACTTCTAGAATTTATTGAAGATGAAACCAGGATAATCAAACCTAAGAGACACAATTAAACCAACCAGTAGAGTGAAGTTTACAGAGTTATTTCCCTGAATAGATCATTTTCACAGTGGTATACACACCAAACCCCTTTTCACTTTATTGGTTTCTGCAGTTACTTCTGGATATGTAATCATTAAAGAAGATTTTGAATCAGAGGGTCAGGTGTAAGAGAACATTCAATGTTTGCATTCTCTGTGCCTGGGTTTTTCCACTTAATATGATTTTTTTTCTAAAAAAATACCCATCCAGTTGCCTGCTATAATATTTCATTACTCTTTATAGCTTGATAGTGTTGTATAATGTTTATGTGCCACATTATCATTGGTACATTGATCTGCTCAATGATGCAAGCCCCTTGAGGCAAATGAGTGGTCAGGCCCCTCCCCTGAGGACCTCTAACCACCAGGGTCCACACACAGAACACTCTAAGTGCTCTGAAGGTTGGATCCAATCTCTGCTCTAAAGAATAAAGTGCCAATGCTCAGAACTTGAAATACCACCAATCCCTGAGTTCACCCCAAGATCTGAACATGAATTCCCACCAGTCCCTACTATGGGACACTCTGACTCGCAGGAAACACTATGTAAGCCCTATATTCTACTAAGTTCTGTGCTGCTTCTCATAAGAGCAGAGGCAGACACCCTTCTAGATTTTTCCCTTCAAATAAATCTCTTGTATGAGCATTGCATAGTATGATTTTCTGGTATTCCCTGCCTCCTGACTGCCAGCATTCCTTGATTTTCAGATTTATAACACTTTACTGAAGCCTCTGAACTCAGAGCTATAATATTTTCAATGGATATTTAGGTTATTTCAGTATCCTAGTTCTTGTGAAAAGGGAGTCTATGAAGACTTTGGAACCAGTATCTCTGAAGTAGGATGTTGATTCATTTGAACATATGCCAGTTGGGGTGCATCTGGGTCATATAGTAGATTTATTTTTAGTGTTTCAAGCATTCCTTTATTTTCATAAATTACTAATTATATTTGCAAATGTTTTGGTACATTTACACAGCACCAAATTTATTTTTTATTTACTTTCTTTTCTTAAGAAATGTTTTATTCATTTTACATACCAATTAGAGATCTCTCTCTTCCCTCCTCCTTCCCCCTCCATTCCCTCCTACAATAAGGTAAGGCCCCCCATGTAGAGTCAGCAGAGCCTGGTTGCATTCAGTAGAGGCAGGTCCAAGCCCTTCTCCCTGGCTAAAGGTTGTGCAAAGTGTCCCACCATAAGGAGTGGGCTCCAAAAAGCCAGTTCATTTACCAGCGATGGATCTTGATCCTACTGCCAGGGGTCCCCTTAAGCAAATCAAGCTATACAACTGTCTGAATTATGCAGAGGGCCTAGCTCAGTACCATGGAGGCTCCACAGGTGTTGGTCTAAATGTCATGAGTTCCCACTAGTTTGGTTTGGTTGTCTGTAGGGTTGCTCATCATGATCTTGATGCTCTTTGCTCATTGAATCTTTCTTCTCTCCCTCTCTCCCTCTCCCTCTCCCTCCCCCCCCCCCCTCTCTCTCTCTCTCTCTCTCTCTCAGACTGAACTCCTGGAGCTCAGCCTGGTGTTTGGCTGTGGATCTCTGCATCTTCCTCCATCAATTACTGAAGAAAGGTTCTATGACGACAGTTAGGGTATTCACCAATCTGATTACTTGGGTAAGCCAGTTCAGTTCAGGTGCCCTCTCCACTATTGCTAGTAGTCTAAGCTGGGGTCAACCTGTAGATTCCTGGGAACTTCCCTAGCACCAGGTTTCTCCCTATCCACATGAAGTCTCCCTCTATCATGGTATCTCTTTCATTGCCCAGCACCAAATTTAAAAGTAAAGAAATTATATGATTTTTTTTTTTTTTTTTTTTTGGTTTTTCGAGACAGGGTTTCTCTGTGTAGCTTTGCGCCTTTCCTGGAACTCACTTGGTAGCCCAGGCTGGCCTCGAACTCACAGAGATCCGCCTGCCTCTGCCTCCCGAGTGCTGGGATTAAAGGCGTGCGCCACCACCGCCCGGCTGATTTTTTGAATGCTTCATGATCTAATGATTGAATATTCAGCTTCTATCTCTTTAAAGTGCCTTGATATTTTCTTTCATTTGTACTGAATTTCTAAATACTATGGGAAATCATGGAAATCATTTAAGTTATATTAATCTTGCAATCAAAATGGCAAATATGCATATATACATGGTATAACACTTTTTGATGCTTTTATTTTTATTTCTGAGATTTTAATACAATTAAAACATTTCTTCCTCTGTTCAGTTTTCTCTAAACTTTCCTTAAACCCTCCCTGCTTTCCTTCATATCTGTGACCTCTTTTTCACTAATTGTTATTGCATTTACATATGTAAATACATATATATATTCACGAATATAACATATTCCCTCTGTCTACTAATACCTGTATGTATGCTTTTGTTCCTATCATTTGACATTGGGAAACCAATTGATGTGCTCTTCCCTGGTGAGGAAGACCTCTTCTGCACCCATTTTCTTCAGTTCTCTATACTTCATTGTGTAGGATTTATGCTTCATGGGATTTTTCCTGTCCACTTTCACAGGTCCATTGAATTTGCTCTTGTTCAGTTCAAATATGGTTTTTTTTTATATGATTCTAGTTTTCCAGGTGGCCACTACAGTTGTTATTAAAATCTATTCTATAAATTACATAGTACACTCATATTATGTGGTTGATTTCCTTTATGGTGATAGTGACATGAGTGAGATTATAGCTAAGATAGTAGGGCACCTGCCTGGCATATTCAAGGCATGAGCTTTTTTTCCCATCATTGCATAAACTGTGCTACACTAGATGTGGAAACGCACATAAAATGATGATCAATTTAAGAATATCATTAGTCACTTAGTGAACCTGAGGTTGTCCTGACTTACAGGAATCACTGTCTGTTGAAGTAAGAGAGATGCTTTTAGCCAGATATTTATTTTACCCTTGAACACTACTGTACCACTGGGCTTGCATCATTACAGCTCAGTACTGGGCCTTGGTTACTAGAATTGGCAATAAATATATGAAACCATAGAAATACATGAAACTATTAGACTTTCAGAATAAATTTTATACTAATTTTGATTAAAAACTGAATACCTCTCAGCCAGAAATTCTGCAGGTATCATCATTTTAATACATAAACGAAACACACAACATCCATAGTGTGGTTCATAGAAATTGTAAACCCAGATGTAGTGGAACTGGGGAAGTAGAATTGGGACAGTTCAGTTTGTTCCTGTGATGGAGCCAGAATGTGATCCCACCTTAGTCTCACAGGTTTACTGAACATTTGCATGATCTTTTATTTTTTTAAGGCTTTATTTATTTTAATTCAGTTTATTTGTTTTTGACAAAATAATATATGTATTCAATATGAATATATAAGGGTGAAAATATGGTGTTTAGTCATGTACTAACAATGTGAGATGATTCCATTTATGAACCTATTACTTTATCCCTCAGCTCACATACTCAAATGATTGGAATTAGGGAAAACTCCACTCACGCACATTTTCTAAATTTATGTACATTTCAATTCGTTTTCAGAGCAGTATATTTGTTTATGTCATCTTCAAACATTCTTTATTTAATTATTTCCTCTGAGGTTAAACCCTTCTATGTAAATGGGTCCCATTAAGACACAGAATGTTTAAAGAAAGATAAACAATTTGTTCTAAAGGGAAAGGAAACATCCTATCACCCAGAGAACTTCTTTAAGCTCACTCAGTAAGGAAACACTCATATTAGTTTCAGGAATTCTTGAACCTGAGCACATTCATTATTCTAAAAATATCTGACATACACTTTCAGACAAGCTGAGAAGCATAGAACAGGCTGAGAAAAAGCCTAGTACCTTTCCAATGTCCTGTGTCTCCCAAACCCAGCAACTCTAATTATATAAAGATCAGGCCTGTTTTTCCTCCAAGGGCATCTATGCTCATAATAATATACTCCAACAAAAACATGCTCTACACACACACCAACATACATAATTTAAAATTATATTAAAATACAAATTAATGATAAGTAAAACATCAGAAACTGAGTAAATATGTAAAAATATCTCCAAATCCATTTTTAAAAATTATGTGTCTGTGTTTGTGTGAGTTTATATTTATGCATGCCATGCCCGTTTCGGGAAGAGGAGAGCATTGGATGCCACAGCACTGAAGTTACAATTGAAAATCAGTTACTGAAAGTTAATACTGAAAATGGAACTGAAGTCCTCTGCCAGAAATTTATGCAATCTGAAAAGTTAAGACCTCACTTCATGCCCTCAGTGTGTTTTTCTAACAAGCAGAAGGGAATTTGAGAAATTAGAGAGGAAAATAAAGTTTCCTTACATGAATGAGAACACAGCCTACAGAAAACACAGGGACACTTGAATAGCAGTGATATGGGGAAATATTGTACCTCTAATTGTTGTCATTGAAATTAGTGATCTTGCCAAGAAATAATAAGGTACACCAAGAATCTGTGAAATAGGAAAGGAATGGTAAGCCTAGTATGACACACCCCAGGAAATAGAACCAATGATGGATACCACAAGTAAAGACATCTCATATTGAACAAAGAAGCCAGAACAAACACTTGAGAATAGATACTCTATTCACAAGATAGTGTGTGAAAGTGGTTATTCTAATGCAGAGGAAATAAGTTAAACTCATCTCTATTACTCTGCATAAAGTAAAATCCAAATAGATAAAATTCCTTAATATAAAACCTTAAATTATGACTCTGCTGGAAGGAAACAGACTATCCTGTATTGTGTAGGTGTATGGAAGTATGGCTAACATGACTCTAATTTTTCAGAAATCAAGACCAACAACTAATAATTGTGCCCTTATAAAACTACTAAGCTGTCGTATACATAAGGAAATGATCAAACCCATGGAAAGTAATATGACAGAGTAGGGGAAGATCCTTGCCAGACGTACATCTGACAGAGCATTTTTATCCCAAATATAAAAACTAAACTAAGTAAAAACTCAAAAAGAGAGCCAAACGTTGTGTCATAGACATTTAAACTTCATTTCATCCCTGCACTTCAAGGCAGAGTGAGGCAGATCTCTGAGTTCAAGGCTAGGCTGGTCTACAAAGTGAGTTCTTGGCCAGCTGGTACCACTGAAGAAGACCTTACCTCAAACCAGGAAACACATGAACATCACACTCTTTCCCCCACTTTTATCCCATTCCTTCTATCCAATATCCATATATTTATTACTTCCCACTGATCCACAGAACCACTGTGTACTAGGGACCTAGTGTCACCAAATACAGTTTGGTCCCAGGTAAGGATTAAAATCCATCTCTATTCCATGGGGCTATCCATTGTTCCACAGAACTTTTTCCTCTCAGAGAACCAGTATCTGCCACCAGACTGGGGCAAGAGTAACTCATGATAGGAATACCATACATCAAAGATGAGAACAGATATCTCATCTAATAAACAATTCAAAACCCTAGTTGTCCAGACCACTGGGAACATACACAAACATGAAAAACTAAGACAATATGCCTCCTCTTGAAGCGAGAAACTGTATTGTAATATGCCCCAAGAAAGGCAATTTAGATGAAACATAAGCCAAGGAGTTCCTAATATTAGGTAGAGATATGATCAAGGACATTAGAGATACAAATAAATGATTTATTAAAGACAGAACAAAAGAAACAGTTGAATGAAATAATAATTACAGAATTTAACTAAACAAAACCAGTAAAGAATAGTCAAACTGAAAATAAAGTCAACATGATAGCTCACAAATCAATGAAAGTATAAGTATCACTGAGTGCCATAGGGTATGATCTGCTACCTCAGAACATGTTGGTGTCTGAGGACCATGGTATGCCCAGGCCATGCTGATCTGGGTGGTTGGTGCTGCTACCTAGATCCAAGGACATGTCCTAGCATGGACCTCTGTGTAGGGTCATGTCTAAGTCCATGTCCATGTTCAGGCTGGGGTCTGTAGTGGTGTCTGTGAATCTAGTTGCCACAAAGGGCTCTGTAGATGGTAGTGCCCAGGAGCCTTTGCTGTGACCGAGTCAGCCACCAATTTGAGTGGCCTGTTCTGCCACTGGAGTTGTGATGGTGCCTGGGCCCATGCTGCTGCCAAGGATCATGTCTGGGTTCATAGTACTGTTACAGCTGGGATCTGCAGTGATGTCTATGGCCTGTGTTAGCAAGGGGGTCATTGGAAATAGTTTGTACCGAGTCAGTCCCACTTTTCACTGGCACTGGGATGGCTGGCCCTGCCCCTTGCTGAATACTGTAGCAGGTAAGCTGGCCTTATGAAAGGGAGAGCTTGCTGCTAGACTTGGGAAAGATGGCCCCACAACTCACTCTAGGCATATACCTCACCTGAGAAGCAGACTACAGCTGACTCAGTTGTCAGGTAAGCTGACACTGAAGGCATGAGAACAGGAGACTCCACCTTGCTCCCCGATCAGCCATGGTGAGGGAAAGATGTCCTCCCTCCTTCATCCATTACTACGTGTGACAGGTGAGTGTAATGGCACTGAGATCACAAGTGTACGATAGCTTGCCCTAACCCTCACCAGATGTGGAATTTGACAAAGCAGCTTCTGCTTCCCATCTGTGAAGCACAATAGAGCTGCCTCTGTTGTAGATGCAGGTGAGTCAGGCCTAAGATATGGGATCAACAGAGCTGGCCCCTTCCCTACCCCCATCATCCATGTGTTGGCATGGGGAAGGGAAAGATGTCCTTCCCCTTTGTCCCTTGCTACCAATGGCAGGTGAGAGAGCTGGCCCTGGGAATGCAAGAGTGAGAAAACTAGCCCTTCCCTACACCAGAAATAGCACACAGGGGAGTTGACCTACACTCCACTTGGGCAGCACACTAGAGATGACCATGTTATTGAGGTCACAGGTGACCCAGTCCTGAGTGCATAAGAGCATGAGTGTGGACCCAGCACCCCTTTTCATGCCCCCTACAGCAATCAGGAAACAGGGCCCTGCACCTTGCCCTGGCAAAAAAAAATAGAGCTGGCCCTGGCAAAATGAATGAGGGAGACTTCAGTGTCAGGGCCTTGAACAGGAGAACTGGCCCTGCTCCTTGCTACAGGTGCCTTTGGTGAGCTAGGCAAGACAGTGTTGGGTAGCTCTTCCAGGTAGAGATGATGAGGGAAAGCTAGAGAACTGATTAGCCCAGCTACCATCCAGGCCCAGAATCAGGGCTATGAGTTAACCCAACCCGACATCCAAATCATTTATGAACTGTTGGAGCATGTGAAGAGGATGAACATAGAGATCCAAAATAGCAGGATCTCCACGACACAGGATAACAGTATATACATGAGGAGCCCCACTGAGCCTCATTATCCATGGTGTAGCAGAAACCATTGGCCTGGAGCCAGAACAATGACTCATGGCAATGAACACTTGCAAGTAAACATGAATGGACTAAAGGGTAAACTGTGCCTCAAAGGACCACACTACAACTTCCACCAGATTTTTCTTTTTTGGCTGATTTTGCTTTTGTTTTGTCTTGTTTCTTTGTTTTGTTTGTTTGGGTTTTTTGTTTTGTTTTGTTTTGTTTTTTAATTTTAAATTTGGTTATGATTTGTGAGGGAGGTTGCAAAAGCAGAGGGCAGATGTGAGGAGATGTGGAAAAATGTAGGCTCTGAATGTATGAAATGAAATCCACAAAGAATCAACAAAAGTTCAAAAGAATAGAAAATAAAAAATAGAGTATTAGATGAGGATATGATTAATTACTTCCTCACTGCCCACAAGGCTAAATAGAATGAGGAATTCTCTACCAGGGATGAGGCAGCTCCCTCTCAAAATCTTACTCTCAATTCAAAGCACGCTCATGAAGCTTAGGAGAGGGGATCTTTTCTTTATTCTGTTATAGAAAGTCCTAAAGAGGCTAAGGTGCATGAAGCCTTAGTGTCACACACCTTCAATCTCAGCACTTGGGAGGCAGAGGCAGGTGGATGTCTGTGTGTTCAAGGCCAGCCTGGTCTACAAAACAAATTCCAGAACAGCCAGGATTGTCCCACAGAGAAAAAATGTCTCAATTGTAAACAGAGAGGCAAAGGTTAAAGCTAAGTTGAAATTGTTCTCAGATATCCTACAGGTTGAAGGAAGGTAAGAAGGTTCCTGTTCTTTTCCTCAAGCATTCATAAAAGGCTAGAGAAAACAAACCAATGTGGTGTTGAACTAATAGGAGGAGGAAGCTCTGCTGTTGGACATGCTCTTAGCATAGTCAGCTTCAAACATTCACAGAAACCTGCATAACCTTGTGCACATTAATCACTAATTAAAGAAATGTCTTATATGCTTTACTACAGGCCAGACTTGGGAGGGATTTTCTCAGTCATGGATTCCCCTTTCATATGTATCTCTAACTTGTGTCAAGTTGATTTAAAAAAAAAAAACAGTCAGGACACAGCCACCATTGTTTCCATTGCTTTTCCTGGCATATAATAAAATATTTTATGTTTTTATTGTGTTTCTACTGGAATATGTGCTGTACCTTTTGTAGTATTGTAGCAATTTATATAAGAGTTTATCAAATTAGAGTTCAAAATTAATTACAGAGGGAGATCACAGGCAGCTGGCCCACCTGGTCTTCTGGCAGGTATGGCCTAGGGCTGGACAGGGGGTGTTTGTCTGGTCTTCAGGCAGGCATGACCTGGAACCAGAATCTGGGTCACTCAGAGACCTAGAATAGAACAAAAATGTGAAATTCTTCCTCACAACATTCTGCTATACTCATAGGTCAGTGCCTATCCCACTCATCATCGGAGTGGCTTTTTCCAGCAGCTGATGGATGCAGATGCAGATTTCCATGCCAAATCATTAGGCAGAGCTCATGGAACCCTGAAGAACAGGTAGAGAAAGGATCCCAGGAACGAGAGGGTCAAGGACACCAGGAGAACATGGCCCACAAAATCAACTAAGGAGGAGTCATAGTGGTTCACAGAAACTGAAGCAGCAATCGCAAAGCCTGCATGGATCTCTGCTAAGTCCTCTGCATATATGCTATGAGTTTTTGGCTTGGGCACTTTTGTGGAACTCCTAACAGTGTGCATGTTAGTGTGCCTGATTCTTTCAACTGTTTTGGGGCCCCCTTTCCTCCTACTCAGTTGCCTTGTCCAGCCTGAACTTTAGGGCTTGCGCCTAGTCTTATTGCATTTGTTATGAAATGTTTGGTTGATATACCTGAGTAGCCTTCTATTTTCTGAAGGGAAACAGAGGAGTAACAGATCGGGGAGAAAAGGGGGATGTGGTGAGGAAGTGGGAAGAACAGAGGTATAGAAGCATGAGAGTGGGAATGGAGGGAGGGAAAATTATGTTGGGATGAGTTGTATGAAAGAATAATAAATAAAAAGAAAAAATAAATTTGTTCCTGATATTACTTCTAAAAAAAATTTTGTCAATTTCAAAATGGATATGTTATCACATGATATTCCTTAAATTTCTTGTTCATTAATGGTGGCCTCAAAGGTAAGACAATCTTAATATTATTCAAAAAATCACTTTCATTAGAATATTTTTCCTCCTATGGATTTGAAATGGATAGCATTAAATAGTTTCCACTTAAACTTTAATTTCTAGTTAAAATCAATGATTCTGCCTGAAGGACCAAAACGAGGCTCCATTTGCTGTTTGGTGGACCTAAGTCTGTCATCTCTACTTCTAGACACTTACTTTCTGCCCCAGCATTCCAGGAAATCCAGGGAAACCCTGTGAAAGAACAACAAATACTGTGACTGTTTTGAAATGCCACTTGGAACTGGCTGTGGATACATTTGGTCAGCCATTTTTATGATGACTATCCCTCAATCCACAGGTGGGGGAGCTCCCACTTCTATTGCAGCACATCACTTGTACATATTTGCCATTAACTTTTCTCCTTTGTGACCCTAGTCACCCCTTTCACCTCTGGATCCCTAGGAGAAAACCAAAAGAGAGGGTCAATGCACTAATATTGTACTTCTCTGTGTGTGTGGTGAGGGGTAGTTAGGGAGGAGCATGTCAAACTGATATATCCTAGGCCAACTCCCTCATTTTTGCAAAGCTCCAGGCTCAGATAATATGTAGCTTGCTTTCTGGTTAGACCCACTAAGTCTTTTTTTTTTTTCTTTTGATTTTTGTTGTTGTTTTGTTTGTTTGTTTGTTTGTTTTTTTTTTCAAGACAGGGTTTCTCCATGTAGTTTTGGTGCCTGTCCTGACTTTTGCTGTATAGTCCAGGCTGGCCTGGAACTCACAGAAATCTGACTGGCTCTGCCTCCCTTGTGCTTGGATTAAAGGCGTACACCACCACTGCCTGGCACCCCTAAGATCTCTTAAAGTTAGGTAGTAAAAGGAAACAAAGAAAGTCCTGACTCTCAGATCCCCTCATCACACAGGGCATGTGTCTGCAGGTGCTTGTTGGTGTTTGTTTTATTTTGGTAGAAGAGAAGGCTGTGTGATAGAAACCTGGCCTTAGGCTAAGTCCTCTCTTCCTGCACCCCTATGATGACTGAGGATGACTCCCTACCTGGCTCTCATTTGTTTCCCTACTCCCTGTGAGGAACAGGAACCTCACTGGGAGGCCCTTTATACCAGAATTGCCCTGCCTCAGGAGACCTGCTCTTCTCTCTCAGCCCAAAAATCAGTCTCTGGAAAGACAGAGGAGTAGCCAGGAATGATGGCTTCAGTTGATATCTCAAGAGAGAGCTGGGCCTGTCTTCTACTCACCTCCAACTCCAGTAATGTACCCAGACCAAAATCTGGGATGCTACCCACCACCAACTCTAGGATCTGGTCTGGCAGGAGAGACAAGGATTGACCTTTTCTACTCTGGATCCTGGGAAGCCCTAAAAGAAAGCAGACTGCTTATAATCAGCCTCCAAGACAGCTGGGTGTGCAGTAAGAATGGAAGGACTCCTGAATGTGCTGCTTAGGTCTCTGGACTCTACTGTGAGTTTTAAGGGGCATGCAGTAGTAAACAGGAAGATGTCCTGGGGGTTTGTGTTTATACAAGGCTTAAAAACAATGTAGCTTTTCTCAGCCCTCAAAAGCCTAATCCAGAGGCAAAACCCTGATAGCCAAAGAGAACAACAGGAACATGATCCCTGTGTCCCTGTAGCCCAGGGCATGATGTCCCCCAAAGGCCTGACTCCCCAGCACAGGGTGACAGTCCTCCAGTCCTGCCCTCCCCATCTTTGTGGACAACTGCTGCTCCCCAGTCTTAGTGAGAGGGCCTGGGAATGTCCCTCTGGACCACACACTGAACTCAGTGCCCATTGGTCCTCTTGACCCCGCCAAGCCCATCACACCCAGGTCACCTTTTCCACCCTAAGGCAAGTAGAAGATGGAAAAGGACCACAGTGTCAGTTCTTCCAGAAACAGAAACAGGGCTTGTGGGAAAATCTGGGATGGAACCAGGGTGTTGGGTCTGGGTTGTAAACTTGAATTCCTATATGGCCTTTTGCCTCCTTCCGGGGCTCCACTCTCCATTTTTCATTGTGGCCCTTGAGATTAAATAGAGGACAAAAATTGTTAGTTATTTTGTGGTGCTCTTACCGTTTTAGGCATAGCTAGGAATATATGAGCAGGAGAGAAGGAATCCAGAAAAGACGGTTTAGCATTGAGAAAGAAGAAAGCAACTCTTTCCATTTGTCTGCTTCCTGACAGAAATTAGATAACTCCCTTAAAATATCAGAATCTAAGGAGCTGCTCGGTGGCCACTTTTTCTTGTTTTTTAAAGTATATTTGGGCCATTTCTTAGTACAGAGACGGATCAGCTTAGGAATCTTTGTGTAAGGCATTAACCTGAGAGGTTTTAAAGCTTCAAGAAGACAGCCTAATGGAGAGGAAGGACTTATAGGGTTGAAAGCCTTGTTTCCCATGTCTGCAGCAGAGAGCCAGGAAAATAAAAAAAAATAAAATAAAAAAACAAACGTGATCCAGAGCCAAGGCCCCAGGTGTCCCCAAAGCCAAGGACGGATACCAGGCACAGGCCGCTAATTGGCTGGTCAGCCAGAGAAGTGGGGTACCACCACGTGAGGCAAGGATTCCCCAGGAATCTGGACAGCATCTACCGCTTCATCAAGCCGGAAGAACATGTCTCCTTCATGCGGTCCCCAGGACGCACCCAGTGGCGGTGGTCCCACTGTGAGGAATATCTCAGGCTGCAGACATGGGAGATGGCTAGAAATTTAGGCCTGTGATAGGGGCCCACTGTAGCCAATAAAGACCATGGCCAGGGGTTCACCCGGTTTCAAGAATACGTAGTAAGCTGCTGGAAGCTCAACAGTCATTCTTACAGATTCAGGAAACCATTTACGCTGGCCAAAAAGAGGGGGACTCTCCAATCAGAGAAGCAGTGTTGGATGTAGTTTAGTGCGGCCAGGCAAAATAGAGAGTGGTCTGTCATGAACAGAGCAGAGTCTCTGGTTTGTGTGAAGCAGTCCCGGGTTTCAGCACCAGATGTTAGTTATTTTGCAGCGCTCCTACCCTGTGAGGAAATGTCACTAAACACGACAGAATCCACTAACAAGACTTTTATTAAGATAAAAGGGACAGACAAGTGCTCAGGCTTGTGGAAGAGACACCTGTGTGGAGAAAAGAAGAAGAAGAGGAGGAGGAGGAGGAGGAGGAGGAGCCGGGAATATGGCGTAGGCTCATAAAGGCTGGGTGGCTCATGTGCGTACTCAGGTCAATGTAACTACTCCATGCATGGGCATGGTGTGCTCTTATGCAACCATGAAAAGTCACAGGATCCTGGTCACGGGAGATGCCTTGACCCAGAAATGGCTATTTTGACCTGGAACTGGCTAGGCAGAAGTGTCTAGGTCTGCCAGGTTTGTGTAAACATGCCCAACCATGGGGCATTGTTGTGGTGAATCCATCAAAAATGTCCAAGATAATACAGATCGCCAAACTAAATACTCACTGAGAAGCTATACATGGTGATGTTTGATCTTTTCCTGGAAAGGGTTGTGAGAGGGTGGGGAGACAGTGTGAGGGCCTCAGAAAATAGGCTTGCCACACATACAAATTCTTTGCCTGATTTACTTTTTGCATAGGGTGGGCCTTTCAGACATCTCATTATACTCTCACCCCCAGTTTGAAGCCAAGCAGAGGCAAAAATCAGCCTCTGGATAGATAAATGGCAGGGGGTGGTTAACAAGTAGGGTGGGTTCTGTTGTGACTCAGAGTAAGCGTGAATCTTTTTTTATAGTATTTTTATTTTATAATTAACTTAATTTCACATATCAGCCACGGATTCCCCCATCTTCCCTCCTCCCACCTCTCAGTCCTCCCCTCCCAATTGACTCCACACTCCCACCTCCTCCAAGGCAAGGTCTCCCCTGGTGAGTCAGCCCAGTCTGGCAGACTCAGCCAAGGCAGGTCCAGTCCCCTCCTCCCCTTACACCAAGGCTGAGCAAAGTGCCTCAGCATAGGCCCCAGGCTCCAAAAAGTCAACCCATGCACCAAGGACAGGTCCTGGCTCTACTGCCTGGGGCCCTCCCAAACAGATCAAGCTAATCAACTGTCTCACTTATCCAGAGGGCCTGGTACAGTTCCATGTGGGTTCCTCCACCATTGGTTCTCCGTTCATGCATTTCCACTAGTTTGGCTATTTGTTTCTGTGCTTCCTCCAACCATGGTCTCAACATCTCTCTAAGCTGGAATCTTAAGCATTCTCTATACTACAAAACTGCATGCCACCTCTAATTATTAGAGATACAAAGTCAACTATATGCTCATTGGTGGGTTAATTTGTGGGTTTTTTGTTTTTGTTTGTTTTTGTTTTTTGTTGTTATTATTTTGTTTTTTAGGGCAGGATCTCATGTGTCCCTGGCTGGTCTCATTTAAGTGAAGATGGCCTTGGACAGATGCTCCTGCATCCACCCACTGAATGCTAGGATTATAGGAAATGTATCACCACTTCTGGCTGCATATTCTGAATTTTGAATACCTTTACAAATTACCTTAAATGTAAAACTAAGCAAGTGAAATTAATTTTGCTAGCATTTTGCTTTCATTTAATTTGTCTCTTCAACATGTAATCACTGTAAAATAATGGGAAAAAAGGAAACTTTGAAGTGTACATGTTGCATGCTGAGGATCGAGGTTAGGGGTAGTGCACTTGTCTAGCATGTATAGGTGCTGGGGCTCATAAGAGAGAGTGGAGGAACCAAGGTACAGGAACCTGCTACATAACTGCTGGAAGTATAGCTATACAATGATGCAGCCACTAGCACCAGAGTATGCACAGCATTTATAATAGAGAAAAGGTAGAAACCCCAGATAACTACTGCTTGATGAATGGGTAAACAAAGGGTGCTGTGTTAATACAATGGTCAAGTATCTAGCCCTGAAAAGGGGTAGAGTACTGCTACATCCTATAACATGAATAAACGTCACAGACATTAAACTCAGTGAAAGAAGCAAAATGACAGAAGAATGGGATAGTTCCCTATTAGCTGGTTTGATTTCTATTAAACACCCAGAGTGAGAAACCTGAAGCAGAAAGTTAGATTGGTAGCTGATAGGGGGTAGAGTCTGGAGGAGTGAAGAGTAACTACTAGTGAATAAATGGTTTCTTCTCCAATGACAAAAATATTTTAAAATCAAACAGGGTGATGAATGCATACTTTTAAGAACATACTAAGAAAACCCTACTGGATTGTATACTTTAATAGAGTGAACATACTAGATAAGTGCATTACATTATTATTTAAAGATTATATTTATTTCATGTGTACTATGTTTGCCTGCATGCATATTGTACATTGTATGTATGTCTGCTGCCTGTGAAGATACAAGAGGATGGTGGATTCCCTAGAACTGCATTTACAGATGGTTGTGAGCTCCATGTGGGTTATACAACACAGAAAACTGTAACCTGAGATAAATTTTTACATAAAATGTCAACTTTAAGCCCCCCCCAAAGAATCACTAAGAAATCTTACATTAGTGGGATCCCTGTTTGCTGAGGGATCATATAAGGAAATTTTCAGTTGGAACTATGACTCTGACCCCCACTCCTTTGAGTACATGTTGTATGTGTGTTGGTACATATGTGAAGGCTATAGGTTGACATTATCTTCCTCAGTTGCTTTTCATCTCATTAACAGAGTGGTATGTGTGTGTGCACATACATCTCATACACCTGCAGTTAAGTATGTGAAGGTCAGAAGAAAGCTATATTTGAGAGTTGTATTCTGCCATATTGTGGGTTCTGGGGGTTGAACTCAGGCCATCAGGTCTGCTGGCAGGTCCCACCACCTGAAGAACCACTTGTGGTCCCTACTCCTCATTTTTTGAGGCAGGTTCTCTCACTCAAATCCCTACTAGGTGTTGTTTATTGTCTTGCAGTATACTGATTCAGCTTAACTTGCAGGCAAACAAGCTTTGGGGATCCTCCTGTATCCACATCCCCAGCACTAGATTTTCAAGGTGTTGGGAGTTCTGAACTCAGGCCCTCAGGCTTGCCTGGCAAGTACATTACCAACTGAGCTCTTCCAATCATCCCCAGCCCTTGTTTTCTATTTCTTATTTCACACTATGTTCTAAAGGGGAACCAGGGACACTCAACAGTAGATTTTTCCATACCCCGTATGCTTCTTGGTAATCTCTGTAGTTCTGAGTGGTTACTTAGTCTTCAAAATGTGAGCTTCATACAAATAATAGAACAATAAATTATATTTTCAAAATATGCTTTGCTTAACAAACACATTCTTTTAAAACACTGAACTTTCCAACTGTATTTATCCATTCTGTCAATCCATTTATTCCCCACATGGAACTTAGACATCTCCTATACAGCATACACATTCTACTATCTCTCAAGACCCTCTCATTCTTAAAATGTTTATGTTTATCTGCCCAGTCAGCTTTCCTTACATTCTATAAATTTAAGTAGTGAATACAAAGACCCATGCTCATTTGAATCCTGCTTTTCTTTTGGCTTAAAGCTTTTTGAAAATCAAAGCAAGGGAGCTATGATACAGTGGGTTATCTCCTTATAGAGATATTTGCTCAATTTTGATGTGTTGGACACGTTGGGGGTTCCAAGCAAAGCACTATAGCTTGCTTTGCTACCATTTGGTGTCTGGATTATCAGGGACACTATGTCTATTGTCTGAGGACTAGGCTGTGTGCCTGTTGGCAGCAAATATGCAAATATTACTTTTGGGCATTGAGAAGTGAAAAAAATAAAAGTATCAATGACTGAGGATTTAGATTTTTGTTACTGCTATTTTCATCTTGTTTGCCTTTCATAGTTTTAAGAGCTAAAATTTACATAGATACATGTGACCTGTAGAATTGCCATGGGCCTGTGGATTGTATCATATATCATTTTATGTAAGGCACAGTGGACTGCATGATAACCTTTTATTTTGTATAGTGGCAAAGTTAAAAATATTGCCTATTTTAGTCATAAAATATCATGGCAGAGATTTTAGCAATGCTAAAATGTGAAATAAAGAGTAAGGTAGGCAGTGACACTGACCTGCAATCCTGCCTACTGGGAGGATAACCAAGTTCAAGCCCATTTTGGGCAATATAGTTTTAAAATATTGTAAACATATTTGAATAAAAAATTGTGTCTTCAGAGTAGGTAGAATTCTGTGTGAAATTGGTAAACATTCCAGTATTTTTATTGTTTCTTATATGTTTTCCTTTAAAATGCTATGTTCAGCATAGTTTTTGAAAATCATGTTGACTCTTTGATCACTCATTCTGCTTTAAATGGCTTTTGGGAAATCATGACAATGAAATTCTATTACCAGATCCTATTCTTTTTTTTTTTTTTTGATTTTTTGAGACAGGGTTTCTGTGGGTAGCTTTGCGCTTTTCCTGGAGCTCACTTGGTAGCCCAGGCTGGCCTCGAACTCACAGAGATCCGCCTGGCTCTGCCTCCCGAGTGCTGGGATTAAAGGCGTGTGCCACCAACGCCCGGCCCTATTCTTTTATTTTTTTTTCCTGTCCTGTCTGAAATGTCTTCATGCTGTGTTGGTCAGATGTGAGTCTGTTCACCCACACTCCTGAAACAGCTATCATGGTTAGAGACAGTTATCCACAATGAGTATAAAGAACTGAGACTCAAGTTTTTGGGCTTTGCTGGGTTCCCATCAGCAGTAGCCTTTGAACATGGTTCTGTAGAGAAGTTTCCCACAACTGAATGAAGCCCAACATAGAAGCAAGAAAAACACAGCTATTGCATCAGCATTCACCAACTACAAACCCCAGGCACCTAGAGCTTAGCCATAGCCAGTAAAGAAAGGAGATGGAGAGACGGTGCTCCCCTCCCATGAGTTTTAGAACAGGCTGTGACTTAACATTACAAGGCAATATTTGGTGATGGTTTGGTGTCTACTAGCAAACAGGTAACTACAACAACAACAAATACAATGCCATCTATAGACTGTCAAAAATATGTTGGCTGGAGAGAGTAAAGACAAGGGTTGCTTTCCTGTTCCACCATGTCCATCTCTTGGGAGAACAGAGAAGAGACTGTGTGCTATAGGTTCAGGAGAGGAGGGATGAACCAGGAGTAATAATTGAACTGGTCATATACATGTGCAACTGTAAAATATACTTACAGCAGCCATTAAAGCAAAGGATGTGGAAGAAGCTCTCTTCCTTGTCCCTGTGTGCATGCCTGTGTGGTGGTGGTGGTGGTGGTGAAAAAACAACTTCAAAGCACCCCAAATGCAGTGACTTCTGCGATTGTTGGCAGCTTGATGCTTAGAGATAGGGTATATTTCGTGTTCTACCAAACCAACTTCTTGGGAGAGAGCATGAGACTCAAGGAACTGCCTAAAAAGTTTCTTGACAAGAAAGGGGTCATGGTGCCTTAGGGGTAGAGGAAGAAGAATGAAATAGGAGCACTAGGTGCTTTGAGCACACAAACACAAAGCCATCAGTTACTGCAACCATCAGAACAAAGTGTGTGCAAAAACCACCATCCTCCCTCTAGTGTGTCTGAATATGTGGATGTTGCATGTGATGCATGTGTCTGTGCAGTCATGAAGGGAAGAGGAGGATATCAGTGTTTTGTGTCATTCTCTAGCTTATCTACTTGACATAAGGTCTGTGACTTAACCTGGAGCAGCTAGCAGCCACCAAGCCCAAATGATACCCTGTAAATCCCACCCACAGTACTGGGGTTACAAGTGCATACGTCCATGCCAAGACTTTTATGTGGTTGCTGAAGATTCAAACTCCGGCTGTTGTGTGTGGGCAGCAAACACTCTTATTGACTGAGCTATCTCCCAAGCCATCGACTGTTTTAACTTTTATTTTTAAATAGAAGTAAGTCTTAACTGAATGTTTTATAGATTAAGTTGAAACTCCCAAAAGCAACCAGAAAAAAACTCCATAAAACACAGGTCAAGGTTGCATTACATAAATGCAAATATGTCACTTAATATACAGGTAACCAATCTTTCAACAGAGTTGATCAAAGGACCAAACCAACTCATTATTGCATGTTTTTATTCTGAAGGCTCTCTGAAAAACCTGACGGCCCTGCATCCACACCAGGGAAAGAAGACACTACGTATGTTGTTACGGTAAAGTGATCCTTTGTGAAATTCATTTTCATATGAATTTTGTTAAAATGCAGCAATAGTTTACCTATCACAGTTTTGCATGGAAATTTGGCCAGAGAAAAACATTCTGTTGGTGTGAATTGTCATTTCTATAAATTGTAAGTGAGTAATAAGTCCTTGCAGATAGTGGTGGCCCAATAAAGGAATGGACTGGAAACACAGTGAGTGGAAGATTGAGAACAGTCCTCACGTAATACATGTTTCATGTTTGACCAAGGATGGTTTGCAGATAAAAATACACCTTAGAGTGATTTTAAAACATGACTGTGTTAATACACCTGAATACATTTTAATAGGTCCAGTGATTTCAGTTTCTAGGAATTGCCCAGGTGCCTTTACCTTTGGCATAAGTGCAGGCAGCTTTTATCTTCCTATGGACACTCCTACTTCAGGATCACATGTGAGAGCATCTCCTCTTTTCTGTCTTTGCTTTTTATTTACACTAGCAGGAACTTGTGGAAATTTAGCCACTTGTAATCTGTTCATCCAAATTGTTCATTATGAAGAGATTATAGCATGTTTTTTCTTTGATTCCCTAAGAGTATGTGGAAAACTCTTCCTTTAGTTACATAATAGGTTTGTATTCCCCAAATAGCCAGCAGTTCTAGAAGCAAAGATTCAATTACCATATAGTATCATTTTAATGTCTGGAATTTTTGTTTTGTGTTTTAAAATAATAGACCCTTACATTCTCTGTGCCACATTTGAACATTTAAAATAGTGGTGGGTTTTAATTAGATATTGATCTATTCATATTAAAGCGACTTTATCACTGTGAGCTGCTGGAGGTAAGGAAACTGGTTTAATTGTATCCTGGAGCCTTAGAGTGAATCATAAGTTGCATATTAATGACTTCTGAATGTGAATCAATGGACAAAAGCTGTTTCATGGGTACTATGATATGGAGAACACACATTAGTGATTAAATCAGTGTGTATTTACAAATGAAAAATAATAAACACCTTGGACTCCCCACGAGGATAGAGAAACACTGATGAAAGGAGGTCAATTAAAATTAATAATCATCTCATATAAGATCAGAAATTTTGAAACACTGGGAATTCAGTGTAGTCTCAGCCACAGGGCAAGGTCAAGTTTCTCAGTTCATGATGTTCTCTTATACTTGGCTAGCATAAATACAGGTTAGTACTTGATGACAAAGTAGTAATTTGTAAATAGATGAGCATATTTTGAGATATTTCAGGTTTAAGTAAGAGTTTCTACATTTTATGATTCAATATACTGAACCTTTCAGGAATAAAGGAGTTTTAATTTTGTGGACACACACACACACACAAAAAAAAAGAATTAAATTCAGAAAAAAACAAAGAAAGTGAAACCTCTAAATTTCTATTACAGAAAAGCAAAAAACAACTATTTTACTTTACTAACATCTGCACTTTGAAAAAGATGAAGACTGAAATAAACCTGTCATCACTGGAAAAGGTAATAACTGACAATTACAAAGAAAAAAATTTATTAACTGATAATTGCACCTAATATGAAAAGTAACATATTTGCTTGTGAGAGGAATGATGCCTCTGCATCGCCATATCTGCAGTATTGCAAATAGTGTCAGAGAGAGAAACCAAGCTTTTAAAATGTCCTTCACCACCTGGTAGTGGTGGCCCAAGCCTTTAATCCCAGCACTCGGGAGGAAGAGCCAGGCAGATCTCTGTGAGTTCGAGGCCAGCCTGGACTAGCAACTCATTTCCAGGAAAAGGCACAAAGCTACACAAAGAAACCCTGTCTCGAAAAACCAAAACAAACAAACAAACAAATAAATAAAATGTTCTTCACCACCTTGATACCCTCATTTCTGAAAACACACAAGCATTTCACCCTCTAGTTCTCAACCTTCGTCAGGTTGTGACCATCTGATGCACTTACTCAGGTTGTGGAGAACCTGCACAGGAAATTTTTTCCCTTGCTAAGTGATAACAGTCATTTTTCACGATTTATGAATTATAATATCTATGTTTTGAGAAGGTGTTAGGTGAACCCGGTGAAAGACATTCCTAGGATTCCCAGATGGGTCACTACACCCCTATTGAGAACCACTGTTTTCATGGGTATGTGATAGTAAATTAGACTATGGAGACAAAAATCAGAAAAAGGCCTACTTGAGTCAGAAAAACACAAACACACACAAATGAAGAGAATAAATGTTAGAGAATCATGCAGTAGCTAATGTCAACACGAACCTACCAAACACACACACAAAACACACACAAACATACACACACACAAACACACACAAAAACACAAACAATCATACACACCCCAAAATAAATGAAATTGAAACCATACAGAAGCACAACAATGCCAGCAGATCACTCTGCATGCAGGCATAATGACTGGGAATCCATTCCAGAAAACACAATTGCCAGCAAAATGCTTGACTACAACCAACGTGATGAAGCACACTCAGGGAAAGATCATTAGACATGGTTCCAATTTTAATTTCAGCAGTGAAACTCAGATCCACCTATCACATGCCAGAACTCAGGCAACCTCAATGAAACTGAGCAAATGAGAGTGAAACACTTCTTTCGTGATCTGTTTTTAATCTTGGAATTCATAATTTAAAGGAACACAGCATAGCCTCTTTTGTGTCAGAAGACGGCTTCATTTGAAAATGAAGCAAATAACGGTTTTGGGTCTCACACACACTTCACATACACACCAAACAAAAGAATTGATTTCCTTAACTGAGAAGGTTCATCCTCTACCTTTCCTTTGCAGAAGAGCGAGGAACATATTGGCTCTGGAATACGGTCCTCCAGTGTCAAGACCATCTTGGGGGACCTGGAATTGTCTCCCCTAGATGAGGTAATAATTGATAGTTGCAAAGAAAAAGAAATACATTTACCTTTAATTCCCACTAATTTGACATGTAATATATTTGTTTGTGAGAGGAACGATGTCTCTGTGTTCCTATGTCTGCAGTATTTCAAATAGTGTCAGAGAAGAGGAAGCCAGCCTGGCCGATTTCTTCAACTCCTTCATATCCTCCCTTCTGGGAGCCCACAATCGCATCACCCTGTAAGACACTAATTCTCAACCTTCCTAGGGCTATGACCATCTGATGACCTATCTCATGTTGTGGTGAACCTCCACAGGAAATTTTTTCCCTTGCTATTTGTTAACTGTCATTATGAATTATCATGTCTATATCTATATTTTCAGAAGGTGTTAGGTGAACCCCGTGAATGACAGTCTTAGGTTTTCCAAATGGGTCACTAACCACCTGTTGAGAACCACTCTTTTCATGGGTATGTGATAGTAAATTAGACTATGGAGACAAAAATCAGAAAGGGAGCTATTTGAATCAGAAAGATACAACCACACACAAATAAAGAGAGTAAACTTTAGAGAATCATGCAGTAGATAATGTCAACAGGAACCTACCAAACACTCTTGTATGACTTCAGTGGATTTATTTTAGGGGTGGAAATGTTTTGAATGCATTCTTTCTGTGCACTCTGTTTGTGGTCTGCCCACAGACATCCAGGGGCGCTTTGGATCCCCTGGCACTGCAGTTCCAGAAGGGTCTCACCCAAGATGTTGGTTCTGTGAATCAAAGCCAGAGCCTCTGCCCCAGCAAAAAGTGGTAAACCCTGCTGAGTCATCTTTCCAGACCCCAGAATCAATATGTTTCTTATGCACCTGTTCATAAGCAAAGACTAATATATCCTTAGTATAAACAATGAGTCAGGTTTCACGGTGGTTGCCAAAATTTTATACCCTAGGCCTCATCAGCCTGCTGGTATGAAACATTGAAATGCAGAGAACTTATCGGCAGGAAGAACATGAATAGGAGGTGGTCTTGTTGGTACACTCCTCTAATCTGTGCACACATAATGCAGAGAACACTGGTCTCTTTGAGTTCAAGGATGATCTTTTCTCAATTTATTTGGTGAATGGGAAAAGGCAAGAAACTGTTTGCCACAGCAGAAGTGTGCAGGTGCAAGGATAATTTTTAGGAGTTGTTTCTATCTTCTCACCATTTCAATCTCAGGGTTCAATTGGAAGTGTCAATCATGCTGGCAAGTGCCTTTATGTCATTAGCCATTTGGTGGCCTTAATATATATGCTTTGATTGTAAATATATCAGCATTAATACACACTCACACACAGACACACACACACACACACTCCACAAAATACAAAAGAAATTGATACAATACACTAGCACACCAATGCCAGCAGATCACTCCGCATGCAGGCATAATGAACCGGGATCCATCCCAGAAAACACAAATACCAGCAAACTGCTTGACTACGAACCATGTGTTGAAAATACTCGGGTAAAGTCATTAGACATGGTTTCCGTTTTACTTCCAGCAATGAAACTCAGATCCACGTATCACATGCCAGAACTCAGGCGACCTCAATGAAACTGAGCAAAAGAGAGTGAAACACTTTTCTCCTGTTCTGTTTTGAATCTTGGTATTCATAATTTAAAGGAACCCAGCACAGCCTCTTTTGTGTCAGAAGACGGCTTCATTTGAAAATGAAGCAAATAACGGTTTTGGGTCTCACACACACTTCACATACACACCAAACAAATGGATTGATTTCCTTAGCTGAGAAGGTTCATCCTCTACCTTTCCTTTGCAGAAGAGCGAGGAACATTTTGGCTCTGGAATAAGGTCCTCGAGTGTCAAGACCATCTTGGGGGACCTGGAACTGTCTCCCCTAGATGAGGTAATAACTGATAGCTGCAAAGAAAAAGAAATATATTTACCTTTAATTCCCACTAATTTGACATGTAATATATTTGTTTGTGAGAGGAACGATGTCTCTGTGTTCCTATGTCTGCAGAATTTCAAATAGTGTCAGAGAAGAGGAAGCCAGCCTGGCCCATTTCTTCACCTCCTTAATATCTTCCCTACTGGGATCCCACAGTCGAATCACCCTGTAAGGCACTAGTTGTCAACCTTCCTAGGGCTGTGGCTATCTGATGACCTATCTCATGTTGTGGTGAACCTGCACAGGAAATTTTTTCCCTTGCTATTTGATAACTGTCATTTTCGCATCTTATGAATTATCATGTCTATATCTATGTTTTCAGAAGGTGTTAGGTGAACCCCGTGAAAGACAGTCTTAGGTTTTCCAAATGGGTCACTAACCACCTGTTGAGAACCACTCTTTTCAGGGGTATGTGATAGTAAATTAGACTATGGAGACAAAAATCAGAAAGGGATCTATTTGAATCAGAAAGATACCACCACACAAATAAAGAGAGTAAACTTTAGAGAAGCATGCAGTAGATAATGTCAACAGGAACCTACCAGATACTCTTGTATGACTTCGGTGGATTTATTTTAGGGGTGGAAATGTTTTGAATGCATTCGTTCTGTGCACTCTATTTGTGGTCTGCCCACAGACATCCAGGGGTGCTTTTGATCCCCTGGCACTGCTGTTCCAGAAGGTTCTCAGCCAAGATTTTGGTTCTGTGAATTCGTTCCGTGAGTTCGAGGCCAGCCTGGGCTACCAAGTGAGCTCCAGGAAAAAGGCGCAAAGCTACACAGAGAAACCCTGTCTCGAAAAACCAAAAAAAAAAAAAAAAAAAAAGAAAAACAATACACTAGCACACCAATGCCAGCAGATCACTCTGCATTCAGGCATAATGACCCGGGATCCATCCCAGAAAACACAATTACCAGCAAACTGCTTGACTACGAAACATGTGTTGAAAATACTCGGGTAAAGATCATTAGACATGGTTCCCTTTTACTTCCAGCAATGAAACTCAGATCCACTATTCACATGCCAGAACTCAGGCGACCTCAATGAAACTGAGCAAAAGAGAGTGAAACACTTTTCTCCTGTTCTGTTTTGAATCTTGGTATTCATAATTTAAAGGAACCCAGCACAGCCTCTTTTGTGTCAGAAGACGGCTTCATTTGAAAATGAAGCAAATAACGGTTTTGGTTCTCACACACACTTCACATACACACCAAACAAAAGAATTGATTTCCTTAACTGAGGAGGTTCTTACTCCACCGTCCTTTGCAGAAGAATGAGGACAATATTGGCTCTGGAATAAAGACCTCCAGTGTGAATATCATCTTGGGGGACCTCGTACTGTCTCCCCTAGATGAGGTAATAACTGATAGCTTCAAAGAAAAAGAAATATATTTACTTTTAATTCCTACTAATTTTCATGTAATATAGTTGTATGTGAGAGGAACGATGTCTCTGTGTTCCTATGTCTGCAGTATTTCAAATAGTGTCAGAGAAGAGGAAGCCAGCCTGGCCCATTTCTTCTCATCTTTCATATCCTCCATTCTGGGAGCCCACAATCTAAAACCCCGGTAAGGCACTAGTTCTCAACCTTCCTAGGGCTCTGGCCATCTGATGACCTATCTAATGTTGTGGTGAACCTGCACAGGAAATTTTTTCCCTTGCTATTTGATAACTGTCATTTTTCGCGGTTTATGAAGTATCATGTCTATATCTATGTTTTCAGAAGGTGTTAGGTGAACCCCGTGAAAGACAGTCTTAGGTTTTCCAAATGGGTCACTAAGCACGTGTAGAACCAATCTTTTCATGGGTATGTTTTAGAAAATTAGACTATGGAGACAAAAATCAGAAAGGGAGCTATTTGAATCAGAAAGATACAATCACACACAAATATAGAGAGTAAACGTTAGAGAATCATGCAGTAGATAATGTCAACAGGAACCTACCAAACACTCTTGTATGACTTCCGTGGATTTATTTTAGGGGTGGAAATGTTTTGAATGCATTCTTTCTGTGCACTCTGTTTGTGGTCTGCCCACAGACATCCAGGGGGGCTTTGGATCCCCTGGCACTGCAGTTCCAGAAGGTTCTCACCCAAGATGTTGGTTCTGTGAATCAAAGTCACAGCCTCTGCCCCGGCAAAATGTGGTATTTTCTGCTGCGACATCTTTCCAGACCCAGGAATCAATATGTTTCTTATGCACCTATTCATAAGCAAAGACCAATATGTCCTTAGTATAAACAATGAGTCAGGGTTCAGGGTGGTTGCCAAAATTTTATACCCTAGGCCTCATCAGCCTGCTGGTATGAAACATTGAAATGCAGAGAACTTACTGGCAGGAAGAACATGAATAGAAGGTGGTCTTGTTGGTTCACTCCTCTAATCTGTGCACTCATAATGCAGAGGACACTAGTCTCTTTGAGTTCAAGGATAAACTGTTCTCAATTTATTTGGTGAATGGGAAAAGGCAAGAAACTGTTTGCCCACAGCAGAAGTGTGCAGGTGCAAGGATAATTTTTAGGAGTTGTTTCTATCCTCTCACAATTTCAATCTCAGGGTTCAATTGTAAGTGGCAGGCATGCTGGCAAGTTCTTTTATGACATTAGCCATTTGGTGCCTTAATATATATGCTTTGAATGTAAATATACCAGCATTAATACACACACACACACACACACACACACACACACACACACACACACTCCACAAAATACAAAAGAAACTGATACATTAAACTAGCACACCATGCCAGCAGATCACTCTGCATGCAGACATAATGACTCGGGATCCATCCCAGAAAACACAATTACCAGCAAACTGCTTGAATACGAACCATGTGTTGAAAATACTCGGTTAAAGATCATTAGACATGGTTGCCATTTTACTTCCAGCAATGAAACTCAGATCTACCTATCACATGCCAGAATTCAGGCGACCTCAAAGAAACTGAGCAAAAGAGAGTGAAACACTTTTTTCCTGTTCTGTTTTGAATCTTGGTATTCATAATTTAAAGGAACCCAGCACAGCGACTTTTGTGTCAGAAGACGGCTTCATTTGAAAAAGAAGTAAATAACGGTTTTGGGTCTCACACACACTTCACATACACACCAAACAAAAGACTTGATTTCCTTAACTGAGAAGGTTCATCCTCTACCTTTCCTTTGCAGAAGAGCGAGGAACATATTGGCTCTGCAAAAAGGTCCTCCACTGTCAAGACCATCTTGGGGGACAAGGAACTGTCTCCGCTAGATGAGGTAATAACTGATAGCTGCAAATAAAAAGAAATATATTTACCTTTAATTCCCACTAATTTGACATGTAATATATTTGTTTGTGAGAGGAACGATGTCTCTTTGTTCCTATGTCTGCAGTATTTCAAATAGTGTCAGAGAAGAGGAAGCCAGCCTGGCCCATTTCTTCACCTCCTTCATATCCTCCATTCTGGGAGCCCACAATCTAATCACCCTGTAAGGCACTAGTTCTCAAGCTTCCGAGGGCTGTGGCTATCTGATGACCTATCTCATGTTGTGGTGAACCTGCACAGGAAATTTTTTCCCTTGCTATTTGATAACTGTCATTTTTCGCGTCTTAGGAATTATCATGTCTATATCTATGTTTTCAGAAGGTGTTAGGTGAACCCCGTGAAAGACAGTGTTAGGGTTTCCAAATGGGTCACTAACCACCTGTTGAGAACCACTCTTTTCATGGGTATGTTTTAGAAAATTAGACTATGGAGACAAAAAACAGAAAGGGAGCAATTTGAATTAGAAAGATACAACCACACACAAATAAAGAGAGTAAACGTTAGAAATCATGCAGTAGATAATGTCAACAGGAACCTACCAAACACTCTTGTATGACTTCAGTAGATTTATTTAAGAGGGGGAAATGTTTTGAATGCATTCTTTCTGTGCACCCTGTTTGTGGTCTGCCCACAGATATGCAGGGGTGATTTGGATCCCCTGGCACTGCAGTACCAGAAGGTTCTCAGCCAAGATGTTGGTTCTGCGAATCAAAGCCAGAGCCTCTGCCCCAGCAAAAAGTGGTAAACCCTGCTGAGTCATCTTTCCAGACCGCAGAATCAATATGATTCTTATGCATCTGTTCATAAGCAAAGACCAATATGTCCTTAGTATAAACAATGAGTCAGCTTTCAGGGTGGTTGCCAAAATTTTATACCCTAGGCCTCATCAGCCTGCTGGTATGAAACATTGAAATGCTGAGAACTTAGGCAGGAAGAAGATGATTAGGAGGTGGTCTTGTTGGTACACTCCTCTAATCTGTGTACTCATAATGTAGAGGACACTGGTCTCTTTGAGTTCATGGATAATCTGTTCTCAATTTATTTGGTGAATGGGAAAAGGCAAGAAACTGTTTGCCACAGCAGAAGTGTGCAGGTGCAAGGATAATTTTTAGGAGTTGTTTCTATCCTCTCACCATTTCAATCTTAGGGTTCAATTGGAACTGTCAGTCATGCTGGCAAGTGCCTTTATGACATTAGCCATTTTATGGCCTTAATATATATGCTTTGAATGTAAATATATAAGCATTAATACACACACACACACACACACACACACAAACACACACACACACACACACAAACACACTCCACAAAGTACAAAAGAAATAGATACAATACACTAGCACACCAATGCCAGCAGATCACTCCACATGCAGGCATAATGACCCGGGATCCATCCCAGAAAACACAATTACCAGCAAACTGCTTGACTACGAACCATGTGTTGAAAATACTAGGGTAAAGATCATTAGACAGGGTTCCCATTTTATTTCCAGCAATGAAACTCAGATCCACTATTCACATGCCAGAACTCAGGCGACCTCAATGAAACTGAGCAAAAGAGAGTGAAACACTTTTCTCCTGTTCTGTTTTGAATCTTGGTATTCATAATTTAAAGGAACACAGCACAGCCTCTTTTGTGTCAGAAGACGGCTTCATTTGAAAATGAAGCAAATAACGGTTTTGGGTCTCACACACACTTCAGATACACACCAAACAAAAGAATTGATTTCCTTAACTGAGAAGGTTCATCCTCTACCTTTCCTTTGCAGAAGATCGAGGAACATATTGGCTCTGGAATAAGGTCCTACAGTGTCAAGACCATCTTGGGGGACCTGGAAAAGTCTCCCCTAGATGAGGTAATAACTGATAGCTGCAAAAAAATAAATATATTTACCTTTAATTCCCACTAATTTGACATATAATATATTTGTTTGTGAGAGGAACTATGTCTCTGTGTTCCTATGTCTGCAGTATTTCAAATAGTGTCAGAGAAGAGGAAGCCAGCCTGGCCCATTTCTTCACCTCCTTATGTCCTCCCTTCTGGGAGTCCAAAATCTAATGACACTGTAAGGCACTTGTTCTCAAGTTTCCTAGGGCTGTGGCCATCTGATGACCTATCTCATGTTGTGGAAAACCTGCACAGGAAATTTTTTCCCTTGCTATTTGATAACTGTCATTTTTCGAATCTTATGAATTATCATGTCTATATTTATGTTATCAGAAGGTGTTAGGTGAACCCCGTGAAAGACCGTGTTAGGGTTTCCAAATGGGTCACTAACCACCTGATAAGAACCACTCATTTCAAGGGTATGTGATAGTAAATTAGACTATGGAGACAAAAATCAGAAAGGGAGCTATTTGAATCAGAAAGATACAACCACACACAAATAAAGAGAGTAAACGTTAGAGAATCATGCAGTAGATAATGTCAACAGGAACCTACCAAACACTCTTGTATGACTTCCGTGGATTTATTTTAGGGGTGGAAATGTTTTGAATGCATTCTTTCTGTGCACTCTGTTTGTGGTCTACCCACAGACATCCAGGGGGGCTTTGGATCCCCTGGCACTGGAGTTCCAGAAGGTTCTCAGCCAAGATGTTGGTTCTATGAATCAAAGCCACAGCCTCTGCCCCAGCAAAATGTGGTATTTTGTGCTGTGACATCTTTCCAGACCCAGGAATCAATATGTTTATTACGCACCTATTCATAAGCAAAGACCAATATGTCCTTAGTATAAACAATGAGTCAGCTTTCAGGGTGATTGCCAAAATTTTATACCCTAGGCCTCATCAGCCTGCTGGTATGAAACATTGAAATGCAGAGAACTTATTGGCAGGAAGAACATGAATAGAAGGTGGTCTTGTTGGTTCACTCCTCTAATCTGTGCACTCATAATGCAGAGGACACTAGTCTCTTTGAGTTCAAGGATAAACTGTTCTCAATTTATTTGGTGAATGGGAAAAGGCAAGAAACTGTTTGCCCACAGCAGAAGTGTGCAGGTGCAAGGATAATTTTTAGGAGTTGTTTCTATGTTTCTATCCTCTCACAATTTCAATCTCAGGGTTCAATTGGAAGTGGCAGGCATGCTGGCAAGTTCCTTTATGACATTAGCCATTTGGTGCCTTAATATATATGCTTTGAATGTAAATATACCAGCATTAATACACACACACACACACACACACACACACACACACACACACACACACACAAACACACACACTCCACAAAATACAAAAGAAACTGATACATTAAACTAGCACACCAAGCCAGCAGATCACTCTGCATGCAGACATAATGACCCGGGATCCATCCCAGAAAACACAATTACCAGCATACTGCTTG
The DNA here is from genome assembly GCF_049852395.1 of Peromyscus maniculatus bairdii. Lineage (NCBI taxonomy): Eukaryota > Metazoa > Chordata > Mammalia > Rodentia > Cricetidae > Peromyscus > Peromyscus maniculatus. The sequence goes on along the minus strand of NC_134873.1, from coordinate 1,877,633 downwards.
ACTACGAACCATGTGTTGAAAATACTCGGTTAAATATCATTAGACATGGTTCCCATTTTACTTCCAGCAATGAAACTCAGATCCACCTATCACATGCCAGAATTCAGGCGACCTCAAAGAAACTGAGCAAAAGAGAGTGAAACACTTTTCTCCTGTTCTGTTTTGAATCTTGGTATTCATAATTTAAAGGAACCCAGCACAGCGACTTTTGTGTCAGAAGACGGCTTCATTTGAAAAAGAAGCAAATAACGGTTTTGGGTCTCACACACACTTCACATACACACCAAACAAAAGACTTGATTTCCTTAACTGAGAAGGTTCATCCTCTACCTTTCCTTTGCAGAAGATCGAGGAACATATTGGCTCTGGAATAAGGTCCTCCACTGTCAAGACCATCTTTGGGGACAAGGAACTGTCTCCCCTAGATGAGGTAATAACTGATAGCTGCCAAGAAAAAGAAATATATTTACCTTTAATTCCCACTAATTTGACATGTAATATATTTGTTTGTGAGAGGAAAGATGTCTCTGTGTTCCTATGTCTGCAGTATTTCAAATAGTGTCAGAGAAGAGGAAGCCAGCCTGGCCCATTTCTTCACCTCCTTCATATCCTCCATTCTGGGAGCCCACAATCTAATCACCCTGTAAGGCACTAGTTCTCAAGCTTCCGAGGGCTGTGGCTATCTGATGACCTATCTCATGTTGTGGTGAACCTGCACAGGAAATTTTTTCCCTTGCTATTTGATAACTGTCATTTTTCGCGTCTTAGGAATTATCATGTCTATATCTATGTTTTCAGAAGGTGTTAGGTGAACCCCGTGAAAGACAGTGTTAGGGTTTCCAAATGGGTCACTAACCACCTGTTGAGAACCACTCTTTTCATGGGTATGTTTTAGAAAATTAGACTATGGAGACAAAAAACAGAAAGGGAGCAATTTGAATTAGAAAGATACAACCACACACAAATAAAGAGAGTAAACGTTAGAAATCATGCAGTAGATAATGTCAACAGGAACCTACCAAACACTCTTGTATGACTTCAGTGGATTTATTTAAGAGGGGGAAATATTTTGAATGCATTCTTTCTGTGCACCCTGTTTGTGGTCTGCCCACAGATATGCAGGGGTGATTTGGATCCCCTGGCACTGCAGTACCAGAAGGTTCTCAGCCAAGATGTTGGTTCTGCGAATCAAAGCCAGAGCCTCTGCCCCAGCAAAAAGTGGTAAACCCTGCTGAGTCATCTTTCCAGACCGCAGAATCAATATGATTCTTATGCATCTGTTCATAAGCAAAGACCAATATGTCCTTAGTATAAACAAGGAGTCAGGTTTCAGGGTGGTTGCCAAAATTTTATACCCTAGGCCTCATCAGCCTGCTTGTATGAAACATTGAAATGCAGAGAACTTATCGGCAGGAAGATCATGAATAGGAGGTGGTCTTGTTGGTACACTCCTCTAATCTGTGCATTCATAATGCAGAGGACACGGGTCTCTTTGAGTTCAAGGATAATCTGTTCTCAATTTATTTGGTGAATGGGAAAAGGTAAGAAACTGTTTGCCACAGCAGAATTGTGCAGGTGCAAGGATAATTTTTAGGAGCTGTTTCTATCCTCTCAACATTTCAATCTCAGGGTTCAATTGGAAGTGTCAGTCATGCTGGCAAGTGCCTTTATGACATTAGCCATTTGGTGGCCTTAATATATATGCTTTGAATGTAAATATATCAGCACTAATACACACACACACACACACACACACACACACACACACACACACACTCTACAAAATATAAAAGAAACTGATACAATACACTAGCACACCATGCCAGCAGATCACTCTGCATGCAGGCATAATGACCCGGGATCCATCCCAGAAAACACAATTACCAGCAAACTGCTTGACTACGAACCATGTGTTAAAAATACTCAGGTAAAGATCATTAGACATGGTTCCCATAATACTTCCAGCAATGAAACTCAGATCCACCTATCACATGCCAGAACTCAGGCGACCTCAATGAAACTGAGCAAAAGAGAGTGAAACACTTTTCTCCTGTTCTGTTTTGAATCTTGGTATTCATAATTTAAAGGAACCCAGCACAGCCTCTTCTGTGTCAGAAGACGGCTTCATTTGAAAATGAAGCAAATAAGGGTTTTGTGTCTCACACACACTTCACATACACACCAAACAAAAGACTTGATTTCCTTAACTGAGAAGGTTCATCCTCTACCTTTCCTTTGCAGAAGATCGAGGAACATATTGGCTCTGGAATAAGGTCCTCCAGTGTCAAGACCATCTTGGGGGACCAGGAAATGTCTCCCCTAGATGAGGTAATAACTGATAGCTGCCAAGAAAAAGAAATATATTTACCTTTAATTCCCACTAATTTGACATGTAATATATTTGTTTGTGAGAGGAACGATGTCTCTGTGTTCCTATGTCTGCAGTATTTCAAATAGTGTCAGAGAAGAGGAAGCCAACCTGGCCCATTTCTTCACCTCCTTATATCCTCCCTTCTGGGAGCCCACAATCTAATCACCCTGTAAGGCACTATTTGTCTACCTTCCTAGGGCTCTGGCCATCTGAAGACCTATCTCATGTTTTGGTGAACCTGCACAGGAAATTTTTTCCCTTGCTATTTGGCAACTGTCATTTTTTGGTGTTTTATGAATTTTGATGTCTATATCTATCTTATCAGATGAATGTTAGGTCTACCTCGTGAAAGAAAGTCCAAGTTTCCCAAATGGGTCACTAACCACCTGTTGAGAACCACTCTTTTCATGGGTATGTTTTAGTAAATTAGACTATGGAGACAAAAATCAGAAAGGGAGCATTTTGAATCAGAAAGATACAACCACACACAAATATAGAGAGTAAAAGTTAGAGAATCATGCAGTAGATAATGTCAACAGGAACATAACAAACAGTCTTGTATGACTTCAGTGGTTTTATTTTAGGGGTGGAAATGTTTTGAATGCATTCTTTCGGTGCACTCTGTTTGTGGTCTGCCCACAGACATCCAGCGGTGCTTTGGTCCCTGGCACTGCAGTTCCAGAAGGTTCTCTGCCAAGATGTTGGTTCTTGAATCAAAGCCAGTCCTCTGCCCCAGCAAAAAGTGGTAAACCATGCTGAGTCATCTTTCCAGACCCTAGAATCAATATGTTTCTTATGCACCTGTTCATAAGCAAAGACCAATATGTCCTTAGTATAAACAATGAGTCAGCTTTCAGGGTGGTTGCCAAAATTTTATACCCTAGGCCTCATCAGCCTGCTGGTATGAAACATTGAAATGCTGAGAACTAAGGCAGGAAGAACATGAATAGGAGGTGGTCTTGTTGGTACACTCCTCTAATCTGTGCACTCATAATGCAGAGGACACTGGTCTCTTTGAGTTCATGGATAATCTATTCTCAATTTATTTGGTGAATGGGAAAAGGCAAGAAACTGTTTGCCACAGCAGAAGTGTGCAGGTGCAAGGATAATTTTTAGGAGTTGTTTCTATCCTCTCACCATTTCAATCTTAGGGTTCAATTGGAACTGTCAGTCATGCTGGCAAGTGCCTTTATGACATTAGCCATTTTATGGCCTTAATATATATGCTTTGAATGTAAATATATAAGCATTAATACACACACACACACACACACACACAAACACACACACACACACACAAACACACTCCACAAACTACAAAAGAAATATATACAATACACTAGCACACCAATGCCAGCAGATCACTCCACATGCAGGCATAATGACCCGGGATCCATCCCAGAAAACACAATTACCAGCAAACTGCTTGACTACGAACCATGTGTTGAAAATACTAGGGTAAAGATCATTAGACAGGGTTCCCATTTTATTTCCAGCAATGAAACTCAGATCCACTATTCACATGCCAGAACTCAGGCGACCTCAATGAAACTGAGCAAAAGAGAGTGAAACACTTTTCTCCTGTTCTGTTTGAATCTTGGTATTCATAATTTAAAGGAACACAGCACAGCCTCTTTTGTGTCAGAAGAAGGCTTCATTTGAAAATGAAGCAAATAACGGTTTTGGGTCTCACACACACTTCAGATACACACCAAACAAAAGAATTGATTTCCTTAACTGAGAAGGTTCATCCTCTACCTTTCCTTTGCAGAAGATCGAGGAACATATTGGCTCTGGAATAAGGTCCTAAAGTGTCAAGACCATCTTGGGGGACCTGGAAAAGTCTCCCCTAGATGAGGTAATAACTGATAGCTGCAAAAAAAATAAATATATTTACCTTTAATTCCCACTAATTTGACATATAATATATTTGTTTGTGAGAGGAACTATGTCTCTGTGTTCCTATGTCTGCAGTATTTCAAATAGTGTCAGAGAAGAGGAAGCCAGCCTGGCCCATTTCTTCACCTCCTTATGTCCTCCCTTCTGGGAGTCCAAAATCTAATGACCCTGTAAGGCACTTGTTCTCAAGTTTCCTAGGGCTGTGGCCATCTGATACCTATCTCATGTTGTGGAAAACCTGCACAGGAAATTTTTTCCCTTGCTATTTGATAACTGTCATTTTTCGAATCTTATGAATTATCATGTCTATATTTATGTTATCAGAAGGTGTTAGGTGAACCCCGTGAAAGACCGTGTTAGGGTTTCCAAATGGGTCACTAACCACCTGATAAGAACCACTCATTTCAAGGGTATGTGATAGTAAATTAGACTATGGAGACAAAAATCAGAAAGGGAGCTATTTGAATCAGAAAGATACAACCACACACAAATAAAGAGAGTAAACGTTAGAGAATCATGCAGTAGATAATGTCAACAGGAACCTACCAAACACTCTTGTATGACTTCCGTGGATTTATTTTAGGGGTGGAAATGTTTTGAATGCATTCTTTCTGTGCACTCTGTTTGTGGTCTACCCACAGACATCCAGGGGGGCTTTGGATGCCCTGGCACTGGAGTTCCAGAAGGTTCTCAGCCAAGATGTTGGTTCTGTGAATCAAAGCCACAGCCTCTGCCCCAGCAAAATGTGGTATTTTCTGCTGCGACATCTTTCCAGACACAGGAATCAATATGTTTCTTACGCACCTATTCATAAGCAAAGACCAATATGTCCTTAGTATAAACAATGAGTCAGCTTTCAGGGTGATTGCCAAAATTTTATACCCTAGGCCTCATCAGCCTGCTGGTATGAACCATTGAAATGCTGAGAACTTATTGGCAGGAAGAACATGAATAGAAGGTGGTCTTGTTGGTTCACTCCTCTAATCTGTGCACTCATAATGCAGAGGACACTAGTCTCTTTGAGTTCAAGGATAAACTGTTCTCAATTTATTTGGTGAATGGGAAAAGGCAAGAAACTGTTTGCCCACAGCAGAAGTGTGCAGGTGCAAGGATAATTTTTAGGAGTTGTTTCTATGTTTCTATCCTCTCACAATTTCAATCTCAGGGTTCAATTGGAAGTGGCAGGCATGCTGGCAAGTGCCTTTATGACATTAGCCATTTGGTGCCTTAATATATATGCTTTGAATGTAAATATACCAGCATTAATACACACACACACACACACACACACACACACACACACACTCCACAAAATACAAAAGAAACTGATACATTAAACTAGCACACCATGCCAGCAGATCACTCTGCATGCAGACATAATGACCCGGGATCCATCCCAGAAAACACAATTACCAGCATACTGCTTGACTACGAACCATGTGTTGAAAATACTCGGTTAAATATCATTAGACATGGTTCCCATTTTACTTCCAGCAATGAAACTCAGATCCACCTATCACATGCCAGAATTCAGGCGACCTCAAAGAAACTGAGCAAAAGAGAGTGAAACACTTTTCTCCTGTTCTGTTTTGAATCTTGGTATTCATAATTTAAAGGAACCCAGCACAGCGACTTTTGTGTCAGAAGACGGCTTCATTTGAAAAAGAAGCAAATAACGGTTTTGGGTCTCACACACACTTCACATACACACCAAACAAAAGACTTGATTTCCTTAACTGAGAAGGTTCATCCTCTACCTTTCCTTTGCAGAAGATCGAGGAACATATTGGCTCTGGAATAAGGTCCTCCACTGTCAAGACCATCTTTGGGGACAAGGAACTGTCTCCCCTAGATGAGGTAATAACTGATAGCTGCCAAGAAAAAGAAATATATTTACCTTTAATTCCCACTAATTTGACATGTAATATATTTGTTTGTGAGAGGAACGATGTCTCTGTGTTCCTATGTCTGCAGTATTTCAAATAGTGTCAGAGAAGAGGAAGCCAGCCTGGCCCATTTCTTCACCTCCTTCATATCCTCCATTCTGGGAGCCCACAATCTAATCACCCTGTAAGGCACTAGTTCTCAAGCTTCCGAGGGCTGTGGCTATCTGATGACCTATCTCATGTTGTGGTGAACCTGCACAGGAAATTTTTTCCCTTGCTATTTGATAACTGTCATTTTTCGCGTCTTAGGAATTATCATGTCTATATCTATGTTTTCAGAAGGTGTTAGGTGAACCCCGTGAAAGACAGTGTTAGGGTTTCCAAATGGGTCACTAACCACCTGTTGAGAACCACTCTTTTCATGGGTATGTTTTAGAAAATTAGACTATGGAGACAAAAAACAGAAAGGGAGCAATTTGAATTAGAAAGATACAACCACACACAAATAAAGAGAGTAAACGTTAGAAATCATGCAGTAGATAATGTCAACAGGAACCTACCAAACACTCTTGTATGACTTCAGTGGATTTATTTAAGAGGGGGAAATATTTTGAATGCATTCTTTCTGTGCACCCTGTTTGTGGTCTGCCCACAGATATGCAGGGGTGATTTGGATCCCCTGGCACTGCAGTACCAGAAGGTTCTCAGCCAAGATGTTGGTTCTGCGAATCAAAGCCAGAGCCTCTGCCCCAGCAAAAAGTGGTAAACCCTGCTGAGTCATCTTTCCAGACCGCAGAATCAATATGATTCTTATGCACCTGTTCATAAGCAAAGACCAATATGTCCTTAGTATAAACAAGGAGTCAGGTTTCAGGGTGGTTGCCAAAATTTTATACCCTAGGCCTCATCAGCCTGCTTGTATGAAACATTGAAATGCAGAGAACTTATCGGCAGGAAGATCATGAATAGGAGGTGGTCTTGTTGGTACACTCCTCTAATCTGTGCACTCATAATGCAGAGGACACGGGTCTCTTTGAGTTCAAGGATAATCTGTTCTCAATTTATTTGGTGAATGGGAAAAGGCAAGAAACTGTTTGCACAGCAGAATTGTGCAGGTGCAAGGATAATTTTTAGGAGCTGTTTCTATCCTCTCAACATTTCAATCTCAGGGTTCAATTGGAAGTGTCAGTCATGCTGGCAAGTGCCTTTATGACATTAGCCATTTGGTGGCCTTAATATATATGCTTTGAATGTAAATATATCAGCACTAATACACACACACACACACACACACACACACACACACACACACACTCCACAAAATATAAAAGAAACTGATACAATACACTAGCACACCATGCCAGCAGATCACTCTGCATGCAGGCATAATGACCCGGGATCCATCCCAGAAAACACAATTACCAGCAAACTGCTTGACTACGAACCATGTGTTAAAAATACTCAGGTAAAGATCATTAGACATGGTTCCCATAATACTTCCAGCAATTAAACTCAGATCCACCTATCACATGCCAGAACTCAGGCGACCTCAATGAAACTGAGCAAAAGAGAGTGAAACACTTTTCTCCTGTTCTGTTTTGAATCTTGGTATTCATAATTTAAAGGAACCCAGCACAGCCTCTTCTGTGTCAGAAGACGGCTTCATTTGAAAATGAAGCAAATAAGGGTTTTGTGTCTCACACACACTTCACATACACACCAAACAAAAGACTTGATTTCCTTAACTGAGAAGGTTCATCCTCTACCTTTCCTTTGCAGAAGATCGAGGAACATATTGGCTCTGGAATAAGGTCCTCCAGTTTCACGACCATCTTGGGGGACCAGGAAATGTCTCCCCTAGATGAGGTAATAACTGATAGCTGCCAAGAAAAAGAAATATATTTACCTTTAATTCCCACTAATTTGACATGTAATATATTTGTTTGTGAGAGGAACGATGTCTCTGTGTTCCTATGTCTGCAGTATTTCAAATAGTGTCAGAGAAGAGGAAGCCAACCTGGCCCATTTCTTCACCTCCTTATATCCTCCCTTCTGGGAGCCCACAATCTAATCACCCTGTAAGGCACTATTTGTCTACCTTCCTAGGGCTCTGGCCATCTGAAGACCTATCTCATGTTTTGGTGAACCTGCACAGGAAATTTTTTCCCTTGCTATTTGGCAACTGTCATTTTTTGGTGTTTTATGAATTTTGATGTCTATATCTATCTTATCAGATGAATGTTAGGTCTACCTCGTGAAAGACAGTCCAAGTTTCCCAAATGGGTCACTAACCACCTGTTGAGAACCACTCTTTTCATGGGTATGTTTTAGTAAATTAGACTATGGAGACAAAAATCAGAAAGGGAGCATTTTGAATCAGAAAGATACAACCACACACAAATATAGAGAGTAAAAGTTAGAGAATCATGCAGTAGATAATGTCAACAGGAACATAACAAACAGTCTTGTATGACTTCAGTGGTTTTATTTTAGGGGTGGAAATGTTTTGAATGCATTCTTTCGGTGCACTCTGTTTGTGGTCTGCCCACAGACATCCAGCGGTGCTTTGGATCCCCTGGCACTGCAGTTCCAGAAGGTTCTCTGCCAAGATGTTGGTTCTTGAATCAAAGCCAGTCCTCTGCCCCAGCAAAAAGTGGTAAACCATGCTGAGTCATCTTTCCAGACCCTAGAACCAATATGTTTCTTATGCACCTGTTCATAAGCAAAGACCAATATGTCCTTAGTATAAACAATGAGTCAGCTTTCAGGGTGGTTGCCAAAATTTTATACCCTAGGCCTCATCAGCCTGCTGGTATGAAACATTGAAATGCTGAGAACTAAGGCAGGAAGAACATGAATAGGAGGTGGTCTTGTTGGTACACTCCTCTAATCTGTGCACTCATAATGCAGAGGACACTGGTCTCTTTGAGTTCATGGATAATCTATTCTCAATTTATTTGGTGAATGGGAAAAGGCAAGAAACTGTTTGCCACAGCAGAAGTGTGCAGGTGCAAGGATAATTTTTAGGAGTTGTTTCTATCCTCTCACCATTTCAATCTTAGGGTTCAATTGGAACTGTCAGTCATGCTGGCAAGTGCCTTTATGACATTAGCCATTTTATGGCCTTAATATATATGCTTTGAATGTAAATATATAAGCATTAATACACACACACACACACACACACACAAACACACACACACACACACAAACACACTCCACAAACTACAAAAGAAATATATACAATACACTAGCACACCAATGCCAGCAGATCACTCCACATGCAGGCATAATGACCCGGGATCCATCCCAGAAAACACAATTACCAGCAAACTGCTTGACTACGAACCATGTGTTGAAAATACTAGGGTAAAGATCATTAGACAGGGTTCCCATTTTATTTCCAGCAATGAAACTCAGATCCACTATTCACATGCCAGAACTCAGGCGACCTCAATGAAACTGAGCAAAACAGAGTGAAACACTTTTCTCCTGTTCTGTTTGAATCTTGGTATTCATAATTTAAAGGAACACAGCACAGCCTCTTTTGTGTCAGAAGAAGGCTTCATTTGAAAATGAAGCAAATAACGGTTTTGGGTCTCACACACACTTCAGATACACACCAAACAAAAGAATTGATTTCCTTAACTGAGAAGGTTCATCCTCTACCTTTCCTTTGCAGAAGATCGAGGAACATATTGGCTCTGGAATAAGGTCCTACAGTGTCAAGACCATCTTGGGGGACCTGGAAAAGTCTCCCCTAGATGAGGTAATAACTGATAGCTGCAAAAAAAATAAATATATTTACCTTTAATTCCCACTAATTTGACATATAATATATTTGTTTGTGAGAGGAACTATGTCTCTGTGTTCCTATGTCTGCAGTATTTCAAATAGTGTCAGAGAAGAGGAAGCCAGCCTGGCCCATTTCTTCACCTCCTTATATCCTCCCTTCTGGGAGTCCAAAATCTAATGACCCTGTAAGGCACTAGTTCTCAAGTTTCCTAGGTCTGTGGCCATCTGATGACCTATCTCATGTTGTGGAAAACCTGCACAGGAAATTTTTTCCCTTGCTATTTGATAACTGTCATTTTTCGAATCTTATGAATTATCATGTCTATATCTATGTTATCAGAAGGTGTTAGGTGAACCCCGTGAAAGACCGTGTTAGGGTTTCCAAATGGGTCACTAACCACCTGTTGAGAACCACTCCTTTCAAGGGTATGTGATAGTAAATTAGACTATGGAGACAAAAATCAGAAAGGGAGCTATTTGAATCAGAAAGATACAACCACACACAAATAAAGAGAGTAAACGTTAGAGAATCATGCAGTAGATAATGTCAACAGGAACCTACCAAACACTCTTGTATGACTTCTGTGGATTTATTTTAGGGGTGGAAATGTTTTGAATGCATTCTTTCTGTGCACTCTGTTTGTGGTCTACCCACAGACATCCAGGGGGGCTTTGGATCCCCTGGCACTGGAGTTCCAGAAGGTTCTCACCCAAGATGTTGGTTCTGTGAATCAAAGCCACAGCCTCTGCCCCAGCAAAATGTGGTATTTTCTGCTGCGACATCTTTCCAGACCCAGGAATCAATATGTTTCTTATGCACCTGTTCATAAGCAAAGACCAATATGTCCTTAGTATAAACAATGAGTCAGCTTTCAGGGTGGTTGCCAAAATTTTATACCCTAGGCCTCATCAGCCTGCTGGTATGAAACATTGAAATGCAGAGAACTTATTGGCAGGAAGAACATGAATAGAAGGTGGTCTTGTTGGTTCACTCCTCTAATCTGTGCACTCATAATGCAGAGGACACTAGTCTCTTTGAGTTCAAGGATAAACTGTTCTCAATTTATTTGGTGAATGGGAAAAGGCAAGAAACTGTTTGCCCACAGCAGAAGTGTGCAGGTGCAAGGATAATTTTTAGGAGATGTTTCTATCCTCTCACAATTTCAATCACAGGGTTCAATTGGAAGTGGCAGGCATGCTGGCAAGTTCCTTTATGACATTAGCCATTTGGTGCCTTAATATATATGCTTTGAATGTAAATATACCAGCATTAATACACACACACACACACACACACACACACACACACACACACACACACTCCACATAATACAAAAGAAACTGATACATTAAACTAGCACACCATGCCAGCAGATCACTCTGCATGCAGACATAATGACCCGGGATCCATCCCAGAAAACACAATTACCAGCAAACTGCTTGACTACGAACCATGTGTTGAAAATACTCGGTTAAAGATCATTAGACTTGGTTCCCATTTTACTTCCAGCAATGAAACTCAGATCCACCTATGACATGCCAGAATTCAGGCGACCTCAAAGAAACTGAGCAAAAGAGAGTGAAACACTTTTCTCCTGTTCTATTTTGAATCTTGGTATTCATAATTTAAAGGAACCCAGCACAGAGACTTTTGTGTCAGAAGACGGCTTCATTTGAAAAAGAAGCAAATAACGGTTTTGGGTCTCACACACACTTCACATACACACCAAACAAAAGACTTGATTTCCTTAACTGAGAAGGTTCATCCTCTACCTTTCCTTTGCAGAAGAGCGAGGAACATATTGGCTCTGCAATAAGGTCCTCCAATGTCAAGACCATCTTGGGGGACAAGGAACTGTCTCCCCTAGATGAGGTAATAACTGATAGCTGCCAAGAAAAAGAAATATATTTACCTTTAATTCCCACTAATTTGACATGTAATATATTTGTTTGTGAGAGGAACGATGTCTCTGTGTTCCTATGTCTGCAGTATTTCAAATAGTGTCAGAGAAGAGGAAGCCAGCCTGGCCCATTTCTTCACCTCCTTCATATCCTCCATTCTGGGAGCCCACAATCTAATCACCCTGTAAGGCACTAGTTCTCAACCTTCCTAGGGCTGTGGCTATCTGATGACCTATCTCATGTTGTGGTGAACCTGCACAGGAAATTTTTTCCCTTGCTATTTGATTACTGTCATTTTTCGCGTCTTAGGAATTATCATGTCTAGGGGCTGGAGAGATGGCTCAGAGGTTAAGAGCACTGGGTGCTCTTCCAGAGGTCCTGAGTTCAATTCCCAGCAACCACATGGTGGCTCACAACCATCTATAATGAGATCTGGCAGACAGGCAGGCAATACGCTGTATATATATTAAATAAATAAAGAACAAAATAATATTTAAAAAAAAAAAAAAAAAAAAAAAAGGAATTATCATGTCTATATCTATGTTTTCAGAAGGTGTTAGGTGAACCCCGTGAAAGACAGTGTTAGGGTTTCCAAATGGGTCACTAACCACCTGTTGAGAACCACTCTTTTCATGGGTATGTTTTAGAAAATTAGACTATGGAGACAAAAAACAGAAAGGGAGCAATTTGAATTAGAAAGATACAACCACACACAAATAAAGAGAGTAAACGTTAGAAATCATGCAGTAGATAATGTCAACAGGAACTTACCAAACACTCTTGTATGACTTCAGTGGATTTATTTAATTGGGGGAAATGTTTTGAATGCATTCTTTCTATGCACCATGTTTGTGGTCTGCCCACAGATATGCAGGGGTGATTTGGATCCCCTGGCACTGCAGTACCAGAAGGTTCTCAGCCAAGATGTTGGTTCTGCGAATCAAAGCCAGAGCCTCTGCCCCAGCAAAAAGTGGTAAACCCTGCTGAGTCATCTTTCCAGACCGCAGAATCAATATGATTCTTATGCATCTGTTCATAAGCAAAGACCAATATGTCCTTAGTATAAACAATGAGTCAGCTTTCAGGGTGGTTGCCAAAATTTTATACCCTAGGCCTCATCAGCCTGCTGGTATGAAACATTGAAATGCAGAGAACTTATCGGCAGGAAGATCATGAATAGGAGGTGGTCTTGTTGGTACACTCCTCTAATCTGTGCACTCATAATGCAGAGGACACGGGTCTCTTTGAGTTTTAGGATAATCTGTTCTCAATTTATTTGGTGAATGGGAAAAGGCAAGAAACTGTTTGCCACAGCAGAATTGTGCAGGTGCAAGGATAATTTTTAGGAGCTGTTTCTATCCTCTCAACATTTCAATCTCAGGGTTCAATTGGAAGTGTCAGTCATGCTGGCAAGTGCCTTTATGACATTAGCCATTTGGTGGCCTATATATATATGCTTTGAATGTAAATATATCAGCATTAATACACACACACACACACACACACACTCCACAAAATATAAAAGAAACTGATACAATACACTAGCACACCATGCCAGCAGATCACTCTGCATGCAGGCATAATGACCCGGGATCCATCCCAGAAAACACAATTACCAGCAAACTGCTTGACTACGAACCATGTGTTAAAAATACTCAGGTAAAGATCATTAGACATGGTTCCCATAATACTTCCAGCAATTAAACTCAGATCCACCTATCACATGCCAGAACTCAGGCGACCTCAAAGAAACTGAGCAAAAGAGAGTGAAACACTTTTCTCCTGTTCTGTTTTGAATCTTGGTATTCATAATTTAAAGGAACCCAGCACAGCCTCTTTTGTGTCAGAAGAAGGCTTCATTTGAAAATGAAGCAAATAAGGGTTTTGGGTCTCACACACACTTCACATACACACCAAACAAAAGACTTGATTTCCTTAACTGAGAAGGTTCATCCTCTACCTTTCCTTTGCAGAAGAGCGAGGAACATATTGGCTCTGCAATAAGGTCCTCCAGTGTCAAGACCATCTTGGGGGACCCGGAAATGTCTCCCCTAGATGAGGTAATAACTGATAGCTGCCAAGAAAAAGAAATATATTTACCTTTAATTCCCACTAATTTGACATGTAATATATTTGTTTGTGAGAGGAACGATGTCTCTGTGTTCCTATGTCTGTAGTATTTCAAATAGTGTCAGAGAAGAGGAAGCCAACCTGGCCCATTTCTTCACCTCCTTATATCCTCCCTTCTGGGAGCCCACAATCTAATCACCCTGTAAGGTACTATTTGTCTACCTTCCTAGGGCTCTGGCCATCTGAAGACCTATCTCATGTTTTGGTGAACCTGCACAGGAAATTTTTTCCCTTGCTATTTGGCAACTGTCATTTTTTGGTGTTTTATGAATTTTGATGTCTATATCTATCTTATCAGATGAATGTTAGGTCTACCTCGTGAAAGACAGTCCAAGTTTCCCAAATGGGTCACTAACCACCTGTTGAGAACCACTCTTTTCATGGGTATGTTTTAGTAAATTAGACTATGGAGACAAAAATCAGAAAGGGAGCAATTTGAAATCAGAAAGATACAACCACACACAAATATAGAGAGTAAAAGTTAGAGAATCATGCAGTAGATAATGTCAACAGGAACATAACAAACAGTCTTGTATGACTTCAGTGGTTTTATTTTAGGGGTGGAAATGTTTTGAATGCATTCTTTTTGTGTACTCTGTTTGTGGTCTGCCCACAGACATCCAGCGGTGCTTTGGATCCCCTGGCACTGCAGTTCCAGAAGGTTCTCTGCCAAGATGTTGGTTCTTGAATCAAAGCCAGTCCTCTGCCCCAGCAAAAAGTGGTAAACCCTGCTGAGTCATCTTTCCAGACCCTAGAATCAATATGTTTCTTATGCACCTGTTCATAAGCAAAGACCAATATGTCCTTAGTATAAACAATGAGTCAGCTTTCAGGGTGGTTGCCAAAATTTTATACCCTAGGCCTCATCAGCCTGCTGGTATGAAACATTGAAATGCTGAGAACTTAGGCAGGAAGAACATGAATAGGAGGTGGTCTTGTTGGTACACTCCTCTAATCTGTGCACTCATAATGCAGAGGACACTGGTCTCTTTGAGTTCATGGATAATCTGTTCTCAATTTATTTGGTGAATGGGAAAAGGCAAGAAACTGTTTGCCACAGCAGAAGTGTGCAGGTGCAAGGATAATTTTTAGGAGTTGTTTCTATCCTCTCACCATTTCAATCTCAGGGTTCAATTGGAAGTGTCAGTCATGCTGGCAAGTGCCTTTATGACATTAGCCATTTTATGGCCTTAATATATATGCTTTGAATGTAAATATATAAGCATTAATACACACACACACACACACACACACACACACACACACACACACACACTCCACAAAATACAAAAGAAATTGATACAATACACTAGCACACCAATGCCAGCAGATCACTCCGCATGCAGACATAATGACCCGGGATCCATCCCAGAAAACACAATTACCAGCAAACTGCTTGACTACGAACCATGTGTTGAAAATACTCGGGTAAAGATCATTAGACATGGTTCCCATTTTACTTCCAGCAATGAAACTCAGATCCACCTATCACATGCCAGAACTCAGGCGATCTCATGAAACTGAGCAAAAGAGAGTGAAACACTTTTCTCCTGTTCTGTTTTGAATCTTGGTATTCATAATTTAAAGGAACCCAGCACAGCCTCTTTTGTGTCAGAAGACGGTTTCATTTGAAAATGAAGCAAATAACAGTTTTGGGTCTCACACACACTTCACATACACACCAAACAAAAGAATTGTTTTCCTTAACAGAGAAGGTTCATCCTCTACCTTTCCTTTGCAGAAGAGCAAGGAACATATTGTCTCTGGAATAAAGTCCTCCAGTGTCAAGACCATCTTGGGGGAACTGGAACTGTCTCCCCTAGATGAGGTAATAACTGATAGCTGCAAAGAAAAAGAAATATAGTTACCTTTAATTCCAACTAAATTGACATGTAATATATTTGTTTGTGAGAGGAACGATGTCTCTGTGTTCCTATGTCTGCAGTATTTCAAATAGTGTCAGAGAAGAGGAAGCCATCCTGGCCCATTTCTTCACCTCCTTCATATAATCCATTCTGGGAGCCCACAATCGAATCACCCTGTAAGGCAGTAGTTGTCAACCTTCCTAGCGCTGTGGCCATCTGATGACCTATCTCATGTTGTGGTGAACCTGCACAGGAATTTTTTTCCCTTGCTATTTTATAACTGTCATTTTTTGGTGTTTTATTAATTTTCATGTCTATATCTATCTTATGAGATGAATGCTAGGTCTATCTTGTGAAAGACAGTCTTAGGTTTTCCAAATGGGTCACTAACCACCTGTTGAGAACCACTCTTTTCATGGGTATGTGATAGTAAATTAGACTATGGAGACAAACATCAGAAAGGGAGCTCTTTGAATCAGAAAAGAAACCACACACAAATAAAGAGAGTCAACATTAGAGAATCATGCATTAGATAATGTCAACAGGAAACTACCAAACACTCTTGTATGACTTCAGTGGATTTATTTTAGGGATGGAAATGTTTTGAATGCATTCTTTCTGTGCACTCTGTTTATGGTCTGCCCACAGACATGCAGGGGCGCTTTGGATCCCCTGGCAACAGCAGTTCCAGAAGGTTCTCAGCCAAGATGTTGGTTCTGTGAATCAAAGCCACAGCCTCTGTCCGAGTAAAAAGTGGTAAACCCTGCTGAGTCATCTTTCCAGAACCCAGAATCAATATTTTTCTTATGCACCTGTTCATAAACAAAGACCAATATGTCCTTAGTATAAACAATGAGTCAGCTTTCAGGGTGGTTGCCAAAATTTTATACCCTAGGCCTCATCAGCCTGCTGGAATGAAACATTGAAATGCAGAGAACTTATAGGCAGGAAGAACATGAATAGAGGTGGTCTTGTTGGTACACTCCTCTAATCTGTGCACTCATAATGCAGAGGACACTGGTCTCTTTGAGTTCATGGATAATCTGTTCTCAATTTATTTGGTGAATGGGAAAAGGCAAGAAACTGTTTGCCACAGCAGAAGTGTGCAGATGCAGGGATAATTTTTAGGAGTGTTTCTATCCTCTCACCATTTAAATCTCAGGGTTCAATTGGAAGTGTCAGTCATGCTGGCAAGTGCCTTTATGACATTAGCCATTTTTTGGCCTTAATATATATGCTTTGAATGTAAATATATCAGAATTAATACACACACACACACACACACTCCACAAATTACAAAAGAAATTTATACAATACAGTAGTACACCAATGCCAGCAGATCACTCTGCATGCAGGCATAATGACCTGGGATCCATCCCAGAAAACACAATTACCAGCAAACTGTTTGACTACTAACCATGTGTTGAAAATACTCGGGTAAAGATCATTAGACATGGTTCCCATTTTACTTCCAGCAATGAAACTCTTATCCACCTATCACATGACAGAACTCAGGCAACCTCAATGAAAGTGAGGAAAAGAAAGTGAAACACTTTTCTCCTGTTCTGTTTGAATTTTGGTATTCATAATTTAAAGGAACACAGCACAGCCTCTTTTGTGTCAGAAGACGGCTTCATTTGAAAATGAAGCAAATAATGGTTTTGGGTCTCACACACACTTCAGATACACACCAAACAAAAAAATTGATTTCCTTAACTGAGAAGGTTCATCCTCTACCTTTCCTTTGCAGAAGATCGAGGAACATATTGGCTCTGGAATAAGGTCCTCCAGTGTCAAGACCATCTTGGGGGACCTGGAAAAGTCTCCCCTAGATGAGGTAATTACTGATAGCTGCAAAAAAAAAGAAATATATTTACCTTTAATTTCCACTTATTTGACATATAATATATTTTTTTGTGAGAGGAACGATGTCTCTGTGTTCCTATGTCTGCAGTATTTCAAATAGTGTCAGAGAAGAGGAAGCTAGCCTGGCCCATTTCTTCACCTCCTTATATCCTCCCTTCTCTGAGTCCAAAATCTAATGACCCTGTAAGGCACTAGTTCTCAAGTTTCCTAGGGCTGTGGCCATCTGAAGACCTATCTCATGTTGTGGTGAACCTGCACAGGAAATTTTTTCCCTTGCTATTTGATAACTGTCATTTTTCGAATCTTATGAATTATCATGTCTATATCTATGTTATCAGGAGGTGTTAGGTGAACCCCGTGAAAGACAGTCTTAGGTTTTCCAAATGGGTCACTAACCACCTGTTGAGAACCACTCTTTTCAAGGGTATGTGATAGTAAATTAGACTATGGAGACAAAAATCAGAAAGGGAGCTATTTGAATCAGAAAGATACAACCACACACAAATAAAGAGAGTAAACGTTAGAGAATCATGCAGTAGATAATGTCAACAGGAACCTACCAAACATTCTTGTATGACTTCAGTGGATTTATTTTAGGGGTGGAAATGTTTTGAAAGCATTTGTCTGTGCACTCTGTTTGTGGTGTGTCCTCAGACATCCAGGGGCGCTTTGGATCCCCTGGCACTGCAGTTCCAGAAGGTTCTCAGCCAAGATGTTGGTTCTGTGAATCAAAGCCAAAGCCTCTGCCCCAGCAAAATGTGGTATTCCCTGCTGAGTCATCTTTACAGACCCCAGAATCAGTATGTTTCTTATGCACCTGTTCATAAGCAAAGACCAAATGTCCTTAGTATAAACAATGAGTCACCTCAGGGGGGTTGCCAAAATTTTATACCCTAGGCTTTTTCAGCCTGCTGGTATGAAACATTGAAATGCAGAGAACTTATTGGCAGGAAGAACATGAATAGGAGGTAGTCTTGTTGGTACACTCCTCTAATCTGTGCACTCATAATGCAGAGGACACTGGTCTCGTTGAGATCAAGGATAATCTGTTCTCAAATTATTTGGTGATTGGGAAAAGGCAAGAAACTATTTGCCACAGCAGAAGTGTGCAGGTGCAAGGATAATTTTTAGGAGTTGTTTCTATCCTCTCACCATTTCAAACTCAGGGTTCAATTGGAAGTGACAGGCATGCTGGCAAGTGCCTTTATGACATTAGCCATTTGGTGGCCTTAATATATATGCTTTGAATGTAAATATATCAGAATATATCAGCATTAATACACACACACACACACACACTCACACACACACACACACACACACACACACACACACACACACACAAACTCCACAAAATACAAAAGAAATTGATACAATACACTAGTACACCAATGCCAGCAGAACACTCTGCATGCAGGCATAATGACCCGGGATCTATCCCAGAAAACACAATTACCAGCAAACTGCTTTACTACGAACAATGTGTTGAAAATACTCGGGTAAAGATCATTAGACATGGTTCCCATTTTACTTCCAGCAATGAAACTCAAATACACCTATCACATGCCAGAACTCAGGCGACCTCAATGAAACTGAGCAAAAGAGAGTGAAACACTTTTCTCCTGTTATGTTTGAATCTTGGTATTCATAATTTAAAGGAACACAGCACAGCCTCTTTTGTGTCAGAAGACGGCTTCATTGGAAAATGAAGCAAATAATGGTTTTGGGTCTCACACACACTTCACATACATATCAAACAAAAGAATTGATTTCCTTAACTGAGAAGGTTCATCCTCTACCTTTCCTTTGCAGAAGATCTAGGAACATATTGGCTCTGGAATAAGGTCCTCGAGTGTCAAGACCATCTTGGGGGACCTGGAAAAGTCTCCCCTAGATGAGGTAATAACTGATAGCTGCAAAAAAAAAGAAATATATTTACCTTTAATTTCCACTTATTTGACATATAATATATTTGTTTGTGAGAGGAACGATGTCTCTGTGTTCCTATGTCTGCAGTATTTCAAATAGTGTCAGAGAAGAGGAAGCCAGCCTGGCCCATTTCTTCACCTCCTTATATCCTCCCTTCTGGGAGTCCAAAATCTAATGACCCTGTAAGGCACTAGTTCTCAAGTTTCCTAGGTCTGTGGCCATCTGATGACCTATCTCATGTTGTGGTGAACCTGCACAGGAAATTTTTTCCCTTGCTATTTCATAACTGTCATTTTTCGAATCTTATGAATTATCATGTCTATATCTATGTTATCAGGAGGTGTTAGGTGAACCCCGTGAAAGACAGTCTTAGGTTTTCCAAATGGGTCACTAACCACCTGTTGAGAACCACTCTTTTCAAGGGTATGTGATAGTAAATTAGACAATGGAGACAAAAATCAGAAAGGGAGCTATTTGAATCAGAAAGATACAACCACACACAAATAAAGAGAGTAAACGTTAGAGAATCATGCAGTAGATAATGTCAACAGGAACCTACCAAACATTCTTGTATGACTTCAGTGGATTTATTTTAGGGGTGGAAATGTTTTGAAAGCATTCTTCTGTGCACTCTGTTTGTGGTGTGCCCACAGACATCCAGGGGCGCTTTGGATCCCCTGGCACTGCAGTTCCAGAAGGTTCTCAGCCACGATGTTGGTTCTGTGAATCAAAGCCAAAGCCTCTGCCCCAGCATAATGTGGTATTCCCTGCTGAGTCATCTTTCCAGACCCCAGAATCAGTATGTTTCTTATGCACCTGTTCATAAGCAAAGACCAAATGTCCTTAGTATAAACAATGAGTCACCTCAGGGGGGTTGCCAAAATTTTATACCCTAGGCTTTTTCAGCCTGCTGGTATGAAACATTGAAATGCAGAGAACTTATTGGCAGGAAGAACATGAATAGGAGGTAGTCTTGTTGGTACACTCCTCTAATCTGTGCACTCATAATGCAGAGGACACTGGTCTCGTTGAGATCAAGGATAATCTGTTCTCAAATTATTTGGTGATTGGGAAAAGGCAAGAAACTATTTGCCACAGCAGAAGTGTGCAGGTGCAAGGATAATTTTTAGGAGTTGTTTCTATCCTCTCACCATTTCAAACTCAGGGTTCAATTGGAAGTGACAGGCATGCTGGCAAGTGCCTTTATGACATTAGCCATTTGGTGGCCTTAATATATATGCTTTGAATGTAAATATATCAGAATATATCAGCATTAATACACACACACACACACACACACTCACACACACACACACACACACACACACACACACAAACTCCACAAAATACAAAAGAAATTGATACAATACACTAGTACACCAATGCCAGCAGAACACTCTGCATGCAGGCATAATGACCCGGGATCTATCCCAGAAAACACAATTACCAGCAAACTGCTTTACTACGAACAATGTGTTGAAAATACTCGGGTAAAGATCATTAGACATGGTTCCCATTTTACTTCCAGCAATGAAACTCAAATACACCTATCACATGCCAGAACTCAGGCGACCTCAATGAAACTGAGCAAAAGAGAGTGAAACACTTTTCTCCTGTTATGTTTGAATCTTGGTATTCATAATTTAAAGGAACACAGCACAGCCTCTTTTGTGTCAGAAGACGGCTTCATTGGAAAATGAAGCAAATAATGGTTTTGGGTCTCACACACACTTCACATACATATCAAACAAAAGAATTGATTTCCTTAACTGAGAAGGTTCATCCTCTACCTTTCCTTTGCAGAAGATCTAGGAACATATTGGCTCTGGAATAAGGTCCTCGAGTGTCAAGACCATCTTGGGGGACCTGGAAAAGTCTCCCCTAGATGAGGTAATAACTGATAGCTGCAAAAAAAAAGAAATATATTTACCTTTAATTTCCACTTATTTGACATATAATATATTTGTTTGTGAGAGGAACGATGTCTCTGTGTTCCTATGTCTGCAGTATTTCAAATAGTGTCAGAGAAGAGGAAGCCAGCCTGGCCCATTTCTTCACCTCCTTATATCCTCCCTTCTGGGAGTCCAAAATCTAATGACCCTGTAAGGCACTAGTTCTCAAGTTTCCTAGGTCTGTGGCCATCTGATGACCTATCTCATGTTGTGGTGAACCTGCACAGGAAATTTTTTCCCTTGCTATTTCATAACTGTCATTTTTCGAATCTTATGAATTATCATGTCTATATCTATGTTATCAGGAGGTGTTAGGTGAACCCCATGAAAGACAGTCTTAGGTTTTCCAAATGGGTCACTAACCACCTGTTGAGAACCACTATTTTCGTGGGTATGTGATAGTAAATTAGACGATGGAGACAAAAATCAGAAAGGGAGCTATTTGAATCAGAAAGATACAACCACACACAAATAAAGAGAGTAAACGTTAGAGAATCATGCAGTAGATAATGTCAACAGGAACCTACCAAACATTCTTGTATGACTTCAGTGGATTTATTTTAGGGGTGGAAATGTTTTGAAAGCATTCTTCTGTGCACTCTGTTTGTGGTGTGCCCACAGACATCCAGGGGCGCTTTGGATCCCCTGGCACTGCAGTTCCAGAAGGTTCTCAGCCACGATGTTGGTTCTGTGAATCAAAGCCAAAGCCTCTGCCCCAGCATAATGTGGTATTCCCTGCTGAGTCATCTTTCCAGACCTCAGAATCAATATGTTTCTTATGCACCTGTTCATAAGCAAAGACCAAATGTCCTTAGTATAAACAATGAGTCAGCTCAGGGGTGTTGCCAAAATTTTATACCCTAGGCCTCATCAGCCTGCTGGTATGAAACATTGAAATGCAGAGAACTTATTTGCAGGAAGAACATGAATAGGAGGTGGTCTTGTTGGTACACTCCTCTAAACTGTGCACTCATAATCCAGAGGACACTGGTCTCGTTGAGATCAAGGATAATCTGTTCTCAAATTATTTGGTGAATGGGAAAAGGCAAGAAACTGTTTGCCACAGCAGAAGT
Organism: Peromyscus maniculatus bairdii; assembly: GCF_049852395.1. Classification (NCBI taxonomy): domain Eukaryota; kingdom Metazoa; phylum Chordata; class Mammalia; order Rodentia; family Cricetidae; genus Peromyscus; species Peromyscus maniculatus. Next base: position 1,854,965 of record NC_134873.1, on the reverse strand, counting down.
TTGCAGGTGCAAGAATAATTTTTTGGAGTTGTTTCTATCCTCTCACCATTTCAATCTCAGGGTTCAATGGAAGTGACAGGCATGCTGGCAAGTGCCTTTATGACATTAGCCATTTGGTGGCCTTAATATATATGCTTTGAATGTAAATATATCAGCATTAATACACACACACACACACACACAAACACACACACACACTCCACAAAATACAAAAGAAATTGATACAATACACTAGCACACCAATGCCAGCAGATCACTCTGCATGCAGGCATAATGACCCAGGATCCATCCCAGAAAACACAATTACCAGCAAACTGCTTTACTACGAACCATGTGTTGAAAATACTTGGGTAAAGATCATTAGACATGGTTCCCATTTTACTTCCAGCAATGAAACTCAGATCCACCTATCACATGCCAGAACTCAGGCAACTTCAAAGAAACTGAGCAAAAGAGAGTGAAACACTTTTCTCCTGTTCTGTTTTTAATTTTGGTATTCATAATTTAAATGATAACTGTCATTTTTCATGTCTTATGAATTATCATGTCTATATCTATGTTTTCAGAAGATGTTAGGTGAACCCCATGAAAGACAGTCTTAGGTTTTCCAAATGGGTCACTAACCACCTGTTGAGAACCACTCTTTTCATGGGTATGTGATAGTAAATTAGACTATGGAGACAAAAATCAGAAAGGGAGCATGTCACTGACATGTCATGAATGACAAAGACCTGCAGTCATTATTTGTTGTGGAATAAAATTCAGTGAGGTTTTCCATCTGCCAAGCATCATCAAATACATTTTCAAAACTCATATTTCATAAATTTACCTTATTAAATAATCTGGTCTTCTTTGTATGCTATCTAAGCCAACATTATAGAATTACTTCATCTGTTTTTGCCATATTACTCTGGGTAACACCCCTTCAGTGACTCCAATATATCCTTCAGGCTTTGTTTATGTCACTCATACTGTAATTAGATGTCAGTTCTATTACTTTCTATTGCCATGCCCAAGGCAACTTCTAGAAGGAAGGGTTTGTTTGTAGTGGGGCTTATGGTTCCAATGGGATGCATACAGTTCCATCACCATCATAATTCAGGCAGGCAGGCATGGTGCTGAAGCAGCAGCTGAGAGCTACACTGACTCACACAAGAAACAGAGAGCTCCCTGAAAATAGCACAAGTCTTCTGAAACCTCAAGGTGAGCCAACAATGACACAACTCCTCTGAAAACGCCACACCTCCTAATCCTCCCCCAGATAGTTCCACCAACTGGTGGCCAAGCATTCAAATATATGAGCCCATGGGGGCTGTTCTCACTCAAGCCTCCAGAGAGGTGCTGGGGCAGGCCATTATAGCTATCCTCCATGTATGACAATAGTCATAGTTAAGGAGTAAGAACTTGGAAGGCATCTCCCAGAATCCTAACTTGCAGCTCCACAGCTCCCCTCTGCTCATGCATTTCAAAATCACCCTCACTGTTCTACTGTCCAAGGAACCTAATGGCCATTGTGAAAGGTTGTGGGGAAAGCATTAATGCAGTGCAGAAGAGAGAGGTTCCTTTTGTTCCAAAAGCTCCTCATTGTCACATTTTCTTAATCTGGCCAGAATGCAAAATCCCTGTCATACA